>NC_080173.1:93945605-94254604 GCF_950295315.1 Erinaceus europaeus
AAAATCCACAGGAAAATGACAGCATTTCAGAAGTTATTCCCAGTTTCCCTGAAATGCTCATTTCAGGTGGCTTCAAGTTCCACCCAGTTGTTAGAAAGCAAATAGTGGGTGAAAACTTGGGATTCTGTACCCCAGAGTAGGGAGAAGAAGCATAACATCTGTATATATGGCAGCGTTCCTCCAAAGCCTGACACAAAGACTAAATAAAACACCAAGAGTGCTGTTCCAAGGAAAACAAATGAGTTGGGAGTTGGGAGTCAGGCGGTAGCACAGCATTTTAAGTGCACATGGTGCAAAGCCCAAGGACCAGTGTAAGGATTCCGGTTCAAGCCCCCGGCTCCCACCTGCAGGGGAGTTGCTTCACAGGTGGTGAAGAAGATCTGCTGGTATCTATCTTTCTCTCCCCTTCTCTGTCTTCCCCTCCTCTCTCCATTTCTCTGTCCTATCCAACAACAATGACATCGATAATAATAATAACTACAACAATAAAAAACAAGGGCAACAAGAGGGAAAAAATAATAAATATTTTTTTAAAATGAGAAACAAATGAGTTATCACCTCAGGAAGAGTGAAATAATCCCCTATGTAGCCAAGAACATTTTAGTAAAGAAAATAGCTTATCACAAGACTAGAGTGTTTGGGATTTTTTTTGTTTGTTTGTTTAATCTTGCCTCTAGGATTATCACTGGGGCTTGGTGCCTTCACCATGAATCCACTGCTCCTGGAGGCCATTTTTTCCATTTTGTTGCCCTTGTTATTGTTACTGTTGTTGTTGCTGCTGCTGTTGGATAGGACAGAGAGAAATGGAGAGAGGAGGGGAAGACAGAGAGAGGGACAGAAAGACAGACACCTGCAGACCTGTTTCACCGCCTGTGAAGCAGCCTCCCTGCAGGTGAGGAGCCAGGGCTTGAACCGGGATTCTTACACCAGTCCTTGCGCTTTGTGCCATGTGCACTTAACCTGCTGCGTCAGACCCCATTTGTTTTTTTTAATTGCCACCAGGGTTATTGCTGAGGTTCAGTGCCTGCTCCTGGCTGCCATTTTTTCCCACTAGGGAAAGAGAGACAGGTTGGGAGTATAGATTAACCTGCCAACACCCATGTCCAGTAGAGAAGCAATTACAGAAGCCAGACCTCCCACTTTCTGCACCCCATAATGACCCTGGGTCCATGCTCCCAGAGGGATAAAGAATAGGAAAGCTTTCAAGGGAAGAGACGGGATATGGAACTCTGGTGGTGGGAATTGTGTGGAATTGTACCCCTCTTATCCTAAGGTCTTGTCAATATTTCCATTTTATAAATTTAAAAAAAAAGAATATTCACCAAAGAAGAGGTCCTAAAGGCCAACAGATATAGGAAAAAAAATGTCCCAAGTCATTGATTATCAGAGAAATGCAAATAAAGACAACAATTAGATACCACTTCAAATATGTGTGTGTGTGTGTGTGTGTGTGTGTGTATATATATATATATATATATATATATATATATATATATATGTATATATATATATATATATTTGTCCTGTGACAGGCAAAAATGGGCAAAATTAGTACTTGAAGAATTCTACTATGACTTCTGAGCACACACTCATGTTCTGTTTAGCCTTACTAGCTAGAAATATGACTCATAAGCTCTAGCATCTCAAAGCCGAACAAACCACATCCTAGAAAGTGTACACCAAGGAGGCTTTTGAGTGAGGCTCCACTGTAAACCATCCAGGTAAATTACCTTCCATCTGTTGCCCAGACCAAGCTCCAGGAATCATCACTTCCACCGACCTCTGCAGGATGTGCTGGTTTCTGGATCTGTGTCAGCTCTGGAACCTTATCCTGCCACTTAACTGCCCTGACGCCTGCACTGACATGCTGTTTTCTCTCTGCTGAGACCAGGAGCTTCACCTGCAACTTTGTAGCTTTGTCTGTGATTTTATGGTAAGGCTTTATCTTGAAGACCTGTGGAAGAGAGTGTTCTTTCTGTTCCAAAGAATAAACCCCCTTGTCTGTGAAGTGGAACCATCAAACCAGGAAACATCAGCTGAGTCGAGCATAACATGCTCTCCAAGACAGCAGCCAGGAGCACAATTCTGTACCGTGAGAACTTTAATACCAACACTACTGTTCATTCCCCTGAGAGAAGAAATACACATTTCTTTAACAAAAGCTAGATCACAAGGCATAGCGGTTGGGTGGTGTTATAAGACACCTGCCCAACCTGATTTGTTTGCTTCTGGCAAGGTCTCTGTTAGCTTGTTTGTTTGTTGTTGTTTCATATTTATTTATTTCCTTTTGTTGCCCTTGTTGTTTTATTGTTCTAGTTATTATTATTGTTGATGTTGTTGTTGGATAGGACAGAGAGAAATGGAGAGAAGGGAAGACAGAGAGGAGGAGAGAAAGATAGACACCTACAGACCTACTTCACCGCCTGTGAAGCGACTCCCCGGGAGTCAGGGGCTCGAACTGGTACCCTTATGCCGGTCCTTGTGCTTTGTGCCATGTGCGTTTAACCCGCTGTGCTACCGCCCAACTCCCGGTCTCTGTTTGTTTTAGTAAGGTTTTGCCAAACAACTCATTCAAAACCAGTTTTTCATTATTTAGTGGCATGAGGGAAGGATCACAACATATTAAGTTTCTAAAGTATTACAAAATTTACTGTACACTATGAGCTTAATTGGGACACATAGAATAACTCAAAGCATATGTGCTTTGGTTGGCTGGATTGTTGTTGTCACAGGGAGTACAGCCTCATATTTGCCCAAGGTAGGTGTCACTACCTCATCCTCCACCAAACTGTCACCCTCCTCTATCCACCTTGCAGCCAGCAAGAAGAGACCTGCAGGAAAATATGGCAGGTATTTACTTATTGATGCTTTCCATTTTTTTTTTTTTGCCTCCAGGGTTATTACCATGAATCCACTGCTCCTGGAGGCCATTTTCCCCCTTTTGTTGCCCTTTTTGTTGTAGCCTTGTTGTGGTTATTGTTGTTGTTGTTGTTGTTCGTTGTTGGATAGGACAGAAAGAAATAGAGAGAGGAGGGGAGACAGAGAGGAGAGAAAGACAGACACTTGCAGACCTGCTTCACCGCCTGTGAAGCGACGCCCCTGGAGGTGGAGAGCCAGGGATCCTTATGCCCATCAGTGTGCTCTGCACCATGTGCATTTAACCCGCTGCCCTACTGCCCGACCCCATTTTCCAATTTTTAAATAACAACACATAATTTGAATACTACGAAAACAGTGACTTAAAAGTCGGCCGGTGAACCCAGGCAGTGCAGCACCCAGCCGAGCGCACAAGTTATGCTCACAGGGACGAGGTTTTGAGGCTGGCAGTGGTGCACCTGGTTAAACACACAGGTTACCCAGCACAAAGCCCCAGGTCCCCACATGCAGGGGGGAACGCTTCAGGAGCAGTGAAGCACGTCTGCAGGTATCTCTCCTGCTCACTATCTCCCCCACCCCAATTCCTCTCAATTCCTGTCGAGAGAGAGAGAGAGAGAGAGAGAGAGAGAGAGAGAGAAGAATGGCCATTGGCACTGGTGAACTTGCCATGCTAGCCATTTTTTTTTCCATTTTATTGGATAAGACAGATAGACACTGAGAGGGGAGAGAGACAGAGGGAGAGACATGCTTTACCGCTTGTGAGGCAACCCCCACCCCCTGCAGGTGGGAAGCCGGGGCTGGAACAAGGATCCTAGCACAGGTCCTTGTGCTTGGTACTATGTGTCCTTAGCCCGGTGCCGGTGAGCCGCCACCCACCCCAACCCCTATGCCATGCAAGCTCTTTCTCTCCAACTATTAAACTGTTAACATATCACTGTGCACAACCTCATATTCTTCCCATCCTTCCTCACCAGCTATAAAGTTGTAATGAATAATTAACAAAGTGCAGTGAATATATGATGGAATTGGCATAAGATTAGCTAGAACTTAGTTCAAAAGTTTTTTAACCACAGCACTGCTCAGCTCTGGTTTATGGTGGTGAGGGGAATTGAACCTGGGACTTCAGAGCCTCAGGCATGAGAGTCTCTTTGCATAACCATTATGCTATCTATCCATGCCCACCACATATGCTTTTTAACACAGTGAGAAATGAAGAAAATATTTAACAAAGGCTATTGTTGTTAGTGCAAGTGGATAGTTATTTGAGAAAAGATTTTATCTTTTATTTAAAAAACAAACTTCTGTATAAAAAATTACTATATAAAAATTACTCTCAATCATAGGCTCCTAAGCTGAATATGGCCTCCACATCAGATCAAATCAATGGGGTGTACAGTCAATAATATTTATACACCTTTCGTATATATACACAATGGAATACTACTCAGCTATTAAAAACAGTGACTTTACCGTTTTCAACCAATCTTAGATGGAGCTTGAAAAAATCATGTTAAGTGAAATAAGTCAGAAACAGAAGGATGAATATGGGATGATCTCACTCTCAGGCACAAGTTGAAAAACAAGATCAGAAGAGAAAACACAAGTAGAACCTGAACTGGAGTTGGTGTATTGCACCAAACTAAAAGACTCTGGGGTGAGTGGGGGGGAAAATACAGGTCCAAAAAGCATGATAGAAGACTTAGTGGGGCTTGTATTGTTATGTGGAAAACTGGGAAATGTTATGCATGTACAAACTATTATATTTACTTTTGAATGTAAAACATTAATTCTCCAGTAAAGAAATTAAAAATATATATTTATACACCTTTCCCATATTTGGGAGCCACTCTCTTCCCTGATCCAGCTTTCTGGTCTTTTTCCAGCCATGACATCATCTCCCCAGACAATAACTTGGAGCCACCTGCATATCAGATGTCAGGCTCAGGAAAAAAAAAAAAAACTAACATAGTCATGGGCTCTTTGAAATACAACTAAAATAGGACTACTAACTATCTACAAAACAGAGACCCCCCCCCCACCCCAACTCTTTGTATGAACTTTTCCAGCCTTTAGGTTCATGACTAGTCAACAATTTTTTGGGGGGGTTCTATATGTTAACTCCTATTTCAGCCACCAGGTTCCCTGGGCAGACAACCCCACTAATGTGTCCTGGAGCCCTGCTTCCTCAGAATCCTGCCCCACTACTGAACGAGAGAGAGGCTGACTGGGAGTATGGATTGACCAGTCAACACCCATGTTCATCAGGGAAGCAATTACAGAAGCCAGACCTTCCACCTTCTGCACCCCATAATGACCCTGGGTCCATGCTCCCAGAGGGATAACAAATAGGAAAGCTATCAGGGGAGGGGATGGGATATGGAGTTCTGGTGGTGGGAACTGTGTGGAGTTGTACCCCTCACTTGTCCTATGGTTTTTGTCAGTGTTTCCTTTTTGTAAATAAAAATTAAAAAGAAAGAAGGAAAGAAAGAAAGAAAGAAAGAAATAATCCTCAGAAGGTTTGCCAGAAATAAAGGATAAACCCTTTCAGGAAAAAAAAAACCTACTCTCAGTAAAAAAAATAATAAATAAATAACCATAAGGACCAGTGTAAGGATCCCAGCTCGAGGCCCCAGCTCCCCACCTGCAGGGGAATCACTTCACAGGTGGTGAAGCAGATCTGCAGGTGTCTTTCTCTCCCCTTCTCTGTCTTCCTCTCCTCTCTGCATTTCTTTCTGTCCTATCCAACAACAATGACATCAATAAAAACTACAATAAAGCAACAAGGGAAAAAAGGAATAAATAAATATTTTTAAAACATAAAAAAACTACTCTCAGGAGTTGGGCAGTAGCCCAGTGGGTTAAGTGTACATGTCACAAAGCACAAGCACCGGCGTGAGGATCCCAGTTCAAGCCCCCGGCTCCCCACCTGCAGGGGAGTCGCTTCACAGGCAGTGAAGCAGGTCTGCAGGTGTCTATCTTTCCCTCCCCCTTTCTGTCTTCCCCTCTCTACATTTTTTTTGTCCTATCTAGCAACGACGACATCAGTAACAACAACAATAAAAACAACAAGGGCAACAAAAGAGAATAAATAAGTATTTTTTAAACTACTCTTTGTAACACTCCTATTATCTCATAGTCTTGTAAATCAATATTAAATCATCAATAAAATATCTATTAAATTAAAAAAATAAATACTTTCAATGATGAGAAGAAAACCCAATATAAAAGTGGGAAGAGTAAATAAACCATTTATTCACTTATAAACATAAGAAAATAGAAACATATTAAAAGATATCCAACTTCACAAAGAATGAAATATAAACTTAAAAATAATAAAATATTGACAGTATTCAATAT
This sequence comes from Erinaceus europaeus, assembly GCF_950295315.1. Lineage (NCBI taxonomy): Eukaryota > Metazoa > Chordata > Mammalia > Eulipotyphla > Erinaceidae > Erinaceus > Erinaceus europaeus. The sequence continues at coordinate 93,951,840 of NC_080173.1, forward strand.
AGGCAAGAGTATGGGGAAAGTTACTTTCTTATGCTGTCAGAATACAAATCAGGATGGCTAACTCATCAAGATGTGAAATGTACCTGCACTCTGACCCAGCCAGCAAGCACATTTCTGGCAATCTATTCTACAGAAATAACTGCATGACCACAGAATTGCTTGTGTCAGAAATATTTGAAAACATGGTAAAGAATCCAGCTGTCTATCAATAGGAATAAATATACACAAATTCTATTACACCAGACACCAGATCACTGTGCAATCATTTAAAAGAAGACATCGTTTATCTGATGTCTGAATTTGCAAAACAGGACAGGAAATAGCTCACCTGATAACAAGTACGTCTGGGCTTAAGATCCCATCTTAGGGTCCAGGCAGTGGCACACCTGGTTAAGTGCACACACTACAGTGCTTAAGAACCTGTGTTCAAGCCCCTGGTCCCCACCTGCAGGGGGAAAGCTTCACAAATGGTGGGCAGGGTTGCAGGAGTCTCTCTGTCTCTCCCCATCATTCTCCTCCTCCCCTCAATTTCTCTCTGTCTCTATCCAATAATAAATAAACAGTTTTTTTAAATCCCCTCTTAGGGAGTCGGGCGGTAACGCAGTGGGTTAAGCGCAGGTGGCGCAAAGCACAAGGACCGGCGTAAGGATCCGGGTTCGAGCCCCCGGCTCCCCACCTGCAGGGGAGTCGCTTCACAGGCAGTGAAGCAGGTCTGCAGGTGTCTGTCTTTCTCTCCCCCCTCTGTCTTCCCCTCCTCTCTCCATTTCTCTCTGTTCTATCCAATAACAACCACATCAATAACAACAATAACTATAACAACAATAAAAAAAGACAACAAGGGCAACAAAAGGGAAAATAAATAAATAATAAAAAAATAAAAAGCAAACAAACAAACAAAAATCCCCTCTTAACATGGGAGTGGTGGGTGGGTGGGGGTGGGAGTCCAGTGCTGTGATGTTCCTTTTTCTTTTTTTTCTTTTTTTTTTGCCAACAGTGTTATCGCTGGGACTCGCACTTAGAATCCACTGTTCCTGGAGGCCATTTGTTGCCCTTTTGTTGTCCTTGCTGTTTATCATTGTTGTAGTTGTTATTTGCTATCGTTGTTGTTGGATAGGACAGAGAGAAATGGAAAGAGGAGAGGAAGACAGAGAAGGCGAGAGAAAGACAGACACCTGCAGACCTGCTTCACCGCTGTGTGAAGCCCCCCCCCCCCCCCCCGCAGGTGGGGAGCCGGAGGCTCGAACCCGCATACTTACGCTGGTCCTTGAGCTTTGCGCCAAGTGCACTAAACCTGCTGCACTACCGCCCACCCGCCCTCCCTCCCAGGCTTCTCTTTTATCTGAATTTTTTAAAGAATGAAAAGGTGGGCTGGGAAGTAGTGAAATCATGTATTCGTGAGGTCCTGGCACAGCGAAGTCAATCAGTCGATCAATTCTTGAACAGTCCTAGTCTGTGTGTCCACACTGATACATGCACACATACAAAGCAAGTCCAGACAGACGCATGTTGAACTTAATTTTAATGCACAGGATTAGAAAAGCTAGAGGAGCCCTTTTTTTTTTTTGACATTATGCACTTCTACACCATTTAAATAAGCTGCAAAGAGTATCTCACTTTTATAGTTGAAAAACTGTGAAGAGAATAGCGGTCGATCCTTTAAGAGGTTCCTGGAGCGCTTTGATCATTAACATCTCAGAGGCAAGCATGACTGCCACCTGGTGGTCCCAAAATGATATGATAAATTGTTTCACTAAGGGTTTCTCTAAATCAACGCCCCTGTCATTCATGGTGAATATATATATATTGATTTAATAATGATCATCACAACTGTAGGATAAAAGGGATACAATTGGGAGTCGGGCAGTAGCGCAGCGGGTTAAGCGCAAGTGGTGCAAATCGCAAGGACTGGCATAAGGATCCCGGTTCGAGCCCCCAGCTCCCCACCTACAGGGGAGTCGCTTCACAGGTGGTGAAGCAGGTCTGCAGGTGTCTAACTTTCTCTCCCCCTCTCTGTCTTCTCCTCCTCTCTCCATTTCTCTTCTGTTCTATCCAACAACGACATCAATAACAACAATAATAACTACTACAACAATGAAAAGCAACAAAAGCAAAAATAAATATATATATATTTATTTAAATATATATATATGGATACAATTCCACACAATTTCCACCACCAGAGTTCCGTATCCTATCCCCTCCATTGGAAGCTTTCCTATGCTTTAACCCTCTGGGAGTCTGGAGCCAGGGTCATTATGGGGTACAGAAGGTGGAAAGTCTGGCTTCTGTCATTGCTTCTCCACTGGATGTTTTGTTGTTGGGGAGGAGACAGCTATCCTGTGTATGGTAGTGTCTTTAGCAGCAATTCTTGCCCTATCTTCTACAAGCCATTGCCACTCTGTCCCCAAGTTGTAACGGGATGGCAGGGTGGGGGGAGCTCCTGGTTGAGGTCCACTAATCTAAAAGATGAAAGTAAAGAAACTAAATGTGTTCATTAATTCACCACCAAGACACAGTGGGTGGGTATGTCACCACCTAGCCACACCTTACGTGTCTGGGATACTTTTTACTTAGAGAAGATTATCGTATTATTGTGGTTTGTTTTTGTTTTCATTTGATAAAACTGCTCTGCTATTTATAGAAAGCTATCATGAGGGGCTGGGTGGTGGCACACTGACTGAGCATGCATGTTACAGTGCGCAAGGACCCAGGTTCAAGCCCCCAGGCTCCCACCTGAAGGAGGACAGCTTCACGAGTGGTGAGGCAGGGCTGCAGGTGTCTCTCTGTCTCTTCCTCTCTATCTCCCCTTTCCTTCTCGATTTCTGGCTGTCTTTATCCAATAAATAAATGAAGATAATTTACATTTTTTTAAAAAAGAAAGCTATAATGGACCTTTTTCCTAACTAAGGTAATTTCTTTCACTTGGATGCTGCAGAGACATCTGACACTTTAGAAAAGTTTGTGAACTGACTGACTCACTATCTATTGCAGGCTCTTTTAGTAAACCTTCCTTCACATTCAAAGATGAAGCTCATATTCTTTTAAAAAAAATTTTATCTTTATTTATTAGATAGAGACAGCCAGAAATCAAGAGGGAAGGGGTAGATAGGGAGAGAGATAGATACCTGCAACATGGCTTCACCACTTGCAAAGCTTGACCCCTGCAGGTGGGAACGGGGACTCGAACTCATGTCCTTGCACGCTGTAACATGTGCGCTGAACCAGGTGCACCACCACCGGGCCCCAAAGCTCACATTCTGGAGCTGTCTTGTACTTTGGGTTTGGCACGTGAACTGAGCACACCTGTAAGGTGTGTGGCTTCAAGGTTTGGAAAGTGGGTGTGAAGATCCAGAAATGTGGTCACCTTTATGCTACCTTTATGAAGCAGACATGCCAGCACCTAGTCCTTACTTCACTGGCATTGAGAACTGGCAGTCAAAATAAATTAGCTGTTACCTGGATCAACAATAGTAGAGAATGTTCCATCCTCTGAATGGAGGCTGGACAACATACTCTATGTTACACCTGAGGAAGATGGGTCCTGATATTGGGCAGCTTGGAATGTTCCTACTCGTGCACAGAATGTGAGCTCAAATCTACAGGGATGCAGAGGTCACTTAGGCTCCTAAGCTGAATATGGGCCCCAGATCACATCAAATGGATGGGGTTTACAGTCAACAATATTTATACACCTTTCCCACATTAGGGAGCTACTCTCTTCCCTGATCCAGCTTTCTGGTCCTTTTTCCAGCCATGACATCACCTCCCCAGAAAATAACTTGGATCCACCTGCATATCAGATTTCAGGCTCAGGGAGAAAAAGAAAAAGAAAAAAAAATTGTATAGCCACAGGACCTTTGGAATATAACTAAAACATGCCTAGTAGCTATCTACAAAATGGAGGACTCTCCCCAACTCTTCATCTACACTATTCCAGCCTTTAGGTTCATGATTGGTCAACTGTTTGGCTTTGTATGTTAACTCTCTTTTTAACCACCAGGTACCAGATGCTAGCATGATGCCAACCAGACTTCCCTGGACAGACAACCCCACCAATGTGTCCTGGAGCTCCGCTTCCCCAGAGCCCCACCCCACTAGGGAAAGAGAGAGACAGGCTGGGAGTATGGATGGGCCTGTCAACACCCATGTTCAGTGGGGAAGCAATTACAGAAGTCAGACCTTCCACCTTCTGCATCCCATAATGACCCTGGGTCCATGCTCCCAGAGGGAATAAAGAATAGGAAAGCTATCAGGGGAGGGGATGGGATACAGAGTTCTGGTGGTGGGAACTGTGTGGAGTAGAGCAGTAGTACATCGGGTTAAGCGCATGTGACTCAAAGTGAAAAAACCGGTGTAAGGATCCCGGTTCGAGCCCCCGGCTCCCCACCTGCAGGGGAGTCGCTTCACAGGCGGTGAAGCAGGTCTGCAGGTGTCTATCTTTCTCTCCCCCTCTCTGTCTTCCCCTCCTCTCTCCATTTCTCTCTGCCATATCCAACAACAAGGACATCAATAACAATAACTAGAACAATAAAAAAGGGCAACAAAAGGAAGAATAAATAAACTATTAAAAAAAAAAAAAAACCACAGCAGGAGCTCCTACATGCAAAACTGAATCTTCCTCTCAGGTACCCTTGTCTAAGGAAACCTTCTCTGAAGAATTTACAAAGACTTATGACTACTGAGAGAGACTTCCTGAGAAAGACTTCCACAGGCACCACCTTCTAAGCCCTGCTCTCAACGCTGCCTGAAATGTGAAGATGGTTTTTTTTGGGACGTGAGTCTGCCATCTTCTCAGGCTGTGTGGGTACTTGATTAAAATCGGATTTTCTTACACCAACACTTACCTCTTGATTATCTCAAGAAGTGAGATAATGTCACAACAATCTGGGCTGTGTTTCTGAACAGGCTTCAAAGAAAAAAACTTTGTAGTAAGAATCTGGTGTTTCCTCTGAAGTGCCTTGGGATCTGATTTCTAAATTCATTCCTTTTTTTTTTGGCCTCCAGGGTTATTGCTGGGGCTCGGTGTCTGCACCACAAATCCACTGTTCCTAGAGGCTCCCCCGCCCCTTTATTGCCCTTGTTTTTCTATCACTGTTGTGGTTATTATTGTTGTTACCACTGATGTCGTTGTTGTTGGATAGGACAGAGAGAAATGGAGAGAGGAGGGGAAGACAGAGGGGGAGAGAAAGACAGACACCTGCAGACCTGCTTCACCGCCTGTGAAGCGACTCCCCTGCTGGTGGGGAGCCGGGGGCTTGAACCGGGATCGTCATGTCAGTCCTTGCGCTTCACGCCTTGTGCGCTTAACCCGCTGTGCTACCGCCGGACCCCCTCATTCCACCTTTTTGGGGCCCACTTCTCTGGCACTTATTTGCTGAGCAAATCACAGTCTATCTCACTCCCTCCCTGAGCAGGGTGGGGACCCGACTAGACTGCCAGTCTGTGCTCACAGGTGGAGGGGCTCTCACACCCAGAAGCACTGTCCAGCTGGGAGCCCTGAGTCCCTGTTGGTGACTGGGATGGACACAGCCTCAGCCACTTGGTCTTTGGTGCTGGAGTAGCTTTGTTGTGCTCAAGAGCCGGCAGCCCAGCCACACACAGCCTCGTGGAGAGCGTGACTTGTGGTTGCAGCCTTCTGAAGTTGCAGCATCTTGGGCCTGGCCAGGGATGAGGGTCTGGTCCAGTAGGACAACAACTTCTGGACTGGAGCCTGGGCCAGCGCCACTGCGCATGCGCACAGGAGAATGTCCGCTTCAGGCTGGCGCTTATACAACAAAGCTATCATCTCCCAGCCAATCAGCAGCGGTGGCCCTCCTTCACCCCGCCCCAATCCATTTGGTCTCCATGGCAACTCTTGAGCGTCCCTCAAAGGCCAAAGCCACCGCAAAGGGAGTGGGGTCTCCCCAGAAAAGGGAATAATAGTTTGTGTGTCTGGGTCACCTATGACGAGAGGCCGATTTTTCATGTCTCTAGTGTGATTCATTCAAGAGGTTACAGCAAGAAGAAGTTATTTCCTGAAATGAGGAAGAAGACCCCCATGAAATAAATTAATGTAAAGAAAAAACAGAGGCCACACTTTTAAAAGTGAAAGCCACTGACTTTACATCAGAGTCCATGACCGGTGTAAAAAAGAAATGTCTTCATCAAACAGCTGAACAATGTTATAACCAAATGTGAAGGGAAGAACTCACAAAGAGGAGGGCAGAGTTAAGCATTGAAGATCTGCGACTGTGAGGAAAGAAAGGAGTTCAACCCCCTCAACTTACTTGTGAATTACAAACACCCTTCCCTCTACCAGAGACCTCATTCCTCTCCTCAAACACAGAAAATGACATTGAGTCTATATGACCTTGGATTAGGAAAAATAATTTTGGGGCATCACAGGAAGCATATTCCATACTCCTAAAATGACAAGAAATATAATGAAACAGCTCAAGAATTTGCTCTTTGGTTTCCTGATCTTCTCTAAATTTCCTCTGGCCTCTTGCATTTACTCCAAAGAGAATCCTCTGGATCCTATTTCAGGTCACTTATAAATCAATCATCAAGTACAGGAAGAAAAAAAGTGGGCATGGTTCAAATAGTTTTCAGCAAAAAATCCATTCATTTCCCAAGGCTGTGAAGTGGGAACTGGAAAGAAAGGAAAGGGAAAAAAAAGAAAAAGAAAAGAAAAGAAAAGAAAAAAATCTTAACTTTTCTAAAAGGAACTGGTAAGTAAATTTAAAATAAAACCACTCACTAAATTTCTATGGTTTTTTTAGTATATTTTAGTATGCTTTTTTGGTTGCTAGTTTTAGTTATAGTCAAAGCTGTCCAAGTTTTACAATAAGTCAATATAGAATCCCTCTACTTTTGCCACTTCTCAAGATTTTTCAGGGTATTAAACATAGAGGAATGTGATTTCTTGTTGTTGTTGTTGTTGTTTTGTTTGTTTGTTTTCTTACATAGTTCCAAAGATTCCTTCATTGCAGTGGGAACTAGGCTCAAACCTGGGTCACGCACAAGGCAAAGTGGCACACTATCCAAGTGGTCTATTCCACTGGCCCAGGAATGTGAATTTTGACATCTCTATTCCACAACAGTTAAATTATAATTCTATAATCCCTAGAAAGTAACCCCATGAAGTTACCACTTATCCATGAGATTGGCACATTCAACAACTTTCATCAATATTTATCTCAGGATCACACATGTACACTATAAAATTTTATCTTGAAAGTTTAACATTCTATTTACTTACATATACACATATACAAATAAAATCATGTGTCATTAGAGATATACAAAATTATTTCATAGAAAAAATTAAGAGATTTGAAAACACATAATAGCCTTGTGTTGATTGTATCAAAGCTATCATTAAGAATTTGACTTCTTGCCTGAGGTTCTATAATCCCAGGTTCAATCCCTGGCCCCTACATTAAGCCTGAGCTTAGCTGAGCAGTGCTCAAGTATTTAAAAAAAGAAAAATAAAAAAGGAATTTGACTTCAAAAATCCAGAGCTAATTTATTTGGGTGTTAACTTATTCCTCTCTTTGAATCTTTTTTTGTATGATTTGCAGAATTTTTTCTTGATTATAAAATACTCCTGAATATTAAAGAGTGGAGGTAAAGGGGGGAAATGCCAATATTTTAAGTATTTTATTTTTTTATTTTTGAGAGAGATGCAGAAAGAGAAAGAGAGAAAGACACAGAGAGAAAAACCAGAACACTGCTCAGCTCTGGCTTATGGTGGTGCAGGGGATTGAACCTGGGACTTCCGAGCCTCAGACATGAGACTCTCTTTGCAGAACCATTATGCTATCTACCCCCACCCAAACTGCCAATTTTTCAAGCTAAAGTAAAATGGAAAATAAATTCCAGAATTCTGAGGCTTCTCATAGTTGAAAGAGCAAACTATTTCTATGTCTAATACAATATCTTAAAATGACTTTGAGCAACACAGGTTCATCAAAGCTGTTTGCTAGAGAAAGTGGCCAAGCCCTATGAAGATCAGATTAAGGATGTGATCTTCCTATCCAAGCCTATGGTTCATCTGGCATTAAGGTTGTCTTCACTAAGTTAAAAAACACCTTGGACATCTGATTTTTTACAAGGGGGCTCAAAATATAAAATGTAGAAGGATGGTCTCTTCAACAAATTGTGTTGGGAAAATTGGGTTGAAACGCAAAAGAATGAAACTGAACTGCATTTTACCACACACAAAAGTAAACTCCGAATGGATCAAGAACTTGGATATTAGCTCATAAACTATCAAATACTTAGAGGAAAAAATTGACAGAACCCTTTTCCATCTAAATTTTATAGGCATCTTCAATTATATAAATGCAATTGCAAGGAAGACAAAAAAATGAACCAATAAGATTACATCAAATTGAAAATCTTCTGCACAGTTAAAGAAACCACCACCCATTGGGAGTCGGACTGTAGCGCAGCGGGTTAAGCACAGATGGCGCAAAGCACAAGGACCGGCATAAGGATCCCAGTTCGAACCCCGGCTCCCCACCTGCAGGGGAGTCACTTCACAGGCGGTGAAGCAGGTCTGCAGGTGTCTATTTCTCTCCTCCTCTCTGTCTTCCCCTCCTCTCTCCATTTTTCTCTGTCCTATCCAACAATGACAACAACAATAATAACTACAACAATAAAACAACAAGGGCAACAAAAGGGAATAAATAAAATAAATATTAAAAAAAAAAAAAAAAGAAACCACCACCCAACCAAAGAGACCTCTTTAAGAATGGGAGAAGATCTTTACATGCCATACATGAAACAAAAGGGCTAATAAGCAAAATATAGAAAGGTATGTTCCTAGGAGCCCATGACTTCAGTTCACTGACAGCTAACAGTGAACTATATGAATTGTCTGGGAAAATGGTGTCAGAGAACAGGATGAGAAAGCTAGATTAGGGCAGAGAGTAGCTCCCAAATATGAGGAAAGTATATAAATACCATTAGCTGTAAACCCCATTGATCTGACCCTAGGGTCCATATCTATTCATATTTAGTACCAGGAGCCTGTGTAACCTCTGTGTCCTTGTCAGTCTGAGCTCGCAGTCCAGTGGTGTCAGCTGGGAACATTCTAGGCTACATTCATGTCAGGACTAGACTTCTTCAAGTGGCAGAGTAGGCTGACCCAGCCTCCATCCCTTCAGGGAGTGGGGCATTCCTTACTATTGCTAGTTTATAGTAAGGGCAAGGTCCTGGAGAGACCCACAGGAGGGCTTATGATGATGTTCCTGATGGAATGTCACGTCTACGCTCGACCGGACCTGCCAATATACGCGGAGATCTTCGCCCACCCTGTTCAACGCTTGACGTCTCGTCACCCAATCTGGTCCCCTATGCCTACACTGAACTTCTCTGTTCCAGTCTCTTGGAAACAGAGCTGGCAGTCAGCTGAGGTAAAGAACAAACACCTCATCACAGACCCCTGCAAGCGTCAACCCGGCTATGACCTACCACGTTATGATTGGGCCCTCCTCAATCGCTATCGAACAGGCCATGGCCGGTGCGCCGCTATGTTCCATCGCTGGGGAGCCAGAGACGACCCGAACTGCCCCTGCGGCTCCAGACAGACTATGACCCACATAGTCAACAACTGCCACCTCTCCAGATTCAAAGGAGGTCTCGAAACTTTACATCAGGCTCAACCTGATGCTGTTGACTGGCTAAGGAAGAAGGGCAAACGCTAGAAGAAGAATGGAATGTCACTTACTTTTTAAACATTTCTTCTCAAAAATCTACTCAACCTTCATGGCCCACTTTTAAAAGTTGTTGATTCCATTAGTCTGTTCACTCCTCTCTCGGGCTTATAAATGCTTGAGTGAATTATGCCTTCCAGGACATTCTCAGCTGTGCTTGCTTCCTCTCCACTACATTTATACAAAAATTATCCTAAAGCACATTATTGAATAAACCTTCAATACAACTGTTGCACCACACATAATTGTACACTTAGCTTTCATCCCCGTGGGATTCTAAGCAGAAAGCAAGAGCTATCTTGTGCACACTTGCATATCTAAGTCAAATGACTCAGATGGAAACTTTATTTTCACACAGCCTTTGCCAGTCATTTACTGCAGGTCCCTGTTCAGGTGCCAAATGCTGGGCTAGCTTTGCAAGCGGGAGGGAGACGACCAGGAACTCATGGCTGAGGGGTTACTCAGTCCCATGTGTTTTTTAATCAGAAAAGAATCTGCCTTTAAATATCTTCTAAGATGGAAGTGGTAGGGTGGAAAACAGGAAGTGACTAGGAGAGGGGGCGGAGTGGAAAAAGAGTGCAAACCAGTGGGGATTAAACCAGTGGGGATCTAACCAGTGGGGATTAAACCAATGCCCTGTAGGCAGGGCAGGTCTCAGACAAAACAATGATTACGTAAATAGACAGCATTAAGCAATGCAGGGGAACCTGGTGGATAGAAACAGAAGCAGAATTAGACAAAGGAGAAACAATGACCAACAATTCACCTCAGTGATCTGTTAGAAAGATTTTACAGAGAGAATCAAATGATGAGAGAGATTGCCAAATCTATCTCTACTTCTACTTCCACACAACTGAGAAACACCCTCCCACCCACATGATCCTCTTTTAAAACTGCTGATGCCAACTGTAAAAGGCAGTAGCCTTGAATTTCCCTTTTTATGCAGAAGTTTTTAAGTTCCTTTTAGTATAAGTTGCTTGTAGTGTGAGATGGAAAATTCCTTGCACTTTCCCCCTTGAAGAACAGGACCTAATCAGTAAGCCACCGGTTGTTTACCAAGAATCAGTAAGCCACCGGTTGTTTACCAAGACCCTGCAAACAGGCAGAGCTTATCAGGGCCTTTGCACTAGGAAATTATTTTCTAGGAAGGGGCAGCTGATGGTGGGGGGATGTGGTGACCCTACCTGGCTAGATTCAATTGGTTGTGTGATTTTTGCAATGTTTGAAACTAGCCCACACTTTGCTTTGAATGGATCATGCTTTTGCTAAGTTTGAAATGATTGGATTTTGTGTTTTCTATAGCATGTTATTGGATATAGGCTGATAAGGTGATGTGTTCCCCCTCCCTGAGTGTAGTCTGAATTCCTATAAATTGTGTGGTTTGAGCCTTGTTTAGGGTCGAGCTGGTAGACTGCTGTCAGTCACCACTCGGCCCAGATACGAATTCGTGAATAAACATCTTTTGCTTCCTTGCAGTGGATGGTGGCTTGATTTTTCCTCGCTAACACTAACGGGGATGATAAGCTTCATGCTAAGAGAAATAAAAATTATTTGCTTCAGGAATTAGGATAGATTGCAAGGGTGGATAAAATGTAATGCAGTAACATAATGACTATATTTAAAAATACTGTGTTGCATCTTTGAAAGGGTAGGTGTGTGTGTGTGTGTGTGTGTGTGTGTGTGTGTGTGTGTATAAGTTAAGACCACCTGATGCAGCCGGCCTGCCAGGAGCCACTGAAGTCCTCTCCTGAAAGTGCAGGGAGGCCAGCAGCTTTTGGGATTTCTGCACCTGGGGTGGGGGTGAAGTGGGGGTGGGGAAGTGCCAGTCCTGGAGCTTCTGCAGTCCTGTCAGCAAGTCCAGGAGCAGCTCTGATTATGTCCAAAGTTGATGACAGTCTCCAGAACAGGACAGACAGGTCCCTTTCCACCCAAGGTTCCAGATGTCACCCTGTATCAGAGGTTAACACAAGAGGTTCTTAGGAAAGGCAGGCCCCTGCTGTCCTGGTCCACCGCTTAAGACTACTTAGAACCATGAGGGTCCATTCAGCCCCTGTCCTGGGTTCAAGTTAGGGTCAGTGTGAGATATATCTCCTAAGATTTAAGTTTTCACTGGGCTGAAGAGCTTCTCAGATGTATCTAATTGGTAGCAGTTTCTGGTTCCCACAATTTCCCAGGTGAAGCTGCATTTGTCTTGTATTACTGTGGTGTCTGTTATTGCTGGTTCAATGATTTTATTTTTGTAAAAATTGACAATAAAGAACTAATGGGATTCTGACTACCCACCCCCCCACACACAGCATTTCTCTTAGGTTCACGGCATCACACAGGGCACAGGTCTGAATCATTATCTTTGCACAATAAGTGTATAAGCATGATGACTAAGCTTTAGTATCTGGAGAAATCATTGATAACAGTTCACCTTGGATAGTGAGGGAGTCCAGTCTTTAAGGAGCATAGTTTGTCCTAAGAGATTTAGCTCAGGGGGGAAGATACAAGTTTTACTACTTTTTTTATGTTTTGTAATGGATGAATAAAATTGTTTTACATTTAAAGAAAGAAAGAAAGTTAAGACCAAAGCATCATTATATAATCTATGAAGATGCTTTATTTTGTCTGTTATTCTCTCCTGTGATGCCAGGGACTGAACCCAGGCCTTCTTTTAAATTCTGCTTCTTCTAAGACCCCTTCTGTTGCATTGTTTGACTCTGGTCTATTTACATAATCATTGTTTTTATTGGTTTAATCCCCACTAGTTCATGCAATATTTTCCTTCTCCCCACCCTCATCCTACATACTTCCTCTTCCTGACACTTATGCCTCAGGAGATATATGATAGGGCTTTCTAATGAAGAGGAATTAGAAGAGATTAGATTGTTGAACTGCATCCCTGCTCGTCAATAAAGATTGAACTACGTTCCCAGCTCAGCCATGAGTCCCTGGTCGTCTCTCTCCCTCCCGTGAAGCTAGCCCAGCCCAGCACAGGGCCTCACACAGATAAGTCCTGTGCTGTTTATCACAACTTTAACCATCCATCTATCCTAAGGTATATGGGTTGCTTCCAAATTTGGGCTTTTATCAATACAAATTGTGCTACTATAAACATAAGCATACATAGATCTCTTCAGATAGGTGTTTTGGTTTCCTCTGGATATATGGCGGGGGGTGCCAAGTTGTAAGGTAGGTTTATTTCTAGCATTCTGACTGAGAGCCTACAGACAGTTCTCCACAGGGGTAGGACCAATGTGCATTCCTACCAGCCATGTAAGGGGGTTCCCTTTCCCTCACAGCCAAAGTGGCCCCAGGCATCCTGCGGTGTAGACAGAAGCACAGACATGCCCCTCTGACTGATGCTAATTCTGCTCTTCTAGCTGAGGGATCCAGCGCTGCTGTTTTCACTAAAATGGCAGCTTAAAGTTATGTTATCTGCTATTGTGATAACAATGCCGGTGGTTTTTTTTTTTTTTGGTGGGGGGGCTAGGGAATGACCTCTTTGCTTTGTGCTGTGTACACAAGATTTCTGGAAAAGTAAAGAAAAAAAGAAAAATTCTTTTTAGGGCTCACACAGCTTAAAAGTAGCTGTCACTCAAAATGTACGCTCACAGTTGAGCTACTTTTGATTTTATTCTAAAGAAATCGTTTCTGGTAGTCCGGCGGTAGCGCAGCGGGTTAGGCACAAAACGCAAAGACCAGCAGAAGGATCCCGGTTCGAGCCCCTGGCTCCCCACCTGCAGGGGAGTCGCTTCACAGGCGGTGAAGCAGGTCTGCAGGTGTCTTTCTCTCCCCCTGTCTTCCCCTCCTCTCTCCTTTTCTCTCTGTCCTATCCAACAACAACGACAACAATAATCACAACAATGTTAAAACAATAAGGGCAACAAAAGGGAAAATAAATTTTAAAGAAATGGTTTCTTTTGAAGGGAGAAAGGGGGGAAAAAAGTGTCGTGTAGGATGTGGTTTTTTGGTTTTTTTTTTTTCCCCCTCCAGCGCCACGTGTGCTCCTACCTGCGGAGGAAGCGGACCCGGGCGACTCGCGGGTGCTTCTGGGAGTTGTAGTTCCTAAGAGCGATGCGGCCTGCGAGCCTCGCTTGCGCTCTGACCCGCGCATGCGCGACTGCGAGCTGGGCCGAGAAGTTCGCAGCCTTTGTGGGCCGGGGAGGGGCGGGGAGTTAGTGCGGGGCGATCGGGGGAGCGGCTCGTGCGGGAGGGCGCCGCGGGAAAGGAGCCTGGCGGGGAGACCCTGAGCCCCCGCATCTACCCCGGACCCGGCGTGGGAGGGGGGGCGATGCCGGGACGCCTCGGTTTCCAGGTTACCGCGCACAGGCGGAGCCTGAGTCCCCGGGATGCAGGGGGGCGGGGGTTGGGGGGGAGCCCTGAGACCCCCCAGGAGGTGCTGGCCATGGACACAGACTGGGCCGAGAGGTCCGAGGAGACAGGTAAGAACTGCTCGAAGGCTGCTGAATCTGTGTCCTAGAAGGGCGAATCTTTTTTTTTTTTTTCCCCCACGTTTAAATAGGATTTTTTTTTTCCTTTATCGGGGGATTAATGGTTTACAGTCGACAGTGAACTGCAATAGTTGGCACATGCATAACATTTTCCACATCACAATACAACCCCTACGAGGTCCTCTGCCATATGGTTCAGGACCCGAAACCCACCTGCCCTCCATCCCAGAGCCTTTTACTTTGGTGCAATAGGCCGAGAATCTTTTTATCATTATTATTGCTTTTTGAACTTGAAAGGACAGAGAAATTGAAATGGGAGGGGGAGAGAGAGGGTACAGCCCTGCTCCACGGCTCGTGAAGCTTTCATCCCCCTCCCCCCCACCTCCCTGCAGGTGGGCACCTGGGGCTCGAACTCAGGTCCTTGCTGGAGGTGCTATGGCGCGCCACCACAGGGCCCCTACGGGAGTTTTCTTTCTGAAATAGATTGAGTTGTTCTTAGCTGAGAGCACTGTCCTGGCTCCTTTGTTCTGGCGATGGTGGACTCTCAGTGAGAGTGGAGGGCGTGGTATGGACATTCCCCCGTTTTCAAAGTCACCTGCAAGTGTAAGAGTAATGTCAGCTTCTAAGGCTCAAACATTGACTTCCGTAGCTTTTTTCTCAGACGTTCTTCCTTTATGATGACTATACTGGCCTAGCTTCCATCAGTGGACCTGAGAATTTTAGCATTGGGGTGGGTAGAAATATTTCCCCATGCCTGTTTTATTCCATTTTGCACATAATCGTATCATTTCAATAGAGTAAATAAGTAATTTTATTTGTCATAGGAGAGAATAGAATATATATATATGTAATCAGTTACTGCCTTCTGGGTTGAAGGTTGGTCACTGACCTACATCAGACTATTCCCCTACCCTTTTCCTGATGTTACATTTACAGATGGGCCCCCAAACATAACCAGAACTGGAAGCAAATAATAAATATTTAGAGATGTGATCCAAATTAAAATCTTTTTTTTTTTTCAGTAAAATCTTGAGTTTTAAACTTGCAGGGTGATTTTTGAAAACCATTGAGCCTATGTTTCTGATAGTAATTTCATGTCGAAATAAACTGACTTACATCCTAATTTCCAGTTTAGAGAATACCATCTTCCAAATTGTCTTATGATTATAGGAATTGGATGTTGTTACAGCCTGAGTAGATAATTCTCCCTGATCCTGGGATTCTGGGTTGTTTGGTACTCTTTTCTGTTATTGTGTTTGTAGTGAGCACAAACTATTGTGGAAAGATTTTTAGACTTGTAAATTTGAGTCTGGAGACAGATGAAAACTCCACCGTTACTTTCCTGCCCTTAGATTTGTCTTCCCAGGATCCTCCCTTTGCCCAAGAGAAGAGCATAAAAGGTGGAGAGACTGCAGCTCTGTGCCTCACAGCCAAATCCCAAGTGAGTGAATCTCTACAGAGTATTAAAATTGCACTTTTATTCTCACAGATGCACTGCCTGTTTTGTTGTTGTTGTTTTGTTTCAGTTTTTTTTTTCCTTTACTTTTATTAGGATGATAGAGACAGAGAAATAGGATGAGGGTGTGAGACTGGATGCACATGTTATAATGTGCAAGGACTGAGGTTCAAGCTAACAGTTCCCACCTGCAGGGGGAAAGTTTAGCAAAGCCGTGAATCAGTGCTTGCAGGTGCCTGTCTGTCTCCCTATTCCTCTCTAGATTTCTCTTGGTCTCTGCCCAATAAATAAATTTAAAAAAAATATTAGGGCAAGGGAGACAGCATAATGATTATGCAGACAGACTCTTATATCAGAGGTTCAGTCTTTCGTACCACCATAAGCTAGAGGTGAGCTGTGTTCTGGTTAAAAATAAATAAATTTTAAAGAAAGAAGGGCTGGGTGGTGGTGCACCTGGTTGAGTGCACAGACCCTGGTCCCCACCTGCAGTGGGAAAGCTTTGCAAGTGATGAAGTGGTACTGCAGGTGTCTGTCCCTCTCCCTCTCTATCTCCCCCTACCCTCTCAATTTCTGGCTGTCTCTATCCAATAAATAAAGATAATTAAAAAAAAAAAATTTTAAAGAAAGAAAGGAACTTCTGCTCCTGCAAGTGGAGACTGGAGCTTGAACCCTAGTCCTTAGGTATTGTAACATGTGTGTTCCACTAACCAGGTGCACCACCTGACCCCTGTCACTCTTTTGTATAACTAAAACTAAAACTATACTAAAACTGCTCAGAGCTCTGGCTTATTATGGTGCTAGAGACTGAACCTGGAACCTCTGAGCCTCAGGCAGGAAAGTTTGTTGATGAACTGCTATGTTGTCTCCTCAGCTAGACAGTAACTTATAACTCACCCAAAACTTAGCCATATATCTAGATTGTTAACCTGAAGCCTTACCAGTAACATAGTCTTAAAAACATATATTTTGTATCCTTTATATGTCATATACATACATGCCTTATAATAAAGCAAACTAGAGAAAATGTTACCAGGATAATCATAAGAAAAAGTACATCTACAGTACTGTTTCATATATATTGATTCCATAAAGTCACACTGTCTTTTTATCCACTTCCCAGTGGGCCTGCGTGCTTTTTAAAACATGTTCAAAGGTTGTAGAAAGATTTCTTAAATACTGTTCATCTGGAGTGTCCAGGTGTTGACATTCTGCCTCTCTTTGTTAATCTCTTAATAACCTTAGAATAATCTTTCTATTTTTTAAGGTTCTTTCTTTTTAATTCTTTAATTATGTTCATCTATTTATTTGATAGAAACAGCCATAAATCAAGAGCAAAAGGGGAGATAGAGAAGGAGAGAGACAGAGACAGAGACACCCCTGCAACACTGCTTCACCACTTGTAAACCTTTTTTTCTTTCTAATTTCTTTATTGGGGAATTAATGTTTTACATTCAACAGTAAATACAATAGTTTGTACATGTATAACATTTCCCAGTTTTCCATATAACAATACAACCCCCACTAGGTCCTCTGTCATCCTTCATGGACCTGTATTCTCCCCACCCACCCACCCCAGAGTCTTTTACTTTGGTGCAATACACCAATTCCAGTTCAGGCTCTACTTGTGTTTTCTCTTCTGATCTTGTGTAAAACTTTTTTTCTGTGAGGCAAAGTGACTTCTTCTTCTTCTTTTTTTTTTGCCTCCAGGGTTATCGCTGGGCTCAGTGCCTGCACTACAAATCCACTGTTCCTGGAAGCCATTTTTCCCATTTTTGTTGCCTTTTAGTTGTTATTGTTGTCATAGCTGTTCTTATTGTTGGATAGGACAAAGAGAAATCAAGAGAGGAAGGGAAGACAGAGAAGGAGAGAAAGATAAATACCTGCAGGCCTGCTTCGCCACTTGTGAAGCAACCCCCTGCAGGCAGGGAGCTGGGGGCTGTAACCAGGATCCTTACACCGGCCCTTGCACTTTGCACCATGTGCGCTTAACGCACTGCGCTACCGCCCAGCTACCACTTGTAAAACTTTCCCCCTGCGGGTGGGGACCAGGGGCTCAAACCCCGGTCTTTGAACATTGTAACATATGCACTTAACAAAGTGTGCCACCACCCAGCTTCTAAAATATTATTTCTATGTTCTGTATTTAAAGGCATATTCAATATTGGTATATATCAATATCCTTATAGCTTTTGAATTTTTGACTTCTGTAACCTTAATCCCATGCTATTTACTCTTTTGCTTGTGAGTTATATCCGTACCACTGGTTGACCTGTTACCAGCATCTTTCAGTTTAAATAGACTGTCTGCCTTGAGTCAGTCTCGTGCTTGTCTGGATCTGACGCTCACTACCAGTCTTTTCATTGCATGACTACTCCATTCACAGGTTTTGCATTTCAATTTATTTTCAGATTGACTAGGATGATTCTTCAAGTTTTTATTGAGGACTTGAAAGGAGTTGGGCAGACATGCCTTTTTTTTTTCCACTGCCTATAATTTGTTTGCTTTCCCAAACTACTTTGTAGACTCATGTTCATATTCTGACTTTTTGTTCCCTCACAACCCTCCCCCCACAAGAAATTATCTTTCAATGAAGAAAACATGATCTTGGTTCTTTTGATTTTCATATTGAATCTAGCACAAGATCCTTTGTACATAAGTGATAGCCAGTGGCTTTACATGGAACATTCAAAATCTGACCACTGTTAAAATAGTTATAATTTACCACAGCCCTAACCACTGTTACTATTTCTTGTATCTACTTCACCGGCTATCAGAAACTCGGGGGTGAAAAGGAAGCTAATGAGTGAAATATGGTAATTAAAGTTTTTTTTTGTGTGTGTGTCTTAGGCATCACTGACTTTCAAGGATGTGGCCATGGACTTTACCCCGGAGGAGTGGGGGAAGCTGGATCCAGCTCAAAGGGATGTAATGCTGAAGAATTATAAGAACCTGGTCTCATTTTGTAAGGACTGCTTCTCATTGCCCCTCTCCGATCTATATATGGGGCCATTCATTATTTTACTGAAAGTGAAATAACTCTACAGACCCTTCATTTTTGTATTCAGGAGTTATAAAGTATTAACCCCTTGGGACCCAGAGAAATTCCACTTCTATTCAGGCTCTCGGTGAAATGTCTGTGCTAGTTTGGTATCAAAATTCTATGGATTTATGGGACAGAAACCTAATTCACACTTTAAAGGGGAAAACATATTGGCTCAGATTAAACAGAAACTATCGGGTTTTTCTTTTTTATTATTATTTAAACCAGAGGGCTTGACTTTGCCCTAAATTGGCTTTATTCTTAAGATCTCTCTGTCTATCATAGGTTCCCATTGGCAGCTTTAGAATTACATTGTTCTTTCAGTTAGGGAGCTAGGCAAAGAAAAAAGGAAAAGAAAAAAAAAAAAAAAAGGTGATGCTTCTCTTTCTCTTTTAGGAGTGCCAGCCAGCATATAGGTTCATGTGTTCATCATGAAAAGAATTCCTAGAGCCAGTGAAAATTTCCCATGTACATTTTTAAGTGTGTTTATGTGAGGGGTAGAAGGGGCTATGATAACCTTTCCCAAACTTCATGTAATAGACTCCCAAACTAAGTGTCTTCTAGTAACTGAAGCAGCACAAAAGAAAAAATATAAATCAGTTATCATAGTCATAACTTTGTCTTAACTGTCCCTGTTGTCCTACCTTCTCCAGCTTCTCCCCTAAACCAACCACTGATCTGTGTGTCTCCCTGACTCTCCTCAAGAAAGAAAAAGTCTTTTGTTTTTTTTATAGTCAAAAACATTTTTTAAAGTAATTTATTTTATTTTTGAGTGAGATGCAGAGAGAGAGAAACACCAGAGCATTGCTCAGCTTTGGCTTATGGCGGTGTGGGGGATTGAACCTAGGACTTTGGAGCCTCAGGCATGAGAGTATGTTTGTATAACCATTATTCTATCTCTCCCACCCCTGGGTTTTTTTTTTCCATATACATATGAACAACTGACCAGACCTAGACTCTTGCTGCAAATATTTAAAGCTTATTTCAGAGATCTGTCCTCCCTTCTTCCATATCTTCCTGTAATGCACTGTCTTTGTGCATGAAGGGGTTGAGACTGTTCTCTGGGCTAGGTCTTTGTACCCATCACAAATAACTAAGTCTCATTTATTTTTCTTTTTAAATGAGCAGGGCTTCCAGTTTCCAAAGCCAAAAACTGCAGTTTGGAGAAGGAAAAAGAACCATTGATGCTTGAGAGAAAGAAAACCCAAAACAGCTGTTCAGGTGAGTTCGATAGATGGAAATTTAATATATATAAATATATATATTTTTTTATTTGAATAAGAGATGATAGAGAGGAAGATAAAGAGACCAGAGCACTGCTCAGCTCTGACGTAAGGTGGTATAAGGATGAGCCTAGGATCTCAGAGCCTCAGGCATGAAAGTCTTACATCATCTCTAGTTGTATCTTCCTACCTTTCTTTTCTTGAACCATTACGTGTTTGGAAGTCAGGTTTACTTTAATCTCCCTTTCTCTTACACCTCCAAATCACTAACTTGAGTACGTGTATGGGCTAAAAAGTATTAAAACTGAATTAAGCTAGAAGGGTGGTGATTGGTACACTGGAAAAAAACATAAAGCCTCAAGCGAAAGCAGTACCATTACTCCGTTAGTTTTAGCTCAATGATAAGCATTTTTTATAAAAATCTAAATAGTAAATAATTTAGTCTTATGGAACTGAATATATTTACTGAAACATTCAACTGTCATAGTAATATAAAAGCATAGACAATTTATAAATGACTGAATATGGTTATGTTCCAATAAAATTTTTTTAGAGGCCAGAGAGGTAGCGCAGTGGTGAATCACATACTTAAATGCATGAGGGGCTCTGGGTTCCGTCCCTGACACAGTATATGCAATGATACGGTGTTTCTCTCATAAAAAAATTAACTAATTTTTTAAGTTCCACTGAAACATTATTGGGATGGGGGGGAACGTTTGCCAACTTCTACTCCAATTGGTTATTATTCAATATGCTTCTATTTTTTCAAAAGAGACCTGAAATTTTATGAAATCTCTGTATATTAAATACTGATAGTTAATCTCCTATTTTCCAACTGGTCGCCTGTTTGAAGTTTCTTTCTTCATAGGGCATTGTTTTACATTTTACATATCTCTTTGATGTCTTTACAGAAGATATCTACTTCTTTTTTTAATTTTTAAATATTTATTTTATTTATTCCCTTTTGTTGCCCTTATTGTTTTATTGTTGTTGTCGTTGTTGGATAGGACAGAGAGAAATGGAGAGAGGAGGGGAAGACAGAGAGGAGGAGAGAAA
This sequence comes from Erinaceus europaeus, assembly GCF_950295315.1. Lineage (NCBI taxonomy): Eukaryota > Metazoa > Chordata > Mammalia > Eulipotyphla > Erinaceidae > Erinaceus > Erinaceus europaeus. Next base: position 93,972,755 of record NC_080173.1, read on the forward strand.
GATAGACACCTGCAGACCTGCTTCACCACCTGTGAAGCGACTCCCCTGCAGGTGGGGAGCCGGGGTTCGAACCGGGATCTTTATGCCGGTCCTTGTGCTTTGCGCCACCTGCGTTTAACCCGCCGCGCTACAGCCCGACTCCCAGATATCTACTTCTGAATGCAGTTTTTTGTAATATGTTACTTTGGTTGATGTTCTGAGAAAAAAAATTCAGCCTCATACCAGCATATAGTTATTAAAAAAAAGTATTTTATAGAATTTCAGGTAAGGTTGAGAAGATAGCTTACTGGTTATGCAAAAGGATTTTTCATGCCTGAGGCTACAGTGTCACCTGTTCAATCCCCTACACCACCATAAGCCAGAGCTGAGCACTGCTCTGGTCTTTCTGTATCCTCTCTGTCTGTTTCTCATTAAAAAAAAAAAAAAATATATATATATATATATATATATATATATTGCCTCCAGGGTTATTGCTGGGGCTTGGTGCCTGCACTATGAATACACTGCTCCTGGGGCTATTTTTTCCCCTTTTTGCCGTTGTTGTTTATTATTATTGTTGTTATTGCTCTCATTGTTGTTGGATAGGACAAAGAGAAATTGAGAGAGGAGGGGACACAGAGGGGGGCGAGAAAGACACCTGCAGCCCTGCTTCACCACTTATGAAGTAACCCTCCTACAGGCGGAGAGCCGGGGGGCTCGAACCTGGATCCTTACACCGATTCTTGTACTTCTTGCCATGTGCACTTAACCCACTGCACTACCACCTGGCCCTCAAAACAAAATATATTTTTAAAAGGAATATTCAGATTATTTTAGCTGTTATTCAGATACTACACAAAACCATGAAAGTTTTACCAACTTTCTTTTAGCACATAAACGGAAATGTCAAGACAGTGAAACAGCAGGTAACATATATTGTTTGAAAAAAATTTTTACTGAAGGACTTCCAAGATTTCATGGTCCATATTTTGAGATCTCTATCTATACTACTGTTTATGTTTCATCTGTTCAACAAGCACTTAAGCAGCATTTCTATTGAGTCAGTTTTAAGTAGTGTAAAAGTATTCTCAATTAATGCTCATTAAAACAGGTTTTTTTATTCCCTTTTGTTGCCATTGTTATTTTATTGTTGTAGTTATGATCAGTGTCATTGTTGTTAGATAGGACAGAGAGAAATGGAGAGAGGAGGGGAAGACAGAGAGGGCGAGAGAAAGATAGACACCTGCAGACCTGCTTCACCGCTTGTGAAGCGACTCCCCTGCAGGTGGGGAACCGGGGGCTCGAACCTGGATCCTTATGCCGGTCCTTGCACATTGTGCCACTTGCACTTAACCCGCTGCACTACCCCCAACTCCCATTAAAACAGTTTTTATCCTGTATCAAATAAATACTGTTACTGCCTCCACCTCATACATCAGGACACTGAGGTAGGGTGGTGAAATAATTTGCCATAGATAATACAGAAATTGCGTTCATGGATTCTGATTCCAGCATTGATGCTTTAGTCCTCTGATTTTCTTACATGTTTCTCTCATCTGGGAACTTTTTGTACACACCATTCTCTCTACCTGGACCACTCCTTGATGCTTTAATACCTATATATCTGGAATAGTCACCTGAATCTCAGCTCCATTTTTATTCCAGCTCACTTCTTACTTCCTCTGGGAAACCTCCCCTAATCTCCCTGGACTCCCCTATATTCTTTCATACTATCATTTACCTTTTTATTTCAATATCTAGTGTCATGTATTTGAATATTTATGAAATGTTGATTTAAATTCTCCCCTGATATGCACATTTAGGGCCACATCTGGATTATAGGTGTCGTCAGTGTTTAGCATAGATGCTAGCATATGGTAGATATTCAATAGCTATTTCTTGAATGAGGAAATGCAAAGAAAAATAGGTAAGTGGATAAAATTCACTTTCTTCTAAATGTTTAATAAGTGGTCATAGCATCAATTGTCTCATATTCACTGAAATTATCACCTTTTTATTTTCCTTAATTCTGTTTCTCTTTTTTATTGGTTTAACACTGGTTTACAATAAGATTTTAGAAGTATATTTTCACAGCTGTGTATATGTATACAACTGACTACATCAACCAACCACAGTCCGTATACCATCAAACCAAGTGGAGCCCTCCACTAAGCTCACCCCACCCCACCCCCAGTTTCCTCTGCTAACATAGTTTTCACAGTGTTTAAGAATCAGTTTGGTTGTTATTTTTTAAGTTTTCTAGTTAATTAGTTATATTCCACACATAAGTGATGTCATTTGGTAGTTGTTCACATTCTTACTCGATTTAGCATAAGTTCTAATTCCATCCATTTTGTCCTAATCAACACAATGTTGATGACTTTAATGGCTTAGTAATATTCTATTGAGCATATAACCAAAACTTCTCTATCTAGTCATCTCTTGATGAGCATTTAGGTTGATTCCATATTTTGGTGATATGCAAGCTCAACCAGGTGCACTACTCCCTGGCCCCTCCATATTTTGGCTATTCGAATAAGTGTGTATGTACATATGGGAACATATATCCTTTCAAATTAATGTTTTGTGTTCTTTGTTCTTCATTTGAATATAAACTTATTTCTTTATGCCTTTCAGCCACATTATTTTAGCTTACCTTTTTATCATAGTTTTATATTGGAAGTGACTTTTTTAATAACTTTTATTGGGGAGTTGCTAATGTGGAGGACAATCTTTTATATCCCCATGAAAGTTCTCTACAGAACATTCTTACCACAACTTAGGTCCTTTTTCATCAAAATCCAACAGGACTTCAAATTTCTCTTCTCTTCCAACCTCCCACTCCTTCTCTAGAGTCCTTTGCTTTGGTGCAATACACCCTACCAAATCCAAGTTCTGGATGTTACATTCATAATAAATTAACAGGCCTACCTATAATCCTACACTCTCTCCTTTGTTCTGATATTGTCCCTATAGAAAGACATTTTTATTAGTATTTTATTAATCCACCCTGGGATTTTGAAAATACAGCCAATCATATATATAGATATTTTTTCTCTCCTCTCATTTTCCTACACACAAAAAAGCAATATATATATATATATATCACTCCAGAGTATATAGAGGTCTTTCACATTTAACTGCATAGTACTTCTGTATATGTACATACCATAACATACTTAATTTTTTTCTAAAAGGGTATTTAAAATGCTACCAATCTTTTGCTGTCTAGATTAGGATTGTAGTTAATAGCCTTGTGCATGTGTATAGCTTTTATATTTTTGATATTATATATTAGGAAGATAATACATTTTAGTAGGGACATATAGAAGTATTATGAGGGATTATTAAACTGCAAATGGTAGACTGCAATTTGGGTGAAAGTAGATTTGAACAACTGGAAACTTTCAGGTCACAATTACCCATTATACTAAGATGAAAAATGCTAAATATTTAACAGCAGTAGACATTCAATAATAAGAGAAATATGAAATGTACTTCTCAGACAATAACCCTATAAATCAACATTTTTCTCAACGTCATAAAATATTTTTGAGGATGAGCTAAAAAACTATGAAAATAAAAAGAATGAAGTTGTGAATTGAAATTCATATTATTACATCCCTGAATTTATAGTAAACATACCATATGCTACTATGACATTATTCATTGGAAATTTTTAATTTTTTTTCTTTATTATTATCTTTATTTATTGGATAGAGACAGCCGGAAATCAAGAGGGAGGGGCATGGTAGAGAGGGAGAGAGACACCTGCAGCCCTGCTTCACCACTCGTAAAGCTTTCCCCCTGCAGATGGTGACCGGAATTTCAAACCCAGGTACTTGCGCATTGTAGTACGTGCACCTCAATCAGGTGCACCACCACCCGGCGCCTGTTCATTGAAATTTTTTTCTCAGTATAAACAGAATTGGAATGGAATTTAAAGCTAACTATATATAAATGGAATTTAAATGGAATTTAAAGCTAACTATATATAAAAAAAAAAAAACCTTTCAATGATTTTATGGTATTCTGTAAATATATTTGGGAGATAGTATATTACCCAAACTCTAGGTTAAAACAAACATTTTTTTCAGATTCTTCTTACTCTTCCAGCATCCACTTTGGAAGTTATATTTTCCAAACAGTATTCATGAATCAGTAATTCAGAATATGATTTTTTTCTGTTATTAGATTTTTCTAATCCTACACCTTCACTCTTTGATTACAATTTTTGGTAAAGCCACTTCAGTTTCTAAAGAGATAAAATTTGTCAAATTTAAATGATAATTTGTGTTTTAAAAAGTGTTTCAGAGTAGGGAGTCCGCTGTAGCACAGAGGGTTAAACGCAGGTGGCACAAAGTGCAAGGACTGGAGGAAGGATCCCGATTCGAGCCCTCGGCTCCCCACCTGCAGGGGCATTGCTTCACAGGTGGTGAAGTAGGTCTACAGGTATCTATCTTTCTCTCCCCCTCTCTGTCTTCCCCTCCTCTCTCCATTTCTCTCTGTCCTATCTAACAACGACGACATCAGTAACTACAACAATAAAACATCAAGTGCAACAAAAGAGAAAATAAATATTAAAAAAAGTGTTTCAGAGCAATGAAATACCTTACTTACATACTGTACTATTTTGCCATGTTTGTGGTACAGAATTAAGCCCTGGCCCCAGTATATTAAATGAAGCATTGGTGCTGTAGTCTCTTTCACTTTATCTCTCTATGTTAAAAAAAATTGCTTTAGGGGACAGGCAGCAGCGCATCTGGTTAAGCACACACAATAGAGTGTGCAAGGACATGAGTTCAAGACCCTGATCCCCACCTGCAGGGGGAAAGCTTCACTAGTGGTGAAACAGGGATGCAGGTGTGTCTTTTGTCTTTTTCCCTCTTTATCTCCCCTTCCCCTCTCAATGTCTGTCTCTATCCAAAATAATAAATAACTTTAAAAAATATTGTTTATCTTCTCTCATAATCTAGTGTACTCATCCATTTAGTATATATTTTCAGTCTGCATCCCTTTTCCTTTTCCTTTGTTTCTGATCATCCTTATCTGTTCTGACTCTCCTAACTCTACTCATTTTCACTGCATATCATATGCATTTGTTTGCCTCTTTTTGCACATCCTCATTTAATGTGACTTGGTCATAGGGCCTATGCTTCTCACCTTCATTAGCTCTTTTATTATTATAGAACTCCCTTTAGTAAAACATAGAATACAAAGGAAATTTGCATTTTCAATTTTTTTTTTCAGGCTTGGAGACTAAACCTGAGAGTAAAGATTCAACTTCAGTGCAAAATTTTTCCAAAGAAGAATCATGTCAAATTGCAATAATGGAGAGACTGACAAGGAATACTGTCTATAACTCCAGTTTGGAAACAACTCTTGAATGTGAAAATTGGCTAAAGCATCAGCAAGGATGTCAGGAGAGACATTTAAAAGATATGTTCACTCATGTAAATTCACTTTCAGTAGAAAGAACTTGTAAACATGATATATATTGGAAATCCTTTAATCAGAATTCTGTCCTTACTGAAGACAGAGTTTTGAAAGGGTCCTATACTTTCCATGCACATGAAAAAAAATTGAAACCAAAAGCAAATTTAGTGAAAAAGAAGAGAACCTATAAGGAGAAAAAGCCTCATAAATGTAATGATTGTGGTGAACTTTTCACTTACCAGTCAATACTTATTCGACACCAGAGAGTTCACACTGGAGAGAAGCCCTATAGCTGTGATGATTGTGGGAAATCTTTCAGTCACAGAGCTAATTTAACTAAACACCAGAGAACTCATAGTAGAATTCTTTTTGAGTGTAGTGAGTGTAAGAAAGCATTCACAGAAAGTGAATCCCTTGCAATACATCAAAGAATTCACATTGGAGAGAGACCTTATGAATGCAATGAATGTGGGAAAGGTTTTAATCGAAGTACACATCTTGTGCAGCATCAGCTGATTCATACTGGAGTGAAACCATATGAATGTAATGAATGTGATAAAGCTTTCATTCATTCATCAGCACTCATTAAACATCAAAGAACTCATACTGGAGAGAAGCCCTATAAATGCCAGGAGTGTGGAAAATCCTTTAGCCACTGTTCATCACTTACTAAACATCAAAGAGTTCATACTGGAGAAAAGCCATATGAATGCAGTGAATGTGGAAAAACCTTTAGTCAGAGTACACATCTTGTTCAGCATCAAAGAATCCATACTGGAGAGAAACCCTACAGATGCAATGAATGTGGGAAAACCTTCAGCCGAAGCTCAAATTTTGCAAAACATCAAAGAATCCATATTGGAAAGAAACCATACAAATGTAGTGAATGTGGAAAAGCCTTCATTCACTCATCAGCACTTATTCAACACCAGAGAATTCATACTGGAGAGAAACCCTATAAATGTAATGCATGTGGAAAAAGCTTTAAGTGCAGTTCATCCCTCATCAGACATCAAAGAATTCACACTGAAGAGCAATCCTGAAAATTTAGTGAATGTTAAGAAATATAAATTGGTTTTATCTCTATTAAGCATCAGGTGTTTAGCTAGAATTATAAAATGCTGCTTATGGGCCAATTCTGTATGAATCTGGTGTTATATAGTATAATGCATAATTTAAACCATAATCCATTGGTATGTTAATAACAAAAACTTCTGAGTTCCTAACACCTAAGATTTTGATCCCCAACACTCTCATGTACATTTATTTTGTGGAAATTCAATGAATCCTTGGGAGTATGATGCCAATGTGATAATTATGAGATTCAGTATGTGTGTCCTCTCCCAGCCCCCATGCCGTATTTCATATCAAAGTCCTATTATAATTTATTCCATTCTTAGAAAATTCTTATGGGAGTCGGGCTGTAGTGCAGCAGGTTAAGCGCAGGTGGCGCAAAGCACAAGGACTGGCATAAGGATCCCGGTTCAAACCCCGGCTCCCCACCTGCAGGGGAGTCACTTCACAGGTGGTGAAGCAGGTCTGCAGGTGTCTATCTTTCTCTCCTCCTCTCTGTCTTCCCCTCCTCCATTTCTCTCTGTCCTATCCAACAACGACAACAATAATAATAACTACAACAATAAAAAAAAATTCTTATTTGGTAGGTTAGACAGACTTTTTATCCTCATTAGAAGATACATTATTCCTCTTTGTATCTAAAATTGATGTTCAGAAAGTATCATTTCTACATGGAAAAAGAGAAAATTAACTGAATAGGACACATCTTACAATATATGTGACCCAAATTCAACTTAAGCACCATATAAGAGGTGCTATAATATTGGAAATCTCTGGTGTTATGATGTCTATCCCTCTTTCTCCTTGAAAAAGAAGACTGGGAGCTGTAAATCATGCATGTGTGCGGCCCCAACTTCACAAATTAAAAAAGGGACAATTTTCCAGAAGGTGTCATTTCTTTTATATTAGCTACAAAAAGACTAAGAACTGAAATATTCTTGAATTCCTTGACTTTCTCCAAATGTTATTTATGATTATATAAACAAAACTAGAATTTGTTCACAAAAGAAATAATATAACCCTATAGATTGTGCTGGTCCTTGAGATCAATAGTATTCCTCTGCTATATAAAAGTTAATTTTTACTTGTGGGAATTATCCTTAAAATAGAGAATATGTCAAAGTCCTAACTGTTAAGTCAAATTTCTCTTTCCTTATCCCTGCAGTTGAAAGAATCCTTACTTTTCAATTGTCAGTATTGAAGTTTATTTCTTTATATTCTTCAACAAGCAACTATGTAACACAAAAGATACCTTCCAGACAGATAATAGAAAATAAAAGGGCAGACAGGATAATGGTTATGCAAATAAACTCATGCCTGAGGTTCCAAAGCCCTAGATTCAATTCACTACACCACCATAAACCAAAGCTTATCTATGTTCTGATAAAAAAAAAAAAAAAAAAAAGAAAGAAAGAAAGGAAAAGAAAATAGACAAAAAATAAATCATGGAACAGTGACTCATCAGTATATAACAACTTCTTCCATGATGAAGTTGTCATTTCTTTAGCTTTTATGTTTACCCATATTGTTTTTTCTTGTTTTCTGTATTTTGTTTGGTCTTTGGTAGATCTAGCACCATAGAAAAAATAGAAAAAGCATGAAACCCATTGATTTTTGATAGAAGTTGCACAGATGACCAAAGTTCAGTAGTGAAATTAGAAGTGAAAGAAAATAGCTGAGTACATATTTGTCAAAATGTTGTACTTTACTATCTAAGTAGAGGTGTGATTAATTATAGTATTATTCTTTCTCATCTCCTAAATCTTGTTCTGTATGGAGGTCTAGCAACAAGCCCATACTCTTGCCTCCTTCATGTTATTTGTATTACTATAATTCCCTATCTGTATACCTTGGTTACAATATTGAACAAATATAGAATAAAGTATAAAGAAGTGATAGTATACGTAGGATCACTAAGGATGAATCAGGTATAAATCCAGTGATGGTGGAACTAAAGTAAGACAATAGAGAATGAAAACAAAGGATTAGAAAGAGATTTTGGAAATAATGAAAAATCACTGAAGAAATAGAGGTTAGTGAGAAGAGCTAAAATCTTAGAAATCAGGTTAGTAGAATAGCTGAGACTGGAATAAATGAAAAATGGAGCTCAATTATTTCATCACTGTAGTATTAATGGCCTAAAGTAGGAACTAAATCATTTGAATTCATGGACCAAGTCCATCCCACTAACATTTTCCAGTTTCACTGGAACTCAGCCCTACTCATTTTCAAGTTATTCTGGGCTCTCTGTGCTATAAAAGTAGAGTTGAATACTTATAGCAAAGATTATATGTCCAGAAAAACCTTGATACTTCTCAATAAGCCAAATAATTGAATAAAAGGAAATTTATTTGGGACCCAAACTTTGACTATCAAGATGGGCTGCATTTTAATTGAGTCACTTCAATTTAGCAGTTACATGACCTTGAAAATCTGTTTAACAGTCTAATGGAAATGTCACTGTTTATGAGTTAAATAAGGAAATGTACGTGAAGGACTCCACACATAGTAAATAACTATATACAAAGCCTCTTGGGGGTGGGGGGGCTGGTGCACATACATGCTATTAAAACATACCCCAGACTAAGTAATTGAAACAAAAAATTTTTATCTTAGTTCTGGAGACTGGTAAGACTAAGATCAAAGCACTAGCAGTGTCTGGTAAGGGTCTTCATCCTGGTTTCTAAATATCTTTTTTGCTGTGCCCTCATATGGTGAAAAAGCATGGAAACACTTTCTAGGACCTCCTTTAAAAGGGCACTGAGCTTGCACTTGAGGACTCTGTCCATATGATTAATTGCCTTCTTCTAACACTACATTGAAGATTAGCTTTTAACATGAATTTGGGGACTAACAAACATTCCCTTTAGTTAGTGGCTAAGTATCAGTCAGAAATACTTAAGGTGTGTGTATATTTAACACCTAGTGTTATTAAGAATTGACTGCCCTGCTTTGTTTCTTCATAGATGGGCTTCATTTCTTTCTGCTCTTGCTTCCATTTGGTATCTCAACCTACTTACAAAAACACTGTTGGGGTGGGAGTAGATAGCGTAATGGTTATGCAAACAGACTCCCATGCTTAAGGCTCCATAGTCCCAAGTTCAATCCCCTGCACCACTATAAACAAGAGCTGAGAAGATGTCTAGTAAAAAAAAAAAGAAAAGAAAAAGAAAGAAAAGCACTGCACAACTGTTTATTTTGTTGTTACCTTTCTTAGTCTCTATGCACCTGCTTAACACTGCTTGAAATTTGCCTTTTGTCTTTCTGAGTATCACTAAGCTAGGAAATAATGTTATCCTTCCAGAGACCCAGAATTGTAAAGTGTTGCAGTTTCAATGGTGTTGACGGACTCTTAAGTTAGTGTTGTTGTGAACTCTGCCATAGCACACTATTTCAGTGTTCTTTTTATGTTTACTGTACAGTTTGACTGTGTACTTTAACATGAATGTTAGAAGGCATAATGGTCTTTTTTTCAAATATTTTTGGCTATCTATAAGCACATTTTATTTAGATTACTTATAAATTTGACCTCTTGACTTAATGTCAATATATTATGGTCAGACAATTGTAAACTTGTTTTAAATTCTTATTAATTTTATTTTAAGGAATTAAGCAAAGACAGATCATAAAAAGCATCTACAGTGGTCAGGAAAATGACATACTAGATGGGAGTTGAGGAATTTCTTATATGTATGAGGTCCTGGACTCAATCACCATGACTGTATAGCAAAGCAGTACTTTTGTCCCTCGCCTCCCAAATATTTTGTTACTTCTTGTGAGAGAGACCAGAGCACCACTCACCTATGGCATGAGTAGTGCCAGCAGTCAAACATGGGTCCTTACCTAGTAGAATGCATGCCTATATGCAGCTCAGGTTTGAGCCTTGTCACCACAAAGGAGGTGTTGTAGCACCAAAGTAATCTCCAGTACAGTAGTATCTCTACAACTCTGAATGAAAATGTAGCTCGGGAGCATTGACATCACACATACATAAGGTCCCAGTTCTGCAAAATAAAATAACAAAATGTGAAGCATCAGTTATGTAAATTTTGTGCTCTAATGCTTAGTCATCTCCCCAGTCCAAAAAGTCTACTTGAGAAGTATCTCCACATCAGGAAACCAATCACATTGCTAATAGTTAATTTAGGCTTTACAGCCTCTGGAGGGATGGACTGGGCGACACCCTCCACAACCGAGATACACATGAGGAGAGGAAGGTTTCTACTAAATGCTTCTATAAATTCTCACACAAAGTACAAGCTACTCATGAAGCCAAAATAATCAGGGTGAGAGAAGGGAATAACTTAATCAAAAGATAGTTTAAAATAAGCAAAAAGGTGATTAGAAAAATAGCATCATGTAAGTTACTTTTGGGAGAGCAATGTAGCATCATCCAAAAGTATAAAAACAACAGTATAATGTTGGCAACCAACTGGCTCCATAACTAAATCTCACAATTTTCTATTAAATAAAGATTTAATAGAAAAAATATTAAGAATATTTTCACTTTTTTCCTATTAGTATGGGCAAAAGTATTTTGTCCCAACTTTCTCCCTTTCCTAGTTTTTTTCTTCAACCCTGACAGTGAGTTTTGGAATTCACAAAACCTGTTCCTCAGTATAGGTTTTATTGATAATAAGAATATCCTACGGTAATACATATAATCTGACACCAATGGGTTACCTTATTCTTCTTCTTCTAGCGTTTGCCCTTCTTCCGTAGCCAGTCAACAGCGTCAGGTTGAGCCTGATGTAAAGTTTCGAGACCTCCTTTGAATCTGGAGAGGTGGCAGTCGTTGACTATGTGGGTCATAGTCTGTCTGTAGCCGCAGGGGCAGTTCGGGTCGTCTCTGGCTCCCCAGCGATGGAACATAGCGGCGCACCGGCCATGGCCTGTTCGATAGCGGTTACCTTATAATTCAGTGCAATGCCATCAGAAAACTAGATATTTTTACTGAACTGCTACTCTTCACATTTTTCACAATGTGACCTTTTTTCTTTCATCAGAAAGACAAAAGTACTGTGCACTTGTTTTGTTCCCTTTCTCAGTCTCTATGCAGTGTTAAGGGTCAAACCTTGCAGGCTAGCGTGGGGGTGCCTCTTCCGTGGGTGCGTGCTCTCTGGGTTGGAGAGAACTCTACCGGACTCAGCCTGGGCTGCTACTCACTCAACAACTCGGGAGATAGATGACTCAGGAACCAAACACGTGGCGTGAGGTAATGCAAAAGATTCTATTGATCAGAGAGCCAATGCTTTTATAGGATAGAACCAGAGAAGTCAAACTGAAGTGTGTAACCTTTTAGTTGTAGTGAGTGTAGGAAATCTTATACTTTTAAATCAAAACTTGTAAAACATCAGGACACTCACTGGAGAAAAACCCTACAAATGTAATGATTGTGGGAAAGCTTTTAGGAATAAGTCATAGCTTAGTGTATATCTGAAAATCCATACTAAATAGAAAAAATATAATTGCAATGAGTGTGGGAGACAGACGACCAGGGACTCATGGTTGAGCTGGGAACGCAGTTCAATCTTTATTTACGAGCAGGGATGCAGTTCAACAATCTAATCTCTTCTAATTCTCTCTTCATTAGAAAGCCCTGTCTTTTATGTCTCCTGAGGCAGAAGTGTCAGGAAGAGGAAGTACATAGGATAGGGGGTGGGGAGAAGAAAAATAGTGTGCAAACCAGTGGGGATTAAACCAATGAAAACAATGATTATATAGATAGACCACAGCCTCAAGCAATGCAACAGAAGGGGTCTTAGAAGCAGAATTTAGAAGCATACCAATAAATAAATAAATAAATAGAGTTTTTTGGGCTTATCCTTTATTGTCAAATTTCAAAATTAAAAAATAGTGCTTAATTTTTTAAGAGTGGAGATTTAAAGAGCATGGAAAATAGAGGGGGAAAGACACAAGTGATCTGAAATGGTCAGTTATCTTAATCAAAAAACTAAGGAAACTCAGTGCGGTGTGGGGAAGAGGGGAATGCCATATTCTGTTATTCTGTCTAGTCAGTGACTGGGAATGTATTGACTCCACATCAAAGACTAAACCAGACATTTGCATTACAAAAAGAAAGGTCAATTATCAGTGTTTGCACTACCAAAGCTTCCTCTAGTGCCATGACATCTCCCAAGTGGTGCCAAGCCTCCAGTACCATAGCATCTCCCAAGTGGTGCCAGGAACTCAGACCTGGGGCTCAGGGCTGGCAAGTCATGTACCCTACCCAGTGAACTATTGCTTGAGTCCTAAAGAATTTCACTCTGCATACGTGCAACAAGCTGGATGAGTCCCTCAGATTGGGGAGAAATGAAGAAATAAAGATTCTCTGCCTGCAACTAGATGATAATCTTTCAAAGACCTTTTCTGACTTGAGTAAAATGACTACCATGTATCTGGTAACCGTGGACCAAACTCCAGCTCACACACACTATTTTGAAATTAGTGACACCTTAACTAATTGTGTTTTTCTTCAATAAGAAGCATGTGGAAGAGGACTCACCCAGACAGTGCACTGGCTTTGTCATGCCGATGAGCCAGATTCAAACCCAACACCCATTGCTTCCCACTGGGGGAAGCTTCAGTGCTATGGTCTCTGTCTCTCTCTCTCTCTTGTCTCTTGTCTCTTGTCTATTCCTTCTATCTAAAAAAATGTTGACCTGGAGCAGTGAATCCCTGGTGACAGGAAAGAAGGGAAGGAGAGGAAAGGAGCGGCTGAAGAAAGGGAGAGTCTTGGGCCTCTAAGATTGGAGGAAGTTTCAAAACCAAGCAAGACTTCATAGGTTTGATTAAAGTGTTGGATTGTCAGAAAAATCATGACACATTTTTGCATTTTTGTCGGAAAAATCATGACACATTTTTGCATTTTTGTCAGAAAAATCATGACACATTTTTGCATAGAAAAAATATTTCAGTGGTTGGGGAGGTGGTACATTGGGTAAGGCACTGGATTCTCAAGCATGAGGTCCTGAGTTCAATCCTTGGAAGCACATATACCAGAGTGATGTCTGGTTCTTTATCTCTCTCTCCTCCTCTTTCTCATTAATAAATAAAATATGTATATAATCTATATATAATCTATATATATACTATATTATATAATTTTATATAAATATATATAATTTATATATGTATAAAATTATATATTATATAATTATATATAATTATATATATATAAATATATATATAATATATATCATGACTTTTCTAATAACCCAAAAATTTATCAAGCATCAGTAAGGGGGGAGTTATTGTCCAAACTCAATGTAAATTGCATTAATACTCCCAAATATGACTTTTCCTATTAATATACTTCTCACACTGACTACTGTCAGAGTTGAAGAAAAAGGTATATTGTGAAACAATTTTTTTAACCAGAGGACTGCTCAGTTCTGGTTTATAATGGTGCTAGGGCTTGAAACTGTGACCTCAGAGCCTTGGGCATGAAAGTCTTTTACATAACCATTATGCTGTCTCCTCAATCGAGTGAAGAGTCTCTGAATCCAGCTGTTTTGTTTTGCTGGAGTCTTCTGGAAAATGTGTTCTGTGTCCCAGCAGGGATGTTAGACTGGTGTAGACAATTTGCTCCCAGCCAATGTCCATGTCCAGCAGAGAGGCAGTTACAAAAGCTAGATTTCCATCTTTCTGCACCCCCAAAAAAGGATTTGGGTCAATATTTCAAGAAGGGGAAGGAAGTGTTAGGGGATGATAACCAGAAGGCTCTGAACCCCACTTCCACTGGGACCCAGTAATTTTGTGAGAAGGAACCTTTATTTTTGCACCACCAGTGAGAGGGAAGAGATTCTAGAGAACACCTGGAGAAGTTAATAAAGCTTCCTTTTGCTGTACAAGGACCCACATCCAAGCCTGTGGTCCCCACTTGCAGAGGAGAATCTTCATGAGCTGGTGAAGCAGTGCTGAGGGTGTCTTTCTCTTTTCCTCTCTGTTCTCCCCTTCCATCTCAGCTTTTCTGTTTCTATTCAATAAAAATCTTTTTAAAGAAGTGTTTACAGCCAACAATATTTATACACCTTTCCCATATTTGGGAGCTACTCTCTTCCCTGATCCAGCTTTCTGGTCCTTTTTCCAGCCATGACATCATCTCCCCAGACAATAACTTGGATCTACCTGCATATCAGATTTCAGGCTCAGGATAAAAATAAGCTAGTATAGTCACGGGCCCTTTGGAATATAAACAAAATAGGCCTACTAGCTGTCTACAAAACAGAGACCCCCAACTCTTCATATGCACTATTGCAGCCTTTACGTTCATAATTAGTCAACAATTTGTTTGGCTCTATATGTTAACTTTTTTTTCAGCCACCAGTTTCCAGATGCCAACCGGACTTCACAGGAGAGACAACCCCACCAATGTGTCCTGGAGCCCTGATTCCTCAGAACCCCGCCCCACTAGGGAAAGAGAGAGACAGGTTGGGAGTATGAATTAACCTATCAACACCCATGTTCAGTGAGGAAGCAATTACAGAAGCCAGACCTCCCACCTTCTGCATCTCATAATGACCTTAAATCCATACTCCTAGAGGGATGGAGAATAGGCAAGCTATCAGGGGATGGGATATGGAGTTGTGATGGTGGAAATTGTGTGGAGTTGTACCCCTCTTATCCTGTGGCTTTTATCAGTGTTTCCTTTTTATAAATAAATTTAAAAAATTTTTTTAAACCTTCCTTTTGCAAATGGAAATGTTTATCTTGGGGGCTGGGAGGTGGAGCACCTCACTGAGCGCACATGTTACAGTGCACAAGGACTCAGGTTCAAGCCCCCAGTTCCCACCTGCAGGGGGAAAGCTTCACAAATGGTGAAGCAGGTGTGCAGGTGTCTCTCTGTCTTTCACTCTCTCTATTACCCCTTCCCTCTCAATTTCTGGATGTCTCTATCCAATAAATAAATAAATAAATATATTAATAAAAAATTAAATAAATAGAATTTTAATTTTAAAAAATAAATATATATCTTGACTATATCCATGTGCAGATCTTAGTTATAATGTTGTACTCTAATATTGGACAGACTTTCACCACTGGGTGGAAAGCTAGGCAATCTCTATTACTTCTTACAACTTCATGGGAATCAACAGTTGTCTCAAAATAAAATACTAATCTGAAAAAAAATCCAAAGACAGAAGTACAAGTTACATCAGGACAGCCACTCTGTCAGTATGATGTGAGTCTTGGAATGACGACATCATAATGGCCGGCAACCTTGATTTCTGCAACCTCCTCAGGTTTCAGGGTGGTGGCTGATTTTGCTTTAGGGTGTTTACAGTTTTCACCAGTATGACCAACACACCTCTCCTTTCAGTGTCAAGAAGTGAAGAGGAAAGAAAGCCTATGTCTCACCTTGAAACACTCTAAGCTCGCAGGGCATGCTTCCTAACTTCCATGGATAAAGTTATCTAGTATACTGTGTGTGACCATTAGAAGAGGTTGGTGTCTCAGAAAGTGCTCCATTTACTTTTCTCTAGAACAAATGAAGTAATTCTGAACATCAGCATTTGTGTCGAAGAGACATTACTGCTGAATACAAGACATGGTTTCCTTTTTTTTTTTTTTTTTTTGCCTTCAGGATTATTGACAGGGCTTCGTACCAGCACTACAAATCCACTACTCCTAGCAGCCAATTTTTCCCCTTTTTTATTGGATAAGACAAAATTTGAGAGAGTAAGGGAAGATGAGAGAGAAATATAGACACTGCAGACCTGTTTCACCATTTGTGATGTAACCACCCAACCCCCATGCAGGTAGGAAGCTGGGGGACTCAAACTGGGATGTTCTGCTTACAAGGTGCGCTTAACCCAGTGTGCCACTGCCCAGCCTCCAAGTTTTACATTTTATTTTTAAAGATTTATCTATTTTTTAAAAATATTTTATTTATTAATTCATGAGAGAACTAAAAGGAAGACAATGAGACATCACTGCTAGGGATCAAACTCAGATCCTTACACTTGAGAGTTCAACACTTCATCCACGGTGCCACTTCCTGGAATGCAGCTTTCACATTCTTGGGGAAAACATTTTCCTGGCTCCATGAGAAATTTTTCTGTAGATCAGTAAAATTGTCTGACCTGGGTTGGGGGAGGTGGGGGGAAGGGTTCAGGTCCTGGAACATGATGGCAGAGGACCTAGTGGGGGTTGTATTGTTATGTAGAAAACTGGGAAATGTTATACATGTACAAACTATTGTGTTTTACTATCAGCTGTAATCCATTAATCCTCCAATAATGAAATTTTTTTAAAAGTCTGACCTTTATGCAGAAGAATATTTACATTGAGTTGCATTGGGTTGTTCCAGAACATCCTGTACCATCTTACAGCTCAGCCAAGAAATATCTTAAGTATTTCCTTGCATTTAGGGACATTTTGAGCGTTTCAGTATCATGGACCGCCCTTGAGAAGTTCCCTGCAAAATTAGATAATTTACAGAGGGTTGGAGTCAATTGTCCAGAATTCTATTAGTTAAAGTTTTATGTCAGCATGAAACCAAAGTGTATCTTATGTTTTATATACCTGCACATCATTTTATATACGTATATATTATGTATATTTAATATTTATTTATTTCCTTTTTATTGCCCTTGTTTTATTGTTGTAGTTATTATTATTGTTATTGATGCCATCGTTGTTGGATAGGACAGAGAGAAATGGAGAGAGGAGGGGAAGACAGAGAGGGGGAAAGAAAGACACCTGCAGACCTGCTTCAGCGCTTGTGAAGCGACTCCTCTGCAGGTGGGGAACTGGGGGCTCAAATCGAGATCCTTACACCAGTCCTTGCGCTTTGCGCCACGTGCGCTTAACCCGCAGCGCTACTGCCCAGCTCCCACCTGCACATCATTTAGCTAACTTCTACCAGACCTTAAATTGACTTGTTTGTTTGCTTGTTTATTGCAGAGCCCAGGTTTTGCGCACGCATGATTTTACAGCTCCAGGTCTCTTTCACAGAGAGAGAGAAGGAGAGGAACAGGTATATGAGAGAGAGAGAGAGAGAGAGAGAGAGAGAGAATATGAGTTCAATCCCCGGCAGCACATGTACCGGAGTGATGTCTGGTTCTTCCTCTCGCTCCTCCTATCCCTCTCATTAATAAATAAATAAAATATATTTTTAAAAAAGAAAAATGGGGGATGGGGCAGTAGCGCAGCGGGTTAAGAGCACGTGGCGCAAAGCTCAAGGACAGGCCTAAGGATCCCGGTTGAGGCCCCGGCTCCCCACCTGCAGGGGAGTCGCTTCACAAGCGGTGAAGCAGATCTGCAGGTGTCTATCTTTCTCTCCCCCTGTCTGTCTTCTCCTCTCTCCATTTCTCTCTGTCCTATCCAACAACGAACGACATCAACAAGAACAGCAATAACCACAACAAGGCTACAACAACAAGGGCAACAAAGGAGGTGGGGGGAATGGCCTCCAGGAGCAGTGGATTCATGGTGCAGGCACTGAGCCCCAGCAATAACCCTGGAGGCAAAAAAAGAAAGAAAGAAAGAAAGAAAGAAAGAAAGAAAGAAAGAAAGAAAGAAAGAAAGAAATGAGAGTATTCTTTTTCCCTAGAAAAATTGCATATATTTGAGAACTAGTTTGTTATTGACTTATAAAGTACAAAAATTCCTTACAGTTCTGGGGGCTGGAAGTCCAGATGCACAGTGTGAGCTGGTTGGGGTCTTGTGAGAGTTCATTTCCTAGTTTAGAGATAGTGGTCTTTCTTTTCTGCATACGTGTTTTATGTAGGGGGGGGCGATTCATAAGGAGGGAGACTGCTTTCATATCCTTAGCCTCAGATAATAGATAAAGGGGCCAGCTAGTGGTGTATCTCATTGAATGTACATGTTACCATGAACTAGGACCCAGGTTCAAGCCCCTGGTCCCCACCTGCAGGCGAGAAGCTTCACAGGTGGCGAAGCAGTGCTATAGATGTCTCTCACTGTCCCTATCTTCCCTTCTCAATTTCTCTCTATCCTATCAAATTAAAAAATAAATATAAAAAAGAATTAGATAAAACATTAGTGTTTTGTGATTATAAACAGCATTCTGCTTGCTGGATGTTGTTATATCTTGCAGTGGAAAGCTTCAGAATAAGATTCTTAATGATCAGAAACGTTAACAGTGATTTTTATGCACGGTAAATCCCAAACCAACCCTGTGGGTGACTCTGCCTTTAGAGACACTTATTCCTAGCTCACCCTTTGGGACTCTGGTGATGCTCTAGCTCTGGGTGATTATAGAAGGGATTCAAACCATCGTGGAAAACACCACACACACACACACACACACACACACACACACACACACACACACACACACATCTCCCCACTCCGCTCCCACATTCGTATTTGCATCCCTCTACCCTAGAAACGGATACCTTCCCAGCCTCCAAGTCCTCCACCTGCCTTGTCGCTACCCCAGGAAACTTTGAAGTTCCCTGCAGAATCTTGCGGTTAGCCAGCAAATCTTAGTGATGGGTGGAGGAGGTTGCCATGGCGACAGGTCCTTGGAACGAGGCTGGGGGAGGCCGGAGGGCCGAAGCTCGGCTTCTGATTGGCTCCGAGGGCGCGCAGCGGTCTCCGTGGGCACATGCGCAGTGGCTCCAAGGCGAGGTCGCGGTGAAGCGCTATCGCGGAGGACCGGGAGCCCGGGCTTCCCAGAGCCCGCAGGTCGCACGGTCCCCGGCCGCGAAACGAGCTGCTGTCGGGAAAGCAAAGTGGCGGCGCCTGGGGCCCCTCTGCAGTGCGGGACCGAGCTCGCCACGCGGGCGCTCGCACCCGGCCGCCATTGTTGCCCGGGGCCTCTCGGGCCGCTCCAGCTGCGCGGCCGCCGGGCCCTCGACCTGGCGGTAAGGATATGGGAGCGCTGGGCGCGGGTGTCTGCCCGGGCGGCGGGGGGCGCCACGCCACGGCTGCTGCTGGGGCTCGAGCCCGCGGCCTAGAGAGGTAGGGCACCCGCTGGAGGCCAGGCTCGGGTTGGTGGGGGGGCTGGGGGCCGTGCAGGGGATGCAGAGGGTGCTGGGGGTGCAGGAAATGCAGGGGGTGCAGAGGGTGCTGGGGATGCAGGAAATGCAGGGGTGCAGAGGGTGCAAAGGGATGCAGGCGGTGCAAGGGTGCAGGGTGCAAAGGGATGCTGGGGGGTGCAGAGGATGCTGGGGATGCAGAGGATGCTGGGGGTGTTGGGGATGCTGGGGGTGCAGAAGATGCTGGGGTACAGGGGTTGCTGGGATGCTGGGGGTGCAGAGGATGCTGGGGTACTGGGGATTCTGTGGGTGCAGGGGATGTTGGGGGTGCAGGGGATGCTGAGGGTGCAGAGTATGCTGGGGGTGCAGAGGATGCTGGGGGTGCAGAGGATGCTAGGGTACTGGGGATTCTGGGGGTGCAGGGGATGTTGGGGGTGCAGAGGATGCTGGAGGTGCAGAGGATGCTGGGGGTGCAGAGGATGCTGGGGTTGCAGAGGATGCTGGCCTACAGGGGATGCTGGGGTCGTAGAGGATGCTGGGGGTGCAGGGAATGCTGGGTGTGCAGAGGATGCTGGGGGTGCAGAGCATGCTGGCGTACAGGGGATGCTGGTGTTGTAGAGGATGCTGGTGTTGTAGAGGATGCTGGGGGTGCAGAGGATGCTGGGGGTGCAGAGGATGCTGGCGTACAGGGGATGCTTGGGGTGTAGAGGATGCTGTGGTTGCAGGGGATGCTGGGGGTGCAGGGGATGCTGAGGGTGCAGAGGATGCTGAGGGTGCAGAGGATGCTTGGGGTGTAGAGGATGCTTGGAGTGTAGAGGATGCTAGCGTACAGGGGATGCTGGGGTGTAGAGGATGTTGGGGGTGCCGGTGATGCTGGGGGTGCAGAGGATGTTGGGGGTGCCTAGAATGCTGGCAGTGCATTGGATGCTGAGGGCACAGGTGTGCTGACGGGCTAACCAAGGGGTTCAGGGGCGGCGGTCATGCATCTCCTTCAGGCAGTGTAGACATGTCTCCCAGGTGCTGCGTCTGCGGTGAGGAAAGCCCGGAGGTAGAGCCAGTGGACAGTTGGTGGTTCTTCTCCAGGTCACTCCTGTTCCGAGGTTTTCTTTGGGTATCTGAACTCAAAGGTATTCTTCTGGAACTGTCTCCTGTGGAAGCCTGAAAGGCATTTTAAGTCAACCCCAACCCCCCTCCCCATTTTTCTTTCTTTTTATATTAGCGATTTAATAATGATGTACAAGATTTTAAGATAATGGAGGTACAATTCCACACAGTTCCCACCACCAGAGTTCCATGTCCCAGCTCCATTGGAAGCTTCCCTATCCTGTAGGAGTATGAACCACAATTCTTTATGGGGTGCAGAAAGTAGGTTTTTTTCTTCCCCGTCCCCATAAAAATATATTAACAGGAGAAGGAGAGAGAAGGGTCAGAGCATCATCCTGGTGTAAGCAATGCCAAGGAAAGAACTCGGGGGCCTTATGCTTGCAAGTCCAGTGCCCTTTGAGCTATCAACCCTTCTACTTTTCAGAGGAATGAGCTTGTCACCCCAGCTTTCCAGAGAGTGAAGAGCTAGGCTACTCTGGCATAAAGATTCAAAGCAGAGTGGTCCAAGAGGTGACACGGTGGACAAAATGTTGGATTCTCAAGCATGAGGTCCCAAGTTCATTGCCCAACATGTACCAGAGTGATGTCTGCTTCTTTCTCTCTCCACTCCTATCTTTCTTATGAATAAATAAAAATATTTAAAAATAGATTCAAAGCAGGTCAATAGTTCACCCTTCTTCTCTGACAGTCCCCTTGGGAACCTGGAGCACTATATTAAGAAAGTCCCCTCCCAGTTTGTTCTATGGGATTGATTTCTGCCCAGGTGATTAAGTGAACCCGCCATCATTATAGCTTCTGTAGGTATCAGTAACTAAAAAATAGTAAAGTGTTTTTCCGTTAAGAAATTTCAGTTTCAAGGTCAAACAAGCTAGAAGTTTGAGTTATTGCTTTGCTGATTCAAGTCTTCATTTTTTTCATCGCCTTTTTGATAAAAAAAAATTCATTTAATTATGAGAATGAGAAGCAAGAGAGAGAGATCACTCCAGTATATGCACTGCCTGGAGTTGACTCAGAATGTTATGCTTGAAGGTCCAACTCTGTCTCCAGGGTACCACATCCTGGACTGCAATTTACTAATTAAGTAGAGAGAGAGAAAGAGAGAGAGAGAGAGAACCAGAGTATCACTCTGTCATATGTGATATGTGATGCCTGGGATTGAACTTCAGAACCTCCTATGTGAATATTTAGTGTTGTACCCACTCTCCCACCTACTGGATTATCATCACCATCTTTTAAAATCAGTCTCAAACCCCACCCGCACCCTTCACCAGCAGACTGCATTTATATTAAAAACCTAAGGCTGTGGATGAGAGACACCAAATTAAAGTCTGTGTGTTTGTACACACTGAGGTGTGGATGGATGTATAGCAGAGAACGTCAGGAATCCTTGACCTTGTAGTCCATTTTTGTGTTTCAGGGACTCTTAATCATCTTTCAAGACTGGGCTCAGGATTTGTAACATTCCTAATTCTATCTTGAATCTGTTCTTCCTCTGACTGCAGCAGACCTTGATTTAATGTCTCTGTGGCCGTAACATGAGACATCAAGCGCTACGGGAGAAATAAAGGCTATTATTGCCAGATCGGCTTTTCCATTTGTAACAATGTTAGCCTCAAGCAAGAGGATGATCAATTCATCACGTCCCCAACTGCTTCTAATGTGGAAGTCAGGCAAGGCTCAGAGTGGACTCCACGGTGTTGAGAAGGAAACCCTTGCTGCAAGACTATTCCATGACACTGAGACCTGTCGACAGAATTTTAGGCATTTTTCATACCCAGAAGTGGCCGGTCCTCGAAAGGCACTGAATCAACTTCGAGAGCTCTGCCTTAAGTGGCTGAGACCTGAGATTCACTCAAAGGAACAAATCCTAGACCTGCTGGTACTGGAGCAATTCCTGACCATCCTACCTGGGGAGGTTAGGACTTGGGTGAAGTCCCAGTTCCCAGAAAGCAGCGAGGACGTGGTCACTCTGGTGGAGGATTTGACTCAGATTCTGGAAGAAGAAGGTGAGAATTGTAGAACAGAGAGGAGTGGCAGCCTGGGTGGGTAGAGAAAGCCGCTAGCACATCAGGGCGCTTTAGAGAAATCGCAGAGAGCCAAGGCCAATGAATGAGCGAGCACAGGCTTTAAAGAGCCCCCCTCCTGTATATTGTCACCCTTCCAGATTTCTTGGGACTAAGTAACACATTATCTAGTGTCATAAAACAATTTCTTTTTTTTAAATTTTTTTTATTATCTTTATTTATTGGATAGAGACAGCCAGAAATCAAGAGGGGGGGTGATAGAGAGGGAGAGAGACAGAGAGACACCTGCAGCCCTGCTTCACAACTTGTGAAGCTTTCCCCTGCAGGTAGAGACCGGGGGCTCGGGTCCTTGAGCATTGTAATACATGCGCTCAACCAGACACACCACCACCCGCGCCTCCATAAAACAATTTCTAATGCCCTAAGTTAACTATGTAGGAGGCCTCGGGAAGTTTCCCTGCAGAAGTTTGAATCATCCTGGCAATAAACCACTTGCTGTTCTAGTAACAAGACTTCTAGAAAGATAGAAAGGGGTTCAGAAAACATTTCCTCATTAAGAAGATAAAAGCACATGATAAGGATTTAGCCAAAACAAAAACCAAAAAAAAAAGTGACGTTTAGGACATAGACCTCATTGGCTTTTGAAGCCGTCACTGTTTTAAGAGAAGTCGCTGACTCTCCTGCTTCTTTGAAGTAGGGGTGCTGGTTTGGGTTTGGTTCTGACTTGTCATTTGACAAGAGTGAAGAGAATAGATTTGGTGAAGAGTTTTCTAGCCTGCACAGACAAGACTGATCCTCCATCACGGTGCCTTTCTCTTCCTAGCTCCTCAGAATTCTGCACTTACCCAAGAAAGCTCACAGGAGGACCCTATGGGAAGACAGGCCTTCCGGAGAGGGTGGTTAAATGACTTGGTGACCAAAGTGAGTTTTAGTTTCTCTTTAATTTTAAAATACTCTTAGCGTGTGAGAGTCTCCCCTGCTTCCTACCAAGGACCTAAGTTTTTCCCTTATTGAGTCACTCTGGGCTGTTAATGGAGGTGAAAATACTATGTAGGAGAGGAACTTCCACTACCTGCCCCGGAAATACTGTTTCTCATTCTTTGACCTGAAGGCAGCAGATCAAGCGGGGGTTAAGGACTTGACCTCCACAGCCAGGTGGACCTACATTTGTTTCCTGGTTCTACCACTGGATCTGGGATTTAGGGTAAGGTGAATTAACCACGGTTAGCCTGAATTGCTCATCTCTGATAAATAGAACTTCCCTCTTAGATTGTGAAGATTCAATACTATGATCCTTGTGGTAAGTCATTAAGTAATAGTTACTAGTATTATTCTTCCTCAGTAGAAAGACCATGTGTTCTGCACTATTAATATGGTTCATAGATATGTGTTGTTTAGGGAATAAAAAAAAAAAAATCAGGTCCCTTTAAGAGAAGGATTTACTATACAAGTTTGACATATGGTCTGACATTGGTAACTAGGCTGAAATTATTTATAATATGAATGTGTACTAGGGAATTCTTAGAAAATCTAAAAAAAAAAATGTGAACAACAGTAATAAACATTTCTAGTGAGAAGGAGCCGGGCGGTGGTGCACTGGCTTAAGTGCAGATAGTACAAAGCACAAGAACTGTTAAGAATCCCAGTTCAAACCCCCAGATCCCCATCTACAGGGGGGTCACTTCACACTCGGTAAAGCAGATCTGCCTTTCTCTCCCCTTCTCTGTCTTCCCCTCCTCTCTCAATTTCTCTCTGTCCATCCAACAACAATAGCTATGACAACAATAACATTAACAACCACAAGGTCAACAAAATGGGAAAAAAGCCTCCAGGAGCAGTGGATTAGTAGTGCTGGCATCAAGCCCCGTTGATAACCCTGGAGGCAAAGAGAAAAAAAAAAAGAAATAGAAAAAGCTTTTTAACTGAATGTGGTTTTAAAAATTAAAAAAAAAAGTTTTTCCAAGTGTCTCACAGAGTTTATTTGAAAAACATGAACGTAATCATGTTTGTTTGATTTTAAGATAGAGACAGGACTGAAAGGGAAGGAGGGAGACAGAGAGACCACAACACTGAAGGCTCCATCAACCCAGTGGGAGCCAGGCTTAACCCTGGGCTGCACACATGTAAAGCAGTGAACTGTCAAAGTGAACTAGGGGCTGTTCCGCCAGCCCAGGTGTGAGCCCACCACACATCTTCCTGTTGTTAGGACTATTCCCTTTCCGGTAGTTCTTGGAACACTAAGTTGCATTGGATATTTTAGGAGTCAGTGAATTTCAAAGATGTGGCCGTGGACATCTCTCCGGAGGACTGGGAGCTAATGCGTCCTGTGCAGAAGGAATTGTACAAAACTGTGACATTGCAGAACTATTGGAACATGGTCTCTCTGGGTGAGTGTCATGGTCAGCCACTCCACCTCACAGCTTCCTTTCCCTGGCTTCGAAGAATAGGGTCAGGCCTGTGAAATACTTTGCTGAATATTGGGCATAGAGATCAGTGCACTCTTTCCATTTGGGGAAAAAAAATAAAATAACTTACATTCTACTCCCTTTTTCTCAAATGCAAGATTTCTTTTTCTTTTTTAATTATTTGTTTATTTATTACTAGATAGAAAGAAATTGAGAAGGGAGGAAGAGATGGAGAGGGAAAGAGACAGACAC
Source organism: Erinaceus europaeus (assembly GCF_950295315.1). Taxonomy (NCBI): domain Eukaryota; kingdom Metazoa; phylum Chordata; class Mammalia; order Eulipotyphla; family Erinaceidae; genus Erinaceus; species Erinaceus europaeus. The sequence goes on from NC_080173.1 coordinate 93,997,979, forward strand.
CTGCAGCGAAGCCTACTTCACCACTTGTGAAGCTTTCACCCTGCAGGTGGGGATCAGGGGCTTGAACCTGGGTCCTTGTGCCCTGTGATGTGAACGTTTAACCAGGTGTGCTGCCGCCTGGCCCCTCAAATGCAAGGTTTCTTTTTTTTTTAATTTTTAAAAATGTTTTTTTAATATTTATTTATTCCCTTTTGTTGCCCTTGATGTTTTATTACTGTACTTACTACTGTTGTTGTTATTGATGTTGTCGTATAGGACAGAGAGGAATGGAGAGAGGAGGGGAAGACAGAGAGGAGGAGAGAAAGACAGACAGCTGCAGACCTGCTTCACCACCTGTGAAGCGACTCCCCTGCAGGTGGGGACCCAGGGGCTCGAACTGGGATCCTTACGCTTTGCGCCATCTGCGCTTAACCTGCTATGCCACCGCCCAACTCCCAAATTCAAGGTTTCTAATGCACAGGTTTTCCTGGCCCCTGGTGCTGCCCCATTCCCATTCACAATTTCCCCAGTGATATCCATGCACTTACTTTCCTGGGTGACAACTGTTCTTTTTCCTAGCTCTAAAAAGGCATATAGCCTGATTCTCTTAGATTATGCCCATGAGCCCTTGTTCTCACAGATAAGTAAAAGTCAGGTAATAACTTTAAACAACTGTTTATTTCTTTATATTCCTCCTGAGCAGGGCTTACTGTGTACAGACCAACTGTGATCCCCATGCTGGAAGAACCATGGATGGTGGTGAAGGAAATTCTAGAAGGCCCCAGTACAGGTGAGACAATACTCAGTACATGTAATTGTTTGTACTTAAGAGTGTAAGTGAGGTGGGGGAGGAGGGGGGGAGGAGGTATCGCACCAGGTTAAGTGCACATGGCGTGAAGTGCAAGGACCAGCCTAAGGATCCCAGCTTGAGCCTCTGGCTCCCCACCTGCAGGGGGGTTGTTTCACAAGTGGTAAAGCAGGTTTGAAGGTGTCTGTCTTTCTCTCTCTCTCTGTCTTCCCCGTCCTCTCTCGAGTTCTCTCTATCCTATCCAACAATAACAATAACAGTAACAACAACAGAAACAAAAAATAGAAAAAATGGCCGCCAGGAGCAATGAATTTGTAGTCAGACACCATCCCCAACAATAACCCTGGAGACAAAAAAAAGAAAAAGAAAAAGTAAGTGTGGTGAAATCTATTTTTCAAATATAGTCACGTCATTGCCCACAAGGCTACCCCTACCTGCCTGGAACGACCACAAAACTCTTTGGCTTTGCTTCCTTAAGGAAGTCTCCCTCAGAAAGAGATTTATTTTCCAAATAAAAGCAAATCTCTGAAAAAAATAGAAAATATATTTTGAAATTACAATCTTATTGCAATCATTTTGATAATATTTGTCTAATTCTAGTGAGATTTTATGCTAGTTACAATAATGTAACTGCCATTTTCATTAAATATTACTCCCAAGTATCAACTCTTACTTTTGTATTTGAATCAAAATAATGTCGTTTGTAAATAAAAACAGTAAAAGGAAGAAACTTAAATGTATATCCCTCCCCTCACCCATTACAAGCATATTCTCTCCTTAGACTATCACTATCTGTGTGTATGTAGACATTTATTTATGTATACTAGAATAGATCTTTACACAGATTGACTTTTCCTATGCATGCTGTTATGTACATTCAGCTTTGGTTTTTTTGTTTGCTTTTTTTTTTTTTTTTTTTTTTGGTTTTTTGTACTTATTTATTTTAGTTAAATACAGAGGAGGGAGAGAGAGAGAGGTCAGAGCACTGCTCAGCTCTGGCTTAGGTGGTGCTAGGGATTGAACCTGGGACCTCAGCACCTCAGGCATGCAGAGTCTTTTACATCCCCATTTTGCTGTCTCCCCAGTTCTCTATCACAGTACTTAATGAGAATTGAGGGGGAAGAAGACCAGGGGTCTGTCTGGAAGAATTATTTTTATTTCTTTATTGGGGCATTAATGATTTATAGTTGATAGTAAAATACAATAAGTTTGTATATGCATTAACATTTCCCAGTTTTCCACCTAACAATTCAGCCTCCACTCGGTCCTCCTCTGCCATCATGTCCCAGGACCTGAACCCTCCCCTTCACACCCAGAGCCTTTGACTTTGGTGCGATACACCAACTCCAGTCCAAGTTCTGCTTAATGTTTTCCCTTTTGAGCTTGTTTTCCAACTTCTATGAGTGAGATCATCCCATATTCATTCTTTTGTTTCTGACTTATCTCACTTAACATGATTCCTTCGAGCTCCACCCAAGATGAGGTGAAGAAGGTGAATTCACCATTTTTAATAGCCACGTAGTACATGCACATTTTTTCATTAATTACCAGTATTTCATTATCCCTTAGTCTAACTACTTCTCTATTGATGAGTACACCTGTCATTTTTCTGACTTAAAAATTGGTTGCATAACAGTTATTAATGTATTAATATATTTATTGCTTTTATTATTTATGTATTTTGGATGGAGACAGATTGAGAGGTGAAAAAAAGGAAAAGACACCTGTAGCCCTGCTTCACCATTTATGAAGCTTCTCCCATACAAGTGGGAACTGGGGACTTAAATCCAAGCCCTTGAACACTGTATTGTGTTCACACAACCAGGTGTGCCAGTGCCTGACTATACTGATATGTTTATAAAGTTACTACACTTGGGTCTACATCTTTGAAAAGTTTCTAAACTGTCTAGTACCATTTTTACTTTATTGTGAACTCTACATGTGACTATATTCCAAATTTTCACAAATTTCAAAAGGAAAAGATATTGTAACTTAGCTTTCTTTAAAGCAGATACTGGAAACATACTAGACATCAATGAATGAATACTTTATTGCTTGCAGCTTGGTATGAGACCAGATTTTGTTTTGTTGGTATGCATGATCATCCTTTCATTTGAGTAAACCTTCAAAGTATTCTCATTTACTTCTTCAGTTCAGTCAAATGATCACCATATCTAGTCTTAAGCCGTTTTCTGAAAAAAAGGTTAATGAAATGTAAACCATTTTCAGATGTTGCCAGTAAGTTGGAAATAGAACACACAAAATTATGAATTAATTATGTGAGGCCAAGTTTTATCACAATTCTTAGCATTATATTAGGTTGAGTCACATGACGCTACTGATTTTCCACCATCATAAGAAGGAGAGAGCAGCATTAGTTGGGCCATTAACTTTTTTTTTTTTAGTTTTTTTATACCATCACACAATTCATCTCTGGTCTATGGAGGGCTTGCAATACCTGTCATGAAAGTTCTTTGTACTACCAGTGGTGCTATCTCCCCAGTCACCATTAACTTTTTTAATAGAGAAAAATTTTAAGAGAAGGCCTAGAGTCTGAAATTGGCATGACCTTTATATAAAATTTAAAGTAGTTTAAGTTATGTGAATAGCTTTAAGCAGAATATGAGGTGTGATAGGAAATATTAAAAAAAAATAATAATAAAAGAGGCTAGATTATTCCAAGTAATGATACTTTGAACTTATTTTCCTTCTTTCTTTCTCTCCCTCCCCCCCCACACCTACCCAAGCCATCTGGTAAGCTTGCTGAAACAAATTGTTTAGACCCACTCCAGAGTTTCTGATTCAATATGTTTGGGTGGAACCCAATGACTTAATGTATATCCGCATGATAGTAATGTTTATGCCACTAGTCTAGGGGGCTGTATTTTGAGAACCATTGTTTTAGGCTATAAAGGATTTACTAAATATATTAGAGCAGGTAAACATTCCATGAAATAAAATTGTTTATTTACTGAGGGAGACCAGAGCAACACTTTATCATTTTTTATAGATCTGGGTATTGACCCCAAGGCCTTATCCATGCTAGGTACACACTCTACCACTGAACCACCTCCCAAGACCCTGTTTTAGGAATATTGTATAATACTGTACCTTTTAGTAGTCCTAAAAGTTAACATGCCTATTTTATGAGCCCATAATATGAATTAATCCATAAAGCTAGTCTAAGTTATCCTACATAATCTTACTACTGTTTTTTTCTCCTATCTCCTGGCCTACCTGTTTTTTAATTTAATCTTCCTATGTTGAATACTGAAGAGATTTTTTTATTATTATTAACAATTCTCTGATTTTTATTTTTTCTCAATCTTTAAGGATCATGTTATAAGGTTGTCAGAGTCATACTTATTTTAGACATTTTATTCATGTTTACTGTTTCTTAGAAGTTCTGTTTCTTCAAGTAAATGAAATATATATACTTTTATATTTTAGACTGGAAAACAGAAATTCAAGACTGTTCTTCAACACAGAGTACTTTAAAACTCACAAAGGAGGAAACCCAGACCATCAAATTGGAAGGACCATATGATTATGATGTAAGTTTAGAGAGTCAAACAGCAGATACTTTCAAAAGAATTTCTGTAAATGAAAGAGATTTGAGGTTGAAGCCAGACCTTTCACAAGAAGATGATCTGATGGAAGACTATCTTAGTAAATATGATATATACAGAAATAATTTTGAAAAGCATTCAAACCTAATTATACAGTTTGATGCCCAATTAGATAATAAAATATCTATGTATAATGAAGGCAGGGCAACCTTCAGTCATGTCCCTTATGGTATTGTACATGGGAAAATTCTTCCTGGAGAGAAGCCTTATAAATGTAATGTGTGTGGGAAAAAATTTAGAAAAAACCCATCTTATGTGAAACACCAAAGTACCCATACCAAAGAGAAATCTTATGAATGTGAAGAATGTGGAAAAGAATTTAGACATATTTCATCCCTTATTGCACATCAAAGAATGCATACTGGAGAAAAACCATATGAATGTCACCAATGTGGTAAAGCCTTCAGCCAACGTGCACATCTCACTATACATCAGAGAATTCATACTGGAGAGAAACCCTATAAGTGTGATGACTGTGGGAAGGATTTTAGTCAACGTGCACATCTTACTATACATCAAAGGACACATACGGGAGAGAAGCCGTATAAATGCTTGGAATGTGGTAAAACTTTCAGCCATAGTTCATCACTGATTAATCACCAGAGAGTTCATACTGGAGAAAAACCTTATATATGCAATGAATGTGGAAAGACATTCAGTCAAAGCACACACCTTCTTCAACATCAAAAAATACATACTGGAAAGAAACCATATAAATGTAATGAGTGTTGGAAAGTGTTTAGTCAGAGTACTTACCTTATTCGACATCAAAGAATTCATTCTGGAGAGAAGTGTTATAAATGTAATGAATGTGGAAAAGCCTTTGCTCATTCCTCAACTCTTATTCAGCATCAGACAACTCACACAGGAGAGAAATCTTATATATGCAATATATGTGGGAAAGCCTTCAGCCAGAGTGCAAACCTTACTCAGCATTATAGAACACATACTGGTGAGAAACCATACAAATGCAGTGTGTGTGGGAAAGCCTTCAGCCAGAGTGTACACCTTACTCAGCATCAGAGGATTCATAATGGAGAAAAACCTTTTAAATGCAACATATGTGGGAAAGCATATAGACAAGGAGCAAACCTCACTCAACATCAAAGGATTCATACTGGAGAAAAACCCTACAAATGTAATGAATGTGGAAAAGCATTTATCTATTCTTCATCACTTAATCAACATCAGAGGACTCACACTGGAGAAAGACCGTATAAATGTAAGGACTGTGATAAAGATTTTAGCCAGAGAACATGCCTTATTCAACACCAGAGAATTCATACAGGAGAGAGACCCTATGTATGTCGTATATGTGGTAAAAGCTTCACTCAAAGTACAAATCTTATTCAACATCAGCGTGTCCATACAGGTGCCAGAAGTCGTAATCAACATGTAAGACTTGACATGGGTTTTGCAAATTAGCCATATAACTTGTATTTTGTACTCTTAACATGTTTAAGAAATGCAATACCACTTTTCAGAAATGTCAAAACTAGTCATGTAGATAGAACCTATTTAATGTGAATCTTAAGAAAAATTCATTCACTACTTAAACTTTTATTTCCTATCAGTTAAATTCATTCCAGAAAGAAGCCCTATAAAAGAGTACTCAAGAACTTGTGGCTCAACTCATTGTATTTCATATTCTTCTTAATGAGGCCTTATGAATATAACTTGGGGAAGCTTCCATCAAGTAGATTCCAAACTAGAGAGTAATCCTGGGATTACAAATGTTTTTAAAAACTGCTCTCAAGCCTTTATTTCTTCTTGTCTTGAAAGCCTTAAATATCTAGAAGATTCTTTCCCCTATATTGCCATAAATGTCATGGGGAGTCGGTAGATTTTTAAAAATTGTTTTAATTATGTGACCACAGTCTAGTTCCATGTTCTTTTACTGAAATATTTATGGAAGAGAAACAATAGAACAATAATGTCAGGATAAGGAAAATAATGTGTATATAACCCTTGAAGTCATGGACACATATAGTTAAACATGAAAACACACTTAAATCTTCAAGACATACTGGCCATAGTTTCATTAGCTTTTGATATATAAGGTCATCCTGAAGGAAAAAAAAATCATATAGTATAATTTTCACCCTTTTTTTTGCCTAAGACTAGTTGAAAATGTTTCATTGGGAAGAACTCTGATGCAGAAACTATCATTGGTAGAATCATAATTAAACAATAGTTACTGAGTTTGTAAATCCTAAACAAAAGGAATATTGATAAAAACACAAAAGGGAATCAATGAAAATACCATTATATTAATATAAAATTCTCAATATAAGATCATATTCTGAGAACTGAAATCTTGCTCTTATTTCTTCAGTGCCTTTATACCTTAGGTAAGTACATGTTGGTTGAATTAATAGAGCTGAATAATTAGATAAAATTATTAAGGAGTGAAAGTGGTAGGATTTCAAATAATTTTTAGGGATATATATATATAAAATCGTAGACACTTTCTAGATAATAGGAGCTACTCAGAATCCCTAGACCTTACAAATGGTAACATCCCTAAAGAAATTATGGAGTATGCTTGAATAACTGTTCCTGAGCAAGAGGGAGAAAAATGGGTATACTAGTAGCATAAACATCCACTTAAGTATGCATTGACCATGCTTCATTTGGACATTACTATTTATGTAAACATCCATAAAGTAAGGTGCAGAAAGAAAGATTATATTGGTAGCATCTTAAAGACTTTCATGCTGAATGTTTTCTTCAAGAAATTGCTTTCCTTATCCTTACATATGTGTAACATGATTGATGTTATACAGTCATCCTTCACTAAGTGCAGTTTATATCCAGGTTTCATAATAATCAAATTATGCTTATGCTATGTTAGCATGTTTGAAAAAATAACCAGTATATGTAAGATGTGATTTTTGTAATACCACTTCATACTTTACATCACACTTTGTTCTCTTGGAATGAATTTGAAACTATAGCATCTGTCTTTGCATTGATTTGTATTTCCTGCCTTTGTGTATTTAATGTAAATAATGCATTTACGATGTCTTCCCAAATACATGAAGGCAACTGGTGCCCTGTATAGTAATATTATGTTACCAGTATGGTAATAACAGAAACATAGATCTTTGTGGTTTGTCTCCCCACATTTACAGTTGTATAACCTCATGTGTAATCCAATATGTTTAGCAGAAATGAAGATTCACCATCAAGATTTTTTTAATAGAGAGCAGAAAGGCAGAGAGAGGAGGAGAGAGTGAAGGAGAACACAGCACCAAAGCTTCCTTCAATGTGGTGGGGGCCAGGATTAAACCTGGGTCACACATGTGGCAACACAATACTTTTTTATTAATTATATTTATTTATTATTGGATAGAGACAGCCAGAATTTGAGAGGGAAGGGAGTGATAGAGACAGAGAGACACATGCAAGACTGATTCATTACTCAAGAAGCTTTCCCCATGCAGTGAAGACCGGGGTTTTGAATACAGGTCCTTATGCATTGCAACATGCGCTTAACCAGGTGCACCACCACCCAGCCCTGCAACTTAATACCCAAATGAGGTATTTTGCTGGCCCCACCACCAAGATTATAGAATTATCATTTTGCCATATTTTCCACTCAACGTTTGGATAGTAACATACAGAAATGTCATTTTACCCCCTAAACACTTAAGGATAGCCTTTACATAAATTCAGTACCATTTAAGGATCAAACTTCAAAATGAGTATAGAATTTCTAGTTAATGCTTAGTTTATGTTTAATTTTTCCATTGACAGAAGCAACTGGTGGTGTTACTCTATAAGACATAGCTATATACAAATAACATCAAAGGACATAAATTATGATGATGTTATGTATGATACAGAAAATCCTAACAGGGATATTTCAAAGTTAACCCAACTGCCAAATATTTTGTTCTAGCAATAACTATCTATTGCCTTCTTAAACCCTAAGACAGCAGGAGCCTCCCACTTCCTCTGTAGGGCCTATATTTCCCCCCCTTGAACCTCTAGGATGGGGCTCACTTCCCTGAATGCTTCTCTCAATTCCTACCAAATGATTTTGCATCTGCTGATCCCAACCTAATCAATGCAACCAGTATCACCTCAACATGCTTCACTTCAGACTGTGTCCAAAGATTTCAAGCATGGAATATCACCCCTTCAGGTGAGACCTTTCCTTTCATAGGATTCTCTAATTCCATTAAAAAGTGGTTCACTTCCTAACAAAATCCCAAAGCCTAGATATAGAACAGGTTCCATGAGATAGAGCATATGTTCACATGTATCCATAAATTAGGGCAAAATATATACCTGAAAGCAAAAGTGCACAGTAGTCTGCAGTGAGTCAGTATATGCAACAAGCAAGTAGAATGATCTAAAAGATACCATAAAGTTCCTAATGAAATAGTGTCTACTTGGACTTCAATACCCTCCTCGCATACTTCCTATTACACTTCCCTCACTCTCTCCAAAGCTAACCTTATCAAAGCAAGGACTGCAAAAGCTGAATAAGGGCAAGAGACTGGCATACTTAAACAATGACTCTTTAGTTGCTATCAGGCCACCCCATCAGCTGAGGCCCTATTCAGGGAGTCCTGAGATTCCCAAACAGACATGATGGGCCTGGACCTTGAATAAATCCCTGTCTCCATTGTTATTGGTCATCTCTATTAGGAACAACACAATAGACCCTTTTGTGGGCTCCCATAGGACCTTGCCCTCAATGTGGATCAACAACACTAGAGAATGTTCCATCCTCCAAAGGGAGGCTGGACAACATACTCTATGTTCCACCTGAGGAAGGTAGGTCCTGAAACTAGGGCAGCTTGGAACATTCCTACTCATGACCACAGGATGTGAGCTCAGATCTACAGGGATGCAGAGGTCACATAGGCTGCTAAGCTAAATATGGGCCCCAGATCAGATCAAATCAATGGGGTTTACAGTCAACAATATTTATACACCTTTACCATATTGGAAGCTACTCTCTTCCCTAATCCAGCTTTCTGGTCCTTTTTCCAGCCATGACATCATCTCCCCAGACAATAACTTGAGTCTACCTGAATATCAGATGTCAGGCTCAGGAAAAAAAAATTAGTATAGTCATTAGGCCCTTTGGAATATAACTAAAATAGGCCTACTAGCTATCTATAGAACAGAGACCCCCAACTCTTCATCTGAACTATACCATTCTTTAGGTTCATGATTAGTCAACAATTTGTATGGCTTTATATGTTAACTTTTTTTTTCAGCCACCAGGTTCCAAATGCTACCATGATATCAACCGGACTTCCCTGGGCAGATGACCCCACCAATGTGTCCTGGAGTCCTGCTTCCCCAGAAGCCCACCCCACTAGGGAAAGAGAGAGACAGGCTGGGAGAATGGATCAACCTGCCAATGCCCATGTTCAGCGGGGAAGCAATTACAGAAGCCAGACCTTCCTGCCTTCTGTATCCCATATGACCCTGGGTCCATACTCCCAGAGGGATAAAGAATAGGAAAGCTATCAGGGGAGGGGATGGGATACGGAGCTCTGGTGGTGGAAATTGTGTGATGTACCCCTCTTACCCTATAGTTTTTGTCAGTGTTTCCTTTTTATAAATAAAAATTAAAAAATGGTGGTCCAGGAGGTGACACAGTGATAAAGCTTTGGACCCTCAAGCATGATGACGTGAGTTCTATCCCCAGCAACACATGTGCCAGGGTGATGTCTGGTTCTTTCTCCTATCTTCCTCATTAATAAATAAACAAAACCTTTTAAAAAATAAATAAATAAAATTTTAAAAATAAAGTCCCTGGCACCACCATAAAAAATTTTTTCCATTGATCTAGTCTAGCTTTACACACACTTGTTAAATCTTCGTTTATCTGGAAGTGTCTTCTACTCTTGGCTTTTTCCAGGACATATTTCTTAATAGCTTGTGTCAATAGTAGACTCTTGTATTCAGAGTGTTTTTAAGTGTTTTTATTTTTCTATTAAGAGAGATCAGAGGACCAAACCCAGCTCTCTGTCTCTCTCTTTTTTTTGTAGTGCTAGGAAATTAACATAGGGCCCCATGCAGAAAAGAAACATACGCCACACTGAGTCACCTCTCTGGCCCCTCACATTCAGGATTTAACTGATACTTTACATATGGCTTGTTTATCTTGTTCCTGTATCTCCTGTAGTTTATGTAAATTTACTGTCTAGGGCCAAGACAGGATTCAATTCAGGTTAAAGAATTTTAACAGGGAGTTGGGCAGTAGAGCAGCAGGTTAAGCACATGTGGCGCGAAGCACAAGGACTGGCTAAGGATCCCGGTTCAAGCCCCCAGCTCCCCACCTGCAGGGGAGTCGCTTCACAGGTGATGAAGCAGGTCTGCAGGTGCCTTTCCCTCTCTGTCTTCCTCTCCTCTCTCCATTTCTCTCTGTCTTATCCAACAATGACGACATCAATAACAACAACAATAATAACTACAACAATTTAAAAAAGGGCAACAAAAGGGAAAATAAATATTTTTTAAAAAAAGATTTTTAACAGTACTTCCACGATGTATTTCATATTGCATTACATCAAAAGCCTCATGTCTCTGATATCTGATTACTGTAAAAAATGGCAACTAATCCCTAGCAACTAATCCCTGCAAAAACGGTATCATCTGTTTTCCATCTACACCATGCCTCGGCCTCGCGTGAGCTTAATGTGCAGCTTGGCGATACGAGAATCCGGCATGAAGCCCAGCCGGTCTATCTTGGCGTTACTCTTGATCGCACTCTGTCATTTCACAAACATCTCATAAAAACTGCAGCAAAGGTGGGCACGAGGAATCACATCATTGCAAGACTGGCCAGCTCCTCATGGGGCGCGAGCGCTTCCACACTGCGATCATCATCTCTGGCATTATGCTATTCCACTGCGGAATACTGTGCCCCAGTATGGTTCCGTAGCCCCCATGTCCACTTGGTCGATTCCAAATTATATTCCTCCATGAGGATAATTTCTGGAACCATCCGTTCCACCCCGGTTCCATGGCTGCCAGTTCTTAGCAACATCGCCCCGCCAGATATTCGTCGGGATGCGGCATCATCTAAGTTCATTTCCCACGTCTACGCTCGACCGGACCTGCCAATCTACGCGGATATCTTCGCCCACCCTGTCCAACACTTGACGTCTCGTCACCCAATCTGGTCCCCTACGCCTACACTGAACTTCTCTGTTCCAGTCTCTTGGAAACAGAGCTGGCAGTCAGCTGAGGTAAAGAACAAACACCTCATCACAGACCCCTGCGAGCGTCAACCTGGCTTTGACCTAGCACGTTATGATCGGGCCCTCCTCAATCGCTATGGAACAGGCCATGGCCGGTGCGCCGCTATGTTCCATCGCTGGGGAGCCAGAGACGACCCGAACTGCCCCTGCGGCTCCAGACAGACTATGACCCACATAGTCAACGTTGCCACCTCTCCAGATTCAAAGGAGGTCTCGAAACTTGACATCAGGCTCAACCTGACGCTGTTGACTGGCTACGGAAGAAGGGCAAACGCTAGAAGAAGAAGAAAAGCCTCATAAATGTCTGGTTGACATTTAGTGAAATGAAACTTGATTGCCCATCTAAAGTGTTAACTACACTATTTCTTTTCTTTTTTTTTTAATTTAAAAAAATTTTTTTTAGATATTTATTTATTCCCTTTTGTTGCCCTGGTTGTTTTATTGTTGTAGTTATTATTGTTGCTGTTATTGATGTCATCGTTGTTGGATAGAACAGAGAGAAATGGAGAGAGGAGGGGAAGACAGAGAGGGGGAGAGAAAGATAGACACCTGCAGACCTGCTTCACCACCTGTGAAGCGACTCCCCTGCAGGTGGGGAGCTGGGGGCTCAAACCAGGATCCTTACACCGCTCCTTGCACTTTGTGCCACTTGCGCTTAACCCACTGCGCTACCACCCAACTCCCATTAACTACACTATTTCTTCCCAATGTGAAGAGACATTTTCCCTGTTGCAGTTAGCAATCTGAACTGACACTTTGGCAGCATATGAATATCCTGTTCGCAGTTAACCTTTCTCTGAATGATTTTAGTATCCGATGGTGATCCTTACCTAAACTGATTATTTTGAGATTTACAAAAAGAGTGACTTTCAAAATCTATGTATACTAGTTGCATTCTTCTACAAGAGCTTTCTTCAACCAACTGGAAGGGTCATGCTCACTTCCGTTAATTACCCCTTTTCAGAGTAAGGTGCTGGCAGTGATGACATGATTCTTTTATTATTTTTTTTATTTATTTATATAAAATGGAAACACCACCTGCAGGGGAGTCACTTCACAAGCGGTGAAGCAGGTCTGCAAGTGTCTATCTTTCTCTCCCCCTGTCTGTCTTCCCCTCCTCTCTCCATTTCTCTCTGTCCTATCCAACAATGACGACATCAGTAACAACAACAATAATGACAACAGCAATAAAAACAAGGGCAACAAAAAGGGAAAGAAATATTTTTTTATAAAAAATCTTACAGTTCTGTAAACTAATATTAAATCACTAATAAAATATAAAAGTTTTAAAGAAAAAGATCTTGTGTGGGCTGGGGATAGATAGCATAATGGTTATACAAACAGACTCTCATGCCTGAGGCTCCAAAGTCCCAGGTTCAATCCCCCACACCACCATAAATCAGAGCTGAGCAGTGCTTGGTAAAAAAAAAAAAAAAAAAAAAAAAATCTTATGTGGTCCAGGAGGTTGTGCAGGGAATTCACAGTAAATAAAATTCTTGTTACTATGAATTTATGTACAAACACTGACACATCCAAGCCCACTATGAGCTCAGAAGATCTTTGCTGGACAGGAGTGCTGTGAAGCATGTATCAGAACATTCAGCCAGTGGGGCTGTGGATCCACCTGCCAACGTCCACGTCCAGCAGAGAAGCAATTACAGAAGCCAGACCTTCCACCTTCTGCTCTCCATAATGATCCTGGGTCCATACTCCCAGAGGGATAAAGACTAGGAAAGCTTCCAACGGAGGGGATGGGATACAGAAGTCTGGTGGTGGGAATTTGTATGAGACCGCTGTTACCTTACAATCTCTTTAATCATTATTAAATCACTAATAAATTTTTTTAAATATCTGCAAAGATTGTCAAATGTAACCTTTAGGTTCTTGTTTATTAAACAGTTTGTCCTGCTTTATATCTTACAACCTTTCAGCCACCAAGTTGCAGGCACTACTAGGAATCTAGCCTGACTTACCTGGGCAGACGACCTCACCAGTGTGTCCCAAAGTCTCACGTCTCCAGAGCCCTACCCAACTAGGAGAAAAATAAAAACGTACTGGGGGATGTGGATCTACCTGCCAACATCCATGTTCAATGGAGAACCAATTACAGAAGCCAGACCTCCCACTTTCTGCACCCCATAAAGAGTTTTGGTCCATACTCTCAGAGGGATAAAGAATAAGGAAGCTTCTAATGGAGGGGATGGGATATGGAACTCTGGCGGCAAGAACTATATGGAATTGTACCCCTGTTATCTTACAATCTTGCTGATCATTATTAAATCACTTATAAAAAAAAATAAAGAAAAAGAAAAATTTCAGTCAAAATGTGTGTTTCACTACACAGCTGAAGAACTTTTCACTTATGTGTTATCACATTAGTTACAAGAGAAATTCTACACCAGACGGAATATGAGAAACTCTAAGGTTTTTCCTCCTCTGTCGTATGTTCTCCGGTGCTTTTAAAATGGAATAAATCGGAGTGAAAGGAGGCGATTTTATTTGTGTCATTGCTGGGACTTGACTGAGCCAGGCTGATATTTTTTATTCCCCCAGAAAGTGGAAGGTAGAGGAGGAAGACACCCCAGCACCCAGGTTTCCCCAGCACAGTGGGGGCCGGGTTCTATTCTGGGGCGAACTCATGGCAAAGCAAGTACCAGCAGCTATCTTGTCACTCCAAGAGAGTGACTTTTGGGGTTCGAAGAATAGCTCAGTTGGATTCAAAAGAGGTTTCTGCATTTTAATTTTTACACCATAAAATCAGAAGCTGGGGGTGCTGGGGGATAGATAGCACAATGGTTATGCAAAGAGACTCTCATGCCTGAGGCTCCAAAGCCCCAGGTTAAATCTCCCACACCACTATAAGCCAGATCTGAGCAGTGCTCTGGAAAAAAAAAAAAAAAAAAAAAACTAAAGCTAAAATTGTATGACTTAATGGATTTAAATTTAACTTTTGCCCAGAAGGTGGCGCAATGGTGCAATTCTGGCGTTGGCATGGATGAGGTCTGGATTCCATTGCTGACACTACCTGTGCTGGAGCCCGAATTCTCTCATGGAAAAAATAACCTTTCCAGTGCAAACATCTTCATCTAATTAAACTATAACTATAGTTCCAACATGTTATCTTCCCAAGATGAATCCTAAATGAACTTATTTTCATGAATAAGTAGCTTTTATTCTCACAATGTATGTTTAAATTTTGTTAACTCGTTTTTGTATGGAATTATCTTTTAGGGCACACTGAACCAAAAGGTAAAATAAGATATTAACTGAAATTTATAAAAACTGATGAACAATTCAATATTTAAAATACAATGAGTTTTTCAATGTTGATCTATTTGTTTGTTTGCCAGCAAGTTTCTTTTTTCTTTTTTTTTTAATTTTATTTATAAAAAGGAAACACTGACAGAACCATAGGATAGAAGGGGTACAACTCCACACAATTCCCACCACCAGAACTCCATATCCCATCCCCTCTACTGATAACCGTCCCATTCTTTATCCCTCTGGGAGTTAGGGACCCAAGGTCATTGTGGGATGCAGAAGGTGGAAGGTCTGGCTTCTGTAATTGCTTCCCTGCTGAACATGGGCGTTGACAGGTCGATCCATACTCCCAGCCTGCCTCTCTCTTTCCCTAATGGGGCAGAGTTCTGGGGAAGCGGAGCTCCAGGACATATTGGTAGGGTTGTCTGTCCAGGGAAGTCTGGTTGGCATCATGCTAGTATCTGGAACCTGGTGGCTGAAAAGAGAGTTAACATATAAAGTCAAACAAATTGTTGACTAATCATGAACCTAAAGGCTGGAATAGTGCAGATGAAGAGTTGGGGGGGTCCTCTGTTTTGTAGATAGTTAGTAGGCATATTTTAGTTATATTCCAAAGGGCCTGTGGCTATACTAGTTGTTTTGTTGTTGTTTTTTTCCCCGAGTCTGAAATCTGATATGCAGGTGGATCCAAGTTATTGTCTAGGGGAGATGATGTCATGGCTGGTCAGAAGATCAGAAAGCTGGATCAGGGAAGAGAGTAGCTTCCAAATATGGGAAATGTGTATAAATATTGCTGACTGTAAACCCTATCAATTTGATGTGATCTGGGACCCATATTCAGCTTAGGAGCCTGTGTGACCTCTGCATCCCTGTAGATCTGAGCTCACATTCTGTGATCATTATTAGGAACATTCCAAGCTGCCCCAATATCAGGACCCATCTTCCTCAGGTGTAGCATAGAGTATGTTGTCCATACTCCCTTCGGAGGATGGGACATTCTCTACCATTGTTGATCCAAGTTGACGGCAAGGTCCTATGATGCCACCAAAGTTATTATTGCTGGGGCTCAGTGCGGCACTACAAACCCACAGCTCCTGGCAGTCACTATTCTCCTTTTTTTTTCTTCCTTTTTATTTTACTTGATAGAACAGAGAGAAATTGAGAGGGAAGGGGGAGTTAAAAAGGGGATGCGAAAGAGAGAGACACCAGCAGACCTGCTTTACTGTTCACGTGTCGTCCCTGCAGGTAGGGAGCAGGAACTTGAACCCAGATCTTTGCATATGGTAGTGTGTGCTCAACCAGGTCCACCGATGCCTGCCTGGCCCACTACTGTGATTTTATTTTTTTCCGCTGGGACTCGGTACCTGCACTATGAATCCACTGCTCCTGGAGGCTTTTTTTTTTCCTTTTGTTGCCCTTGTTGTTTATGGTTGTTGTCATTGCTACTATTGTTGCTATTGCTGTCATTGTCATTGGATAGGACAGAGAGAAATCGAGAGGAGGGGGAGACTGAGAGGGGAAGAGAAAGACAGACACCAGCAGACCTGCTTCACCATCCGTGAAGTGACCCCCCTGCAGATGGGGAGCTGGGGGCTCAAACCAGGATCCTTAAGTCGGTCCCTGCGCTTCGAGCCATGTGTGCTTAACCCACTGTACCACCGCCCAACCCCAGATATTTTCTTTTTTTTTTTTAACGCTGCTCCAGGGAGTGAACCCAGGACCTTACATGTGTGCTATATCTGAGTGGCTTCCCAGAGCAGCATTTTGTTTTGTTTTGTTTTGTTTTAAGAGGAAGATGGAGGCAGAGACAAAAAGGGAGGAGAAACACCACTGCATAGCTCCACCATCCGAAGTGTTCCCCTGTAGTGCTGAGACTCAGACTCATGTTTTCAGGCACAGCAAGGCATGCGCTCTGCCAGGTGAGCTATCTCCTGGTTCCTGTGATGTTTCTTTTGAGAAGACAGACTTGTTCCAAGGAAACTGCTATAGACAGGCAATCTGCCCATGAGACAAAGTTTGAGTTTGAGTGTGTGTGAGTTCACTCATGAAAAATACTAGGTGGGAGTCAGGTGGTAGCGTAGCGGGTTAAGCGCAGGTGGCGCAACGCACAAGGACCAGCCTAAGGATCCCAGTTCTAGCCCCCAGCTCCCCACTTGCAGGGGAGTATCTTCACAGGCAGTGAAGCAGGTCTGCAGGTGTCTCTCTCTCCCCCTCTCTGTCTTCCCCTCCTCTCTCCATTTCTCTCTGTCCTACCCAACAACGACTACATCAATAACAATAACAACAATAATAACTACAGCAAGGGCAACAAAAGGAAATAAATAAACAAATACTTAAAAAATACTAAGGGAATCCAGACAATGAAACCTAGTACCACCAAGGCACGTTTGAGATGCACAGAATATACACAGACACACAGCTACACACACCCAGCCTTGTTGCTACTACAATTTTCTTGTTTTAAATATTTTTATTTATTTACTATTGGATAGAGAGAGAGAAAAAAAATGAGAAAGCAAAGAGGAGGAGGAGAGAGAGAGTCACCTGCAGCCCTGCTTCACCACTTGTGAAACTTTCCTCCTGCAGGTGGGGACCAGGGACTTGAACTCGGGTCCCTGCACACTATAATGTGAGCACTTAACCAGGTGTGCCACCTCCTGGCACCTTGATACTACAACTTCCTATCCAATTTTAGACCATCTTCTCCCCACCACGCTATAACAGATCCAGTGCTACAACCCTTCAGATGCCCACTTCCACATGCAAACGCTTAAAGGACAGATCATCGTGTATTGTAATATATAAGCGTTTCCAAATCACTTAACGGGTGTGAAACTGTGCTCCCACTCTCACTCAATGCCTGTATTGTCTTTCCATGTCACAATATTTTGGAGTGATTGTGCCCAAATGCAGTGATATTTAGGGACACATGCTTCCTTTCTAGCACCGCTGACTGTATTATCACAGATGGCACTAATGCATGCGTGCTCTTAAAGAATCTAGTCATTGTCATAGGAAAAGCAGTTACAGAAACCAGACCTTCCACCTCCCACACCCTTTAATGATCTTGGGTCCATGCTCCCAGAGGGATAAATAATAAAGAAGCTGGGGCCGAGTGGTGGCACGCCTGGTTAAGCGCACATGTTACAATGCAAAAGGACCCAGGTTGGATACCCTGGTCCCCACCTGCAGGGGGAAAGCTTCCTGAGTGGTGAAGCAGGGATGCAGGTGTCTCTCTGTCTCTCTCCCTCTCTATCACCCCCTTCCCTCTTGATTTCTACCTGTGTCTATCCAGTAGATAAAGGTAATTTTTAAAAATAAAAAAAGAAAGAAAGAAAGAATAGGGAAGCTTTCAAGGGAGGGGATGGGATACGGAACTTTGGTGGTGGGAATTGTACCCCTCTTATCCTATGATCTTGTCAATATTTTTTATTTTATAAATAATTTTTTAAAAAAAGAGATTCTAGTCATTCAGTTTCTAAGCCTTGACTAGGTTGAGAAGTGAGTCAAAGCTTGAGCAGAGCCAGATTTCCCTGCACATCACTCCAGCTTATTGATTCAGGATGCACTCATTTTTAGAATCCAAGTAAAACAAGGAGGAGGCGAGTGAGCTCAAGCTACTGGATACGAGTTGGCATCCCCAGATCAAAGTGGAACACTTTAGGCCAACCAAGCTCACCTTCTTTTCTTTCACATACATGTTATGAAGGAGAACTGCCAGCATTATAATAATTGCCTCAGAGCTCACTACAGTCTATGCTCTTCAGAGGATCAGTTTCCCTGTGTGTGACCAGTCATTGAATGTTGAACTAGAGGAAGAGATAAGGCCAAAAGGGCGTGTCCTAAATGAATGTGATGATTTAGCCACAACCAGGAAGTTCACAACCACTAACGTAGTTGGATATAGATAGGTAGATGGGTAAATAGATACACAGACAGACAGATAGAGGATACATAAATGGATGACAGATAGGCAGATAGGGTGAGGGTAAGAACTTTGTGAGTGTGGTCTGCAAGGTGGCACAATGGATAAAACATTAGACTCTCAAGCATGAGGTCCTGAGTTCAATCCCCAGCAGCACATGTACCAGAGTGATGTCTGGTTCTCTCTCTCCCTCTCCCTCTCTCTCTTTTCTCTCTTTTTCTCCTATCCTTGTTATATATATATATATATATATATATATATATATATATATATATATATATATATATATGGTGGCCCAGTGTCGTTTTCGACGGGTTAGGTTGTTTTCGCCGGGCTGGCTTCACGGGCAGGTAACAGACGACCAGGGACTCATAGTTGAGCTGTAGGCAGTATCTCTTTATTCATGCAGGACGCAGCACAATCTAAGCCGAGCTGAGCTGAGCTAAACTAAAGGTAAAGTACTCTAAAACTCACAATGCTGTCTTTATATATACTTGCCAAGTAGGGTGGAAACAGGGTGTGACATAGAGAGGGTGGAGAGAAAAGTGACTGGTGACAATCAGAGTGTGACAAGGAGGGGGGGTGGAGCAAAAACATATCATGAAACAGTGGGGATTGAACCAATGCCCTGGAGGGAGGTACTTGTTAACAGCGGTTATATAAATAGAATGAAGTGGTTATGTAAATAGAATAGTGTTAAGCAGGGGGGATTTAAACCAAATGAAACAGAAAGGGTCTCATGCATACCAACAGCCCAGGAGGTGGTACAGTGGATAAAGCACTGGACTCTCAAGCATAAGGTCCTGAGTCCATTCATGTACCAGAGTGATATACCAGAGTGATGTCTGGTTCTTTCTGTGATGTCCCAGAGTGATGTCTGTCTGGTTCAGCACATGTACCAGAGTGATGTCTGGTTCTTTCTGTGATGTCCCAGAGTGATGTCTGTCTGGTTCAGCACATGTACCAGAGTGATGTCTGGTTCTTTCTGTGATGTCCCAGAGTGATGTCTGTCTGGTTCAGCACATGTACCAGAGTGATGTCTGGTTCTTTCTCTCTCCTTATCTTTCACATGATTAAACAAATTATATATAGTCAAGCCCCCAGTCCCCACCTGCAGGGGAAAACTTCACAAGCAATGAATGAAGCCGGGCTGCAGGTGTCTCTCTGTCTCTCTCCCCCTCTATCACCTCCTTCCCTCTTGATTTCTGGCTGTTTCTATCCAGTAAATAAATAAAGATAATTTTTAAATTTTTGTTAAAGAGAGAGAGGCTAAGAGACAAAGAAGGGGCTCTAAGCACCACTTTGGACACTTTCCCCATGTCAGTGCTGCCACTGGTGGCTAGTGACTCAAACCCAGGCCCTCAGGTGTGATAAAGTGTGCACACTACCAAGTGAGTCATCTCCCTGCCCTACAGACATGATTATTATCATTATTGTTATTATTATTGTTATCGTTATTTGAGAGAGAGAGTTTCACATGAAATAGAGTGACAAGCCAGATCACTGCTCCATTCATGTGACCCTGGGAATAGAACCAGGAACTTCAGGCACAAAAGTGTGAGGCTCTATCACTGGAGCTACTTCCCCATCTGCTTTGCCACTACTGTTAATAAGAGACACAAGAGCGGAAGGGGGGTAAGTTCAACTGGTGAGCACAGGAGTTTCAAGTCTGTGGTTCCTAGTTCAAGCCCTGAAGCTACATGTACCAGAGTGGTGCTCTGGTATCTCTTTCTCTTTCTCTCTCTCTCTCTCTTTCTCTCTCTCCTTTTCTCTGATTTATGTAAAACTTTCTCCATAGGTAATAAATAAAATAAATCTTTTAAATAAAAAAGAACAGACACAACGCAAAACCTACATGTGCTGTAAAATTTACTTTTTTTGTTTATAGAAAATGACTGTTTATCTCTTTGTCCAATGGGCTTTTATTGAACAAACCCTTCCCAGATCCGGCACCAAAAACTAAGATGTGCCAAGAGGACTGAGACGAGGGGCCGGCCTTGCCCTCAGAAGTCCAGGTGTGGGCAGAGACACCACCACCCCCGCCCCCACCTGGCAGACACTTAAACAGTGCAAAAACAAAGTACCACAAAGTATTCTGGATAATACACACCCATAGATGACAGGAAGGGTGTGGGGCGGGTGAGTTCTTCTTGAGACTGCACAATATAAATCAGAAAGGCAGAGAGTCGGGTGGTAGCGCAGCAGGTTAAGTGCAGGTGGCATGAAGCGCAAGGACTGGTGGAAGGATCCCGGTTCGAGCCCTCGGCTCCCCACCTGCAGGGGTTGTCGCTTCATAGGCGGTGAAGCAGGTCTGCAGGTGTCTCTCTTTCTCGCCCCCTCTCTGTCTTCCCCTCCTCTCTCCATTTCTATCTTATCCAACAACGACGACATCAGTAACAACAATAATCACTACAACAATAAAACAAGGGCAACAAAAGAGAATAAATAAATAAATATTTAAAAATAAATCAGAAAAGCTTTCTGGAAATGTACCCCCACCCCCACCCCTGAATCCTGAAAGAGCAGTCATCAAATTTGGGGGGAATAAGGAGGGAGAACTCTAAGCGATGCTGGAGTCCTGACTGACATTCCAGGTGCATTCTGAGCCCGGCATTCATCTCTGTTGGCTGCTGACACAGGAGTCCTGCAGACACAGGAGTCCTGGACCATTGAGCTCAGACCGGAAGGAACCTCAGCTGTTTCCGGTCTGGCATCAGGACACTCACCTGAAGCCACTGGGGAGAGGGGAGGGGACATGATCGCCTTGGAGTTAGAGCCATCGCCTAGCAACACTAGATTAGCTATCCTCCCTGTTGACTCTGCCTTCCAGACTAAGTCACAGCTGGACAGAAGCCAAACCAAGCAGTGTTGTCAGGCCTGCTCAGAGACAGAATGATACACACGGATCTGCGAAACATCAAATACTTACTGAGACCCAAGTTGCTCACAACCAGGAGTATGGAGCTGTTTGTACAAAGATCTCAGTCTGACATCAATCTGATATTTCTGGCAACCCCAGAAGCAAAGCAGATGTCTGTCTGTCTATCTCTCTCTCTGATCTTTTTTTCTCAGCACTGCTTCAAATCGAGCTTTGCTGATAGTGATCTTGTAATTCATCTCAGTACAATAGCTTTCGAATCAAGAGATTGACGTAGCTATCCTTCATGTTGAAGAGTCTTGCATATTCTCAGTGAATCAGGGAGTTGATACTTTATTTTTTTTATTATTAAAAGATATTTATTATTTGTTTATTAATTCCCTTTTGTTGCCCTTGTTGTTTTATTGTTGTTGTTATTGATGTCATCATTGTTGGATAGGACAGAGAGAAATAGAGAGAGGAGGGGAAGACAGAGGGGGGAGAGAAAGATAGACACCTGCAGACCTGCTTCACTGCTTGTGAAGCGACGCCCCTGCAGGTGTGGAGCCGGGGGCTCGAACCAGAATCCTTACATCAGTCCTTGTGCTTGACCCGCTGTGCTACTGCCTGACTCCCTATTATTTTTTATTTAATTCAATAGGACAGAGAGAAAGTGAAAGATGAGGGGGAGATAGAAAGGGAGAGTGAAAGACATCTGCAGACCTGCTTCACCACTCGTGAAGGTAGGGAGCAGGGATTCAAACCCAGGTTCTTGTACTTAGTACTGTAAACTCAATACTTGTACATAGTACTTGTACTTAGCACTAAGTGCTCCACCACTCAGCCCCAAAGATGTTACTTCATACCCACACACACATCACTATTTGGGACTACAAGCCAGACCCTGAAACTCATCTCAAAGATTTTTCACAGCCAGAAACCCTGTTTCTTCTGAAGTCAGATCAGCACTGTTGAGTTTCCACAGATACGATAAATGATTGCATCTTAACGCTTTGCCAGAAGGTAGCACTTCCAGTTTTCACCAAGCTGCAAGGATTTCTCACTGGTTATTCCAGAACAACTTATTTCCTGCAAGAGAAAAATACATTCTTTCCAAAGTGCCTGTCCACTCTTTAACTGGCCATGACCATAGATAGATAACAAGAATTTGTGGGCTCCAGAGATGGCACAGAAGGTACAGCTCACACCTTATAGTGGATGGGTGAAGCCCTAGCTTTGATCCCCACCACCACATGCTAGACCATAGACAGCACCCGGGGAGCCACGCATAGGATGGTGTTTGGCCTCTCTCTCTCTCTCTCTCTCTCTCTCTCTCTGCCTCTCTCTCTCTCTTTCTCTACCTCCCTCTTAGATATAAATACAGATATAGATATAGATATTGACCATCTATTTGCTAACAAAAGAGAGGCCAGAGGAGAAAAAAAGAATCAGAGCACTCTAGTACATGTGATACCAGAAGTCTAACTCAGGACCTCGTGCTTTGAAGTTTAATGTTCTAACCACTGCACTGCCTTCTAGGTCACTTTCTAGATATATTTTAAAGAAAAATATTTTAATTGATATGCACCAGACCCTGGGTTCATTCCCTCAGACTGAAAAAAGGAGAAAAGAAAGATAACTTTCAGGTGCTTACAAACCCTTGCTCACCTCCTGTTAAATAAAGCTTTCAAACAACCAAACTCAGGACCTCACTACATGCACTCTGCCCCAGAGCCACCTGAAATAATTTCATATTTATATTTTATTAAAGAGAGAGAAGGAGGAGGAGGAAGAGGAGGAGGAAAAAGCAGAAAGCACTGTACTATCATCCATGGAATTCTATTCATTTTCTTTCTCGCTAGATAAGTCTCGTTTTTACTAGTAATCTGATAGTGGTGTGCAAAATTATAAGACTTCAGAGGTATAGTTCCACACCAAACCTACCACCAAAGTCCTGGGCCTCCATCCTCCCAACAGTAACCACCATAATTCTCATAAAATGTGAGACAGTTTGTTAACTTCTGGATTGGTTTGGTTTTTGCAAGTCCATGTGTCTCAGTTCTCTAGATTCCACACCTGAGTGAAGACATTTGGTAGTTGTCTTTCACTTCCTTACTTATTTCACTAAACATAGTTACCCCTAGCTCCTTCCGTTTTGCCCCAGAGGACACAATATCATAATTTTTAATTGCAGAGTAATACTCCATTGAATATATGTCCCGTCATTTTTCACCCAGTTGTCTGTCAATGATGAGAAAAAGGAGCCCTGATACACCCTTAGTGGGAAGATAGCCTACCCTGGTGCAGCCCCATTTGGAAGACTGTATGGAGAGTCCTTGAACAAATAAAATCTAATTACCTTATGATCTAGCAACACCACTCTTGTGCATATATTTAAAAAACATTAAGACATTAGTTTGAAGGAACACGGGCACCCCCATGTTCATAGCTGCATTACTGGCAAAAGCCAATGAGTGAAAGCAACTTACTTAAATGCCCATCAATGGGTGACTGGAAAACAAAGTTATGGGATGTATATTCCATTGATTATTACTCTGCAACTTTAAAAAAGATAATGTTGTGGAACTCATAACCTGTGGGGAAAGGGCCCACTGTCTGGGAAGTCCAGGCCATTATTTCCATGAGAATCTGAGTGGGTTGACCCCGAGCCTTCTCCCAGAGGGGTAGCAGGCAGGCCCCTCCTGACCTCCTGACCTTATCATGGATGAGCTTTTTCAGACTGGGAACCTTCCTGCACATGCTTCCTCATTCCCTTTAAACAAAGGCCATGAATTATTGTGTATGACCAACTGAAACCCACTGCAAATATCCTGGCTTTGCTCCACTGCCCCCTGCCCCCCTGCCTGGAGGTGATCACAATTCACCCTTAGAGAAAAAAACCGAGCTATGTATTGTGAGCTCATGACCAGACCTTATATGGTAACTTTCCAGTTGTGAGCAAATACTTGATAGGCCAGGGTTGTTGTTGTTGTTTTTTTTTTTAATTCATATCCTTCTGTTGCCCTTATTGTGCATTTTTTATTTTATTTACTTATTCCCTTTTGTTGCCTTTGTTGTTTTATTGTTGTAGTTATTGTTATTATTGATGTCGTTGTTGTTGGATAGGACAGAGAGAAATGGAGAGAGGAGGGAAAGACAGAGAGGGGGAGAGAAAGATAGATACCTGCAGACCTGCTTCACCGCTTTTGAAGCGACTCCCCTGCAGGTGGGGAGCCAGGGCTCGAACCAGGATCCTTTTTTTTTTTTTTTTTTTTTTTTATTAAAGAAAGGATTAATTAACAAAACCATAGGATAGGAGGGGTACAACTCCACAGAATTCCCGCCACCCAATCTCCATAACCCACCCCCTCCCCTGATAGCTTTCCCATTCTCTATCTCTCTGGGAGCATGGACCCAGGGTCATTGAGGGTTGCAGAAGGTAGAAGGTCTGGCTTCTGTAATTGCTTCCCCGCTGAACATGGGCGTTGACTGGTCGGTCCATACTCCCAGTCTGCCTCTCTCTTTCCCTAGTAGGATGGGTCTCTGGGGAAGCTGAGCTCCAGGACACATTGGTGGTGTCTTCAATCCAGGGAAGTCTGGCCGGCATCCTGATGACACCTGGAACCTGGTGACTGAAAAGAGAGTTAACATACAAAGCCAAACAAATTGTTGAGCAATCATGGACCCAAAGCTTGGAAAAGTGGAGAGGAAGTATTAGGGAGGTACTCACTGCAAACTCTAGTATACTTCTACTTTCTTACTTTGGTGCCATACTCCAAACTCAGTCAATTTCTGCTTTGTGTTTCTACTTCTTTTTTTTTTTTTTTTACATGCATAACATTCCCCAGATTCCCATTTAGCAATACAACTCCCACTATTTCATTCATCATTTTTCATGGACCTGTATTGTCCCCACCCACCCACCCACCCCAGAGTTTTTTACTTTGGTGTAATACTCCAATTCCATTTCAGGTTCGACTTGTGTTTTCTTTTCTAATCTTGTTTTTCAACTTCGGCCTGAGAGTGAGATCATCCCATATTCATCCTTCTGTTTCTGACTTATTTCACTCAACATGATTTTTTCAAGGTCCATCCAAGATCGGCTGAAAACGGTGAAGTCACCATTTTTTACAGCTGAGTAGTATTCCATTGTGTATATATACCACAACTTGCTCAGCCACTCATCTGTTGTTGGACACCTGGGTTGCTTCCAGGTTTTGGCTATTACAAATTGTGCTGCCAAGAACATATGTGTACACAGATCTTTTTGGATGGATGTGTTGGGTTCCTTAGGATATATCCCCAGGAGGGGAATTGCAGGGTCATAGGGTAGGTCCATTTCTAGCCTTCTGAGAGTTCTCCAGACTGTTCTCCACAGAGGTTGGACCAATTGACATTCCCACCAGCAGTGCAGGAGGGTTCCTTTGACCCCACACCCTCTCCAGCATTTGCTGCTGTTACCTTTTCTGATGTGTGACATTCTCACAGGAGTGAAGTGATATCTCATTGTTGTCTTGATTTGCATTTCTCTGACAATCAGAGACTTGGAGCATTTTTTCATGTGTTTCTCAGCCTTTTGGATCTCTTCTGTGGTGAATATTCTGTCCAATTCCTCCCCCCATTTTTGGATGGGGTTATTTGTTGTCTTGTTGTTGAGTCTGGTAAGCTCTTTATATATGTTGGTTATTAAACTCTTATCTGATGTATGGCATGTAAAGATCTTCTCCCATTCTGTGAGGGGTCTCTTGGTTTGGGTAGTGGTTTCTTTTGCTGTGAAGAAGCTTTTTAATTTGATGTAGTCCCATAGGTTTATACTTGCCTTAGTCTTCCTTGTAATTGGATTCGTTTCATTGAAAATGTCTTTAAAATTTATGAGGAAAAAAGTTCTTCCAATATTTTCCTCTAAATATCTGATAGTTTCTGGTCTAACATCCAAGTCCTTGATCCACTTGGAATTTACTTTTGTATTTGGTGAAATACAGTGATTCAGCTTCATTCTTCTGCATGTTTCAACCCATTGTTTCCAACACCATTTGTTGAAGAGACTCTGCTTTCCCCATGTAATAGTCTGGGCCCCTTTGTCAAAGATTAGATGTCCATAGGTGTGGGGCCTCATTTCTGGGCTCTCAATTCTATTCCACTGGTCAGTGTGTCTGTTCATGTTCCAGTACCAAGCAGTTTTGATGACAATGGCCCTATAATATAGTTTGAGATCTGGCAGTGTGATGCCTCCGGTTCTGTTCTTTTTTCTCAAGATTGTTTTGGCAATTCTAGGTCTTTTCTGGTTCCAGATAAACATTTGTAGCATTTGTTCTATTCTCCTAAAAAATGTGCTTGGGATCTTGATGGGGATAGCATTAAATTTGTAGATGGCTCTGGGTAATATATTCATTTTGATGATGTTAATTCTTCCAACCCATGAACATGGAATATCTTTCCACTTCTTTGTGTCTTTTTCAATTTCTTTGAGTAGTGACTCATAATTTTCAGTATACAAGTCTTTCACTTCTTTGGTTAGGTTTATTCCTAGATATTTTATTGTTTTTGTTGCTATAGAAAAAGGAACTGATTTCTGGATTTCAATTTCTTCTAACTTAGTGTTTGCATAGAGGAATGCCACTGACTTGTGAATGTTAATTTTATAGCCTGATACATTACTGTATTGCCTGATGATTTCCAAAAGCTTCTTGCTAGATTCCTTAGGTTTTTCCATGTATACTATCATGTCATCTGCAAATAAGGAGAGTTTGACTTCTTCTCTTCCAATCTGTATTCCTTTAATTCCTTGCTCCTTCCTGATTGCTATGGCAAGAACTTCCAACACTATGTTGAATAGTAATGGTGATAGTGGGCAGCCCTGTCTAGTACCTGATCTGAGGGGAAATGCTTCCAGTTTTTCACCATTGAGTATGATGTTGGCTGTAGGTTTGCTATATATAGACTCCACTATCTTCAGGAATTTTCCATCTATTCCTATTTTTTGTAGTGTTTTGATCATAAAGGGATGTTGTATTTTGTCAAAGGCTTTCTCTGCATCTATTGATATGACCATGTGGTTTTTGGTCTTGCTTTTGTTGATGTGGTGGATCACATTGATTGATTTACGTATATTAAACCAACCTTGCATGCCTAGGATAAACCCCACTTGGTCATGATGAACAATCTTTTTGATATACTGCTGTATCCGGTTGGCTAGAATTTTGTTCAATATTTTCGCATCTATGTTCATCAGAGATATTGGTCTGTAGTTTTCTTTTTTGGTTGTGTCCCTGTCTGCTTTTGGTATCAGGGTGATGTTGGCTTCATAGAAGCTGGCAGGGAGTATTCCAGTGTCTTCAATCTTCTGGAAGACTTTTAAAAGTAGAGGTATTAGTTCTTCTTTGAAAGTTTTGTAGAATTCATTTGTAAAACCATCTGGTCCAGGACTTTTATTTTTGGGAAGATTTTTGATAACTGTTTCAATTTCATTAGCTGTGATAGGCCTGTTCATGTTATCCACTTACTCTTTACTTAGTTTTGGAAGTTGGTAGGTATCTAGGAAATCATTCATTTCTTCCAGGTTCTCTAACTTGGTGGCATATAGTTGTTCATAGAAGCCTCGCATGATATGTTGAATTTCTGCAGTGTCTGTTGTGATATCTCCTCTTTCATTTACTATCCGATTTATTTGGGTCTTCTCCCTTTTTTGTTTTGTGAGTCTGGCTAAAGGTTTGTCGATTTTGTTTACTCTTTCGAAGAACCAACATTTACTTTCATTGATCTTTTGTATGGTTTTCCTATTCTCAATGTTATTTATTTCTGCCCTAACTTTAGTAATTTCTGTCCTTCTGGTTGCTTTAGGGTTCCTTTGTTGTTCTTCTTCTAGGTCTTTAAGATGTGCAATCAGGCTGTTTATTTGTGCCTTTTCTTGTTTCCTAATGTGTGCTTGTATAGCTATGAACTTCCCTCTTAGGACTGCTTTAGCTGTGTCCCAAATATTTTGATAGCTTGTGTCTTCATTTTCATTGAACTCTCGAAACATTTTGATTTCTTCCTTGATTTCCTCTTTGACCCAGAAGTTGTTAAGAAGTGTACTGTTGAGCTTCCACATTTTGGGACTGTTACTAATCTTTTGTTGATTGTTAAGTGTTAGTTTAATTCCACTGTGGTCTGAGAAGATGCTTGGGATGATTTCAGTGCTCTTGAATAGGCTGATGCTGTCTTTGTGGCCTAACATATGGTCTATCCTTGAGAATGATCCATGTGGATTTGAGTAAAATGTGTATTCCAGTTTCTTGGGATGAATGACTCTGAAAATGTCCAATAGTTCTAGTTTATCTATCTCTTCATTTAGCTCCCTTATGTCTTTACTGATTTTCTTCCTGGATGATCTGTCAAGTTGAGAGAGTGGGGTGTTGAAGTCCCCTACTATGATTGTGTTACTGTTAATATATTGCTGTAGCTCTTTCAGTAGAAGTTTGATGTATTTAGATGGCTTCTCATTGGGTGCATAGATATTAATAATTGTTAAGTCCTCTTGATTGACTGATCCTCTGAGCATTAAGTAGTGTCCATTCCTATCTTTTTTAATCTTATCTATTTTAAAGTCTATCATGTCAGATATGAGAATAGCTGTTCCTGCCCTTTTTTGTGGGCCATTGGCTTGAATGATAGTTTTCCATCCTTTCACTTTGAGTCTGTGTTTGTCTTGTTGAGTTAGGTGAGTTTCCTGTAGACAACATATTGTTGGGTTGTGTTTTCTGATCCATCTTCCTACTCTGTGTCTTTTAATAGGTGAATTCAGGCCATTCACATTTATTGATATCAAAGATTGAAGATATTTTAACGCCATTCTTGTAGAGTTTTAGAGTGTTTTGATATATGTTCTATTTGTGGTGGTCTGGTTGTTTATAGGAAACCTTTCAGAACTTCTTTCAAGGCAGGCTTGGTGATGGTTGCTTCCTTCAACTGTTGCTTGTCTGAGAAGGTTTTGATGCTTCCATCTAGTCTGAATGACAATCTAGCAGGATATAGTATTCTTGGCTGAAAGCCTTTCTCATTGAGCAGTCGATAGATATCTTGCCATTCTCTTCTGGCCTGTAGTGTTTGTATGGAGAAGTCTGCTGCTAATCTTATGGGTTTTCCTTTGTAGGTGACTCTTTGTTTTTCTCTTGCAGCCTTGAGGATCCTTTCTTTATCCTTATTCCTTTCCAATCTAAGTATGACATGTCTTGGTGTCTTTAGGTCTGGGTTAATTCTGTTTGGGACCCTCTGGGCTTCTTGAATCTTTATGTCTTTGGTGTTGTCTAGACTAGAGAAATTTTCAGCTATTATGGCCTGGAGAACGCTTTCTTCCTCCCCTTCTCTTTCTTCCTCTGGTAAGCCAATAATGCGTATATTGTTTCTTTTGAAGTCATCCCATAGGACTCTGTTGTTGTTTTCAGCATCTCTTAATCTCTTTTTGAGATCTCTTACTTCTTTTTTAGTTGTCTCTAATTCATCCTCAATCTTGCTAATTCTGTCTTCAGCCTCATTGATTCTATTCTCTCTGCCCTCTACTGCTTTCTGGAGTTCATCTATTTTGTTGCCCTGCTCTGATACTGTTTTAGCTTGTTCAGCTAGTTGCCTTCTTAGCTCAGCAATTTCAGCTTTCAGCTCTCTAATAACCATGAGATTATTAGAATTTTCTTCCATATTCTCATTTGTTGTTCCTGCAGTTCTGATTACAATTTTTTCAAATTCTTTACTCACTCCTGTTATTATTTCCTTAGCTAATGTTTGGATGTTGAACTCGTTGTTTTGTGCTTCGCCCTCTGGAGGACTTTTAGCTGGACTCTTGTCCTGGTTCGAGTCTCCATTATTTTTTCTTGTTGTTTTAACCATTTTATATAAGTTAACAGTTTTTTCAATCCCTGAGTTGGAGTTCAGTGGTGTAAAAGCCTTTTTTTTTTTCCCCTGTAGGCTATGGTAGCCTGAGGGCTTTTAAACTATCAATAGGCTTCTTGGCTTAATCAATGACTCCTGACCAAGAGATAAAGCAGGGTGTGGCAGAGATAATCCAGTGGTTATGCAAAGAGACTTTCACAGCCCTTCAGCTATGCCACCGAGGTATAGGTCTTCTCCTGAGTTTCCCGGTTAGATCTCTGTGCCCTGGTGTCCCTCCCTGTTGCTGCTCCAGATTCTGAGGGTAGTAGCAATGGAGACTCAGAGTTGTACTTGGTGAGTCTCTGGGGAGTCCTTTCCTCCCTTCAGCTGTCCCCTTGTTGGTGGAGCAGACTGGAGGTGGTGTCTCCACTGACAAACTGTCGAACTGTTAGCAGTCACTTAATCTCTCCTTAGGCCCCTCTCTCCTCTCTGTCACCAGCCCCGCGTGTTTGTACTCACGGGTGATTTACTGGGTTTCTGTGGTCATTCTAGTCCTGTCTTGTTTCGGTCCGGGTGGTCTCCTTTGGTATTCCTAGTTGATCCAGGAGAGGAGAGGAGAGGAGAGAAAGCGATCTGCTGCTCGTAGCTCCGCCTCCGGAAGTCGAATCCTCGAACCAGGATCCTTAACGCCGGTCTTTGTGCTTTGTGCCACCTGCACTTAACCCGCTGTGCTACAGCCCAACTCCCTGCCCTTGTTGTGTTTTATTGTTGTTTTTTATTGTTGTGGTTACTATTGTTGTCATCACTGTTGGGTAGGACGAAAAGAAATTGAGAAAAGAGGGGAAGATGGAGGGGGGGGAGAGAAAGACAGACACCTGCAGACCTGCTTCAGCGCTTGTGAAGCAACTCCCCTGCAGGTGGGGAGCCAGGGGGCTCAAACCGAGATCCTTATGCTGGTCCTTGTGCTTTGCGCCATGTGCACTTAACCCGCTTCACTACCACCCAACTCCCTGATAGGTCAAGATTTAACTCTGTATTGTGTATGGATTGATGATTACCTCAAACTTTCTCAAACCTTTGGGTGTATCTACTTGCTTGTATCCCCCAATAAATGAGTCATCTCTGAGGCACACTCCCTCGTCACCAGGGCCCCCCAGGACCTCCAGGGTCCTCCTCAGTCTCCACCACCAGTGGCCAGGGAAGTGGAGGGCCAGGGACGACCCACAATAACCAACGTAGGTGTGACATAGAAAGGAAGTAAAGGCAGGGCCTTAGAAGTGAATAAACATGGGCAAAAATATGTAAACAGATAGACAGATTTAGATATAGAGTTAACCCATATCTTTGACTCTGGGAGAACTATTGCCATTTCTGCTGGAGTGTCATAGGAATACAGAATGCTGGTGGTGGGAATGGTGTAAAGTTATACCCCTATTATCTTAGAATTTTGTAAACCAAAATTAAGTCACTAATAAAAAAATTTTAATGAGGTTGTGTCCTTTAGTACAAAATGGTTGGAACTGGAGGTGATGATACTTAGTGAAGTAGAGAGATGAAAGACAGCTACCAGATGGTTTCACTCATATGTGAAATATAGATCATTAAAACAAACTTCAAGGGTTGGTTAAATAGCTCACTTGGGTAGTGAGCTACTTTGCCACATATGTGACCCAGGTTCAAGTCCAACCCCTACTTCACTGAAGGAAATTTGGTGCTGTGGTCATTCCCTCTCTCTCTATCTCTCTCTCTATGTCTTTTTATAATTTTTATTTATAAAATGGAAACACTGACAAAACTATACAATGAGGGGTACATCTCCACACAATTCCTACCACCAGAACTCCGTATCCCATCCCCTCCCCTGATAGCTTTCCTATTCTCTATCCCTCTGGGAGTATGGACCCAAGGTCATTGTGGGATGCAGAAGGTGGAAGGTCTGGCTTCTGTAATTGCTTCCCCGCTGAACATGGGTGTTGACAGGTCGATCCATACTGCCAGCCTGCCTCTCTCTCTCTCCCTAGTAGGGTGGGGCTCTGGGGAAGTGGAGCTCCAGGAGACATTGGTGGGGTTGTCTGTCCAGTGAGCAGATATTTAAGGAGTCTGTGTCAAGTCTGTGAGTGAACACAAAGAAAAGCATGCATATCAAATGCACAGCCTGTACACACATTCAAGAGACAGACCCCTCTGGAAGCCTATGACTCAATGCAATTTTCCTTCAAGCAGACAGCATTACTCCCTCCTCTCCTCAATGGCCAGATACCAGCCCACCAACCGGCAGCTGCCTCCAGGGCCTCTAGATGACTCATGGAATAGCTTTCTTGGGGAGGTGTGGGAGGGGATGAGGGTTGACAAAAATAACCAGAGACACTTCCGAGCAGCATCAGGCCTCTGTCTGAGGGGTGAATGGGGGTGAATGCAAAGGTTTCTCCCAGGCAGGGTAAGGCAGATATCCATCCTTCTAGCACTTGTGATTTTTCAAACACTTGTGCATTCAGGGAGCCAGACAAACCCAGAATAAATAAAATCAAATAGACACTGCCCCAAGCAGCCGCCTGTGGTGTATGTGAATGTTCTCAATAAATTGTGAAGGAAACACATATGGGAGGAGTGATTATTAAACATTATTAAGTTGCTAATTCCCTCTGTGGATTTTTCTGCCCACAACGGGCTTTCCCATAGCTGATGTCATTCAGTGATCACATGAACCAGGAGAAAAAGGCCAGTTTTTCAGATAAAGGGAAGGATGTAGAATCAGTAACTCATATCAGATGTCAGGCTCACAGGTATCTCACTGTTGTCTTTATTTGCATTTCTCTGATAATCAAAGACTTGGAGCATTTTTTCATGTGTTTCTAGACCTTTTGGATGTCTTCTGTGGTGAATATTCTGTCCATGTCCTCTTCCCATTTTTGGATGGGGTTAGTTGTTTTCTTGTTGTTGAGTTTGGCAAGCTCTTTATATATTTTGGTTATTAGCCTCTTGTCGATGTATGGCATGTAAAAATCTTCTCCCATTCTGTGAGGCTTCTCATTGGGTGCATAGAGTTAATAATTGGTAAGTCCTCTTGATTGACTGATACTCTGAGCATTAAGTAGTGTCCATCCCCATCTTTTTAATTTTTATTTATTTTAAAATCTATCGTGTCAGATATGAGAATAGCTGTTCCTGCCCTTTTTTGTGGGCCATTGGCTTGTATGATAGTTTTCCATCCTTTCACTTTGAGTCTGTGTTTGTCTTGTTGAGTTAGGTAGGTTTCCTGTAGACAGCCTATTGTTGGGTTGGGTTTTCTGATCCATCTTCCTACTCTGTACCTTTTAATAGGTGAATTCAGGCCATTCACATTTATTGATATCAAAAATTGAAGATATTTTAACGCCATTCTTGTAGAGTTTTAGAGTGTTCTGACATATGACCTATTTATGGTGGTCTGACTATTTATAGGAGACCTTTCAGAACCTCTTTCAGGGCAGCCTTGGTGATAGTTGATTCTTTCAACTGCTGCTTGTCTGAGAAGGCTTTTATGCCTCCATCTAATCTGAATGACAATCTAGCAGGATACAGTAGTCTTGGTTGAAAGCCTTTCTCAACGAGCACTCGATAGATATCTTGTCATTCTCTTCTGGCTTGTAGTGTTTGTGTGGAGAAGTCTGCTGCTAATCTTATGGGGTTTCCTCTGTAGGTGACTCTTTGTTTTTCTCTTGCAGCCTTCAGGATCCTTTCTTTATCCTTATTCCTTTCCATTCTAAATAGGATGTGTCTTAGTGTCTAAGTCTGGGTTAATTCTATTTGGGACCCTCTGGGCTTCTTGAATATTTATGTCTTTGATGTTGCCTAAATTTGAGAAGTTCTCAGCTATTATGTCCTAAAGAATGCTTTCTTCCCCTCCCTCTCTTCCTTCCTCTGGTAAGCCAATAATGCGTATATTATTTCTTTTGAAGTCATCCCATAGGTCTCTGTTGTTGTTTTCAATATCTCTTAATCTTTTTTTGAGATCTCTTATTTCTTTTTTAGTTGTCTCTAATTTGTCCTCGATCTTGCTAATTCTGTCTTCAGCCTCATTGATTCTATTCTCTCTCCCCTCTACTGTTTTCTGGAGTTCATTTATTTTGTTACCCTGTTCTGATACTGTTTTAGCTTGTTCAGCTAGCTGTGTTCTTAGCTCAGCTATTTCAGCTTTCAGCTCTCTAATAACCTTGAGATAATTAGCATTTTCTTCCAGAGTCTCATTTGCTGTTTCTGCATTTCTGATGACAATTCCTTTAAACTCTTTACTCACTCCTGTGATTATTTCCTTAACTAGTGTTTGGATGTTGACTGCTGGAATAGCCTCACGGGCGGGAGAGAGAGACGACCAGGGACTCATGGCTGAGCTGAGAACACAGTTCAATCTTTATTCACGAGTGGGGATGCAGTTCAATAACCATCTAATCTCTCTAATCACAAGTCTGTCCTGCATCTCTCTCCTCAGGCGGAAGAGTCAGGAACCAAGGAAGTATGTACAATAGGGGATGGGGAGAAGGGAAGAGCGAGAACCAGCGAGGACTAAACCAATGTCCCAGAGGCAGAGGGAGCGAGGGCCAAACCAATATCCTGGAGGCAGGGGAGTGAGGATTAAACCAATGTAACAGAATGACCATGTAAATAGACCACAACATCAAGCAATGTAACAGAAGGGGTCCCAGAAGCAGAACTAGAAGCATACCAACAGTTGACCTCATTATTTTGTGCTTCAACCTTTGGGGGGCTTTTAGCTGGACTCTTGTCCTGGTTCATTTTTTTTAATTAATTTTATTTATTTATTCCCTTTTGTTGCCCTTGTTGTTTTATTGTTGTAATTATTGTTGTTGTCGTTGTTGGATAGGACAGAGAGAAATGGAGAGAGGGAGGGGAAGACAGTGAGGAGGAGAGAAAGATAGACACCTGCAGACCTGCTTCACCGTCTGTGAAGCGACTCCCCTGCAGGTGGGGAGCCGGGGTTCGAACCGGGATCCTTATGCCGGTCCTTGTGCTTTGCGCCACCTGCGCTTAGCCCGCTGTACTACAGCCCGACTCCCCGTCCTGGTTCATTTTTAGTATTTCTTCTTGTCAGTTTAACCATTTTATATAGTATGTTATGAGGTCCCTCTCTCAGTACTTTTCAAATTACTGAACACTCTTGCCTGTTTTGACTTGTGTCTAAGTAAGGTAATTAATGGGTTCATAGTTGTGGAAATTGACAGTTGTTTCAATATTATTCTAATCCCTGAGTTGGAGCACAGTGGATTAAAAGCCTCTTTTGTTCTTTTTCTTCCCTGTAGGCTATAGGAGCCTGCAGGCTTTTAAACTATAAGTAGGCTTCTTAGCTTAATCCCTCACTCCAAAGGATAAAGCAGGGTGGGGCAGAGATAATCCAGTGGTTATTCAAAGAGACTCTCACAGCCCCACCACTAGGGCACTGAGGTATAGATCTCCTCCTGAGTTTCCTGGTTAGTTCACTGTCCCCTGGTGTCAGCACAGGGCCTCTCCCCTGCTGTTCCAGCTTCTGAGGGCAGTAACAATGGAGACTCACAGTTGCATTTGATGAGTCATAGAGGAGTCCTCTCTTCCCTTCAGCCATCTTTTTGTTGGTGAAACAGACTGGAGGTGGTGTCTCAACTGGTAAACTGCTGGACTGTTACCAGCCACTTAATCTCTCCCTAGGCTCCTCTCTGTCCATGAGCCACACGTGTTTGCACTCACCAGTGATTTTGGTGGGTTTCTGAAGTCATTCTAGTCCTGTCTTGTTGTGGTCCCAGATGATCTCCTTTGGTATTCCCAGTTGACTCGGGAGAGGAGAGGAGAGAAACACCAAGCCTTCTTTCTCTTAATGAAGGCAGCAGCAGGCAGGCAATGCAGGCCAGAGCATCCTGGGGTGTTTGGCTTTGTTTGTTAACTCTTCTTTTAGCCACCAGGTTCCAGATGTTAGCATGATGCCAACCAGACTTCCCTGTGCAGACAACCCCACCAATGTGTCCTGGAGCTCCGCTTCCCCAGAGCCCCACCCCACTAGGGAAAGAGAGAGACAGGCTGGGAGTATGGATCGGCCTGTCAACACCCATGTTCAGTGGGGGAAGCAGTTACAGAAGTCAGACCTTCCACCTTCTGCATCCCATAATGACCCTGGGGCCATGTTCCCAAAGGGAATAAAGAATAGGAAAGCTATCAGGGGAGGGGATGGGATACAGAGTTCTGGTGGTAGAAATTGTGTGGAGTAGAGCAGTAGTACATCGGGTTAAGCGCATGTGACTCAAAGTGAAAAAACCGGTGTAAGGATCCCGGTTCGAGCCCCCGGCTCCCCACCTGCAGGGGAGTCGCTTCACAGGCGGTGAAGCAGGTCTGCAGGTGTCTATCTTTCTCTCCCCCTCTCTGTCTTCCCCTCCTCTCTCCATTTCTCTCTGCCCTATCCAACAACGACGACATCAATAACAATAACTAGAACAATAAAAAAGGGCAACAGGATGCCGGCTAGGCTTCCCTGGATTGAAGACCCCACCAATGTGTCCTGGAGCTCAGCTTCCCCAGAGCCCCACCCCACTAGAGAAAGAGAGAGACAGGCTGGGAGTATGGGTCCACCTGTCAATGCCCATGTTCAGTGGGGAAGCAATTACAGAAGCCAGACCTTCCACCTTCTGCAACCCACAATGACCCTGGGTCCATGTTCCCAGAGGCATAAAGAATAGGAAAGCTATCAGGGGAAGGATGGGGTATGGAGTTCTGGTGGTGGGAATTGTACCCCTCTTATCATATAGTCTTGTCAGTGTTTCCATTTTATAAATAAAAATAAAAAAAAGAACATGAGTCTCAGGGCCAGGCAGTGGTGCACCTGTCTGACTGCACACATTACCATGTGCAAAGACCCTACTTCAAGTTCTCCATCCCCCCACCTACAGGGAAGGAAAGCTTCACAAGTGATGAAGCATTACTGCAAGTGTCTCTGTCTCCCTCTCTATCTCCCCCTTCCTGTTTTAATTTCTTTCTGCTCTGTCAAATAGATATATCTGAAAAAGAGAGAGAGAGAGATAGAAAGAAAGAAAGAAAAGAAAGAAAGGAAGGAAGAAAGGAAGAAAGGAAGGAAGAAAGAGAACATGATTCAATGTGGTCCCAGGACCAGCCACACCTACTACACCTGAGAACTTGTTAGACATGCCAAGTCTGGACCCCACCCTGATTGACTGAACCAGGAGCCCAGAATGGAACCCAGCAGGTGGCTGGAATGCAGGTCAAAGTCTGAGAACTGCTGGCTTAGAGTCCTGCAGATAGCAAGTTACAGGCCTTGGGTGCAAACCCAAAGGTGTCTTTAGGTCCTATGTTTCACTGAGCTACTTTCGTGTTAATAATTAACAGCTTCCTGGTGCCGCTTGCTTCTCGAAGTTCTGCACAGACCAGTTCAGTCTCTTACCACCCTTCACTCCTTCCCACTGGCTTCTTTTGTTTCTTAGACACACCAAGCTCTTTTCTGTCCCCAAGGACACTGTTTCCATGATGCTTTCCGTCTGTCTGGGCTTGATTCTCCTTTAAGTCTTAAGGCAAATATTCTCTTTTTCAGAGAAACCTGTTTAGGTCACCTCCTTGGCTCTGTCATGTCCCTTTATTTATTCCTGTCATAACATTTAACATCTTTTCCTCCTCCTTCTCCTCCTCCCACCAGGATTACCATTGGGGCACAATGCCTGCATGATGGATTCACTGCTTCAAGTAGCCATTTTCCCCGTTTCTCCCCTTTTTCTATTTGACAGTACAGAGAGAAGTGGTGAGGTGAGAGAGAGAGAGGGAGACACCTGAAGCCCTGCTTCACTATTTGTGAAGCTTTCCCCCTGTAGGTGTGAGGGCCAGGTCTCGAACTTAGGTCTTTGCCCACTGTACCGTGTGTGTACTTAACCAGGCAAGCCACCACACAGCCCCAATATATAGGCTCCCCTTTGGAAATGGAGTCAGGAAAGACAATTAACAGCTTCCTTGAATATCAAGGGTACCCATACAGGGTGTGGTTCCCAGAGCACTGAACTGCATTGCTATACATGAGGAGGGGAGAAAAAAGCTGGTTACAGATGGAAAGAATGAAACAGTGAGGCCTAGGGAAGGGTCTAGCTTCCTGGCAAAATGCTATATGCTTATATCATATGGCTTGGGGGTGGGTGTTTTGTTTGTTTTGTTTTGTTTTGTTTTTTACTAGAGCACTGCTTAGCTCTGGCTTATGGTGCTGCGGCAGGGAGTTGAACCTGGGATGTTGGAGACTCTGGCTTGGGAGTCTCCTTGCATAACCATTATGCTATCTACCCCCACCCCCACATTGTCTTTAGTCATTCATTCACTGATGGACTTTAAGATAGTTTCCACCTCTGGGCTATTATGAATAAAGATGTTCTGAGCATGAGTGTGCATATATTTCCTTGATGTCTTATTTTCAGCTCTTTGGATGAATACCCAGAAGAGGACTTCTTGGACCATATGGTAGTTCTATTTTTAATTACTTGAGGAACTTCCATATGTTTTCTATAGCACCTGCCCATGACCATCAGCAATGCATGAGGGTTCCAGCTTTTCCATTTTGCTGGAAAACAACCCAGCATCAACCCGAAAGCCAAACCACTCCACTCCCACAAGTTCTCCACATGTATGACATACAATAATATCCACACTCAGAAAAATCACTCTTCTGCCAGCCGGGGAGGTGACTTAGTGGTAGAAAGCAGGACTTTCAAGCATGAGGTCCCAAGTTCAATTTCTGGCCCCTCATATGCCAGATTGATGCTCTAGTTCATCCATGTTTTCCTATTATGTTATTAAGAAAAAAATTAATAGAATATTTTAAACCCCTTGTCCTGATAATAGAAGACACTGAAGATGACATGAAAGTCCATGAGTGGGAAAGTGGAGAAATAAACCAAGGGACAGTCTTTTCTTTTTTAA
The DNA here is from genome assembly GCF_950295315.1 of Erinaceus europaeus. Lineage (NCBI taxonomy): Eukaryota > Metazoa > Chordata > Mammalia > Eulipotyphla > Erinaceidae > Erinaceus > Erinaceus europaeus. The sequence continues at coordinate 94,037,442 of NC_080173.1, forward strand.
AAATGTTCTACTTATTTATTTATTATTGGCTAGAGAGAAACTGAGAGGGAAGGAGGAAATAGTGAAGAAGAGAGGAAGAGACAGAAAGACACCTGCAGCCCTGCTTTACCGCTTGAAAAACTTTCTCCCTGCAGATGGAGACTAGAGGCTTGAACCTGCACCCTTGCTCTCTGTGATGAGTGCACTAAACCAGGTGAGCCACCTGGGCTGCTGATTCTAAGGACTTGTATTGTCTTTACTATCAGGCTTTCCAAATCCCACAGATACTAGGCCCTTTTTACCTCAAGTACACCCTCCCTATTCATTTCCCAAAATAATGCTTTAGAGTCCCCAGGAAAACCAGCTTCCCAGGGGGTCGGGTGATAGTGCAGTGGGTTAAGCACACATGGTGGAAAGTGCAAGGACCGGTGTAAGGATCTCTGTTTGAGCCCCCTGCTCCCCACCTGCAGGGGAGTCGCTTCACAGGCAGTGAAGCAAGTCTGCAGGTGTCTGTTTTTCTCCCCCCCCTCTCTGTCTTCCCCTCCTCTCTCCATTTCTCTCTGTCCTATCCTACAACGAACAACATCAACAATAACAATAATAACCCCAAGAAGGCTACAATAATAAGGGCAACAAAAGGGGGAAAAATGGCCTTCAGAAGCAGTGGGTTCATGGTGCAGGCACTGAGCCCCAGCAATAACCCTGGAGGCAAAAAAAAAAAAAAGAAAAGAAAGAAAGCCAGCTTCCCAGGCCCAAATGGTGGCACATCCTTAGAGTGCACATGTCACTATGTGCGAAGATCTGCGTTCAACCTCCCTGTAGTGGCAAAGCTTCACCAGCAGTGAAGCAGGATACAGGTGTCTCTCTCCCTCTCTATCTCCCCCCCACTCAAATTTCTGTGCTATCAAATAAATAAATATTTTTAATCATTAAATAAAAATGTAAATGATAGAAAAAGAAAAGCAAAGGCCAATAAACACAAGATCCAGGAACTCTCAGCTGAAAATGGCCGTTATTGCCAAGGGTGCGGACTGCTGTGCCTTTGTTTTGGGTGGTGAGTTTATGAGCATTTATTACATAATTAAATAAATATGTACATTAAAGCAAGCCACTCACTGAGCAGTCAAGAAACAATTAGGTGGAGCAGGATGGGATGAGACACAGTCTTTTGGTGGTGGAAACAATGTTTATGTGCACTACTATTAATTTGTAGTCATATAAATCACTATTTAACACAAAGGGGAAAAATTGATTGTCTCAAACTTTTTAATGTATAGATCATAGGCTGAGTCTTTGATATGTTGACTCTCTTAAAAGCTTAGACCAGGGAGAACAGAAGCAACCGGTGGCACAGCTATATACAAATAATGCCAAAGGACATAAATTATGGTGATGTTGTGTATGATACAGCAAATCCTAACAAAGTGATATTTCAAAGTTAACCCAATTGCCAAATAATGTGATTATAGCAATAACTATCTCCTGTCTCCTTAAACCCTAAGACAGCAGGAACCTCCCACTTCCTCTATAGAGCCTATATTTCCCCCAGTCCTGGAACCTCTAGGGTGGGGCTCATTTTCCTGCATACTTCTCTCAATTCATACCAAACGATATTGCATCCGCCAATCCCAACCTAATCAATGCAACGAGTACCACCTCAGCATGCTTCACTTCAGACTGTGTCCAGATGTCAGGTGTGGAATGTCAACCCTTCAGCCTCATTACTTGGGTGAGACCTTTCTTTTCATAGGATTCTCTGATTCTACTCCAGGTGGTTCATTTCCTAACAAAGTCCCAAAACCTAGATATAGATCAGGTCCCATGATACAGAGCATAGATTCACATGTATCCATAAATTAGGGCAAAATATATACCTGAAAGCAAAAGTACACATTAGTTCTCAGTGAGTCAGTATAAAGTTCATAATGAAATAGTGTTCACTTAGACTTAGATATCCTCCTCACCTACTTCCTATTACACTTCCCTCACTCACTCCAAAGATAACCTTATCAAAGCAAGGACTGCAAAAGCTGAATAAGGGCAAGAGACTGGCATACTTAAACAATGACTCTTTAGTTGCTATCAGGCCACCCCATCAGCTGGGGCCCTGTTCAGGGAGTCCTGAGATTCCCAAACAGACATGATGGGCCTGGACCTCGAATAAATCCCTCTCTCCATTGTTACCCGTCATATCTATCAAGAACAACACAATAGACCCCCATAGGACCTTGCCCTTGGATCAACAACGGTAGAAAATGTTCCATCCTCTGAAGGGAGGCTGGACAACATACTTTATGCCACACCTGAGGAAGATGGGTCCTGATATTGGGGCAGCTTGGAACCACATGACCACAGAATGTGAGCTCAGATCTACAGGGATGCAAAGGTCACATAGGCTCCTAAGCTGAATATGGGCCCCAGATCACATCAAATCAATGGGGTTTACAGTCAACAGTATTTATACACATTTCCCATATTTGGGAGCTACTCTCTTCCCTGACCCAGCTTTCTGGTCCTTTTTCCAGCCATGACATCATCTCCCTAGACAATAACTTGGATCCACCTGCATATCAGATTTCAGGCTCAGGGGAAAGGAAAAAAAAAACAAAACACTACTATAGCCACAGGCCCTTTGGAATGTAACTAAAATATGCCTAATAACTATCTACAAAAAGGAGGACCCCCCCCCAACTCTTCATCTGCACTATTCCAGCCTTTAGGTTCATGATTAGTCAACAATTTGTTTGACTTTATATGTTAATTCTCTTTTCAGCCACCAGGTTCCAGATGCCAGCATGATGCCAACCAGACTTCCCTAGACAAACAACCCCACCAATGTGTCCTGGAGCTCCGCTTCCCCAGAGCCCTTCCCCACTAGGGAAAGAAAGAGATAGGCTGGGAGTATGGATCTACCTGTCAACGCCCATGTTCAGTGGGGAAGCAATTACAGAAGCCAGACCTTCCACCTTCTGCATCCCATAATGACTCTGGGTCCATACTCCCAGAGGGATAAAGAATAGGAAAACCATCAAGGGAGGGGATAGGATACAGAGTTCTGGTGGTGGGAATTGTTTGGAGTTATACCCCTCTTATCCTATGGTTTTGGCAGTGTTTCCTTTTTATAAATAAAATTTTAAAAAGTCTAAGTAGCGCTTGCTCAGGGGATGGGCCCAGGTGCTAATGGTACTGCCCCCTCTGCTGATTCTCCCCTTTGAGGACATTTCTCTCATCCATGTCCCTTACCATCTGTGAGACTCTTCTCTGGCCAAGGCCTGAGCGAGGTTTCCCAGGGCTTAGAGATTCCTAGAGAGAGCAGGCCTGATGTTTGAGATGGCGCGGGTGTGTGTGTGTGTGTGTGTGTGTGTGTGTGTGTGTGTGGTGTTGCTGCTGTTTGCATATGGGCAGGGTTACACTCAGCTCTGGAGCTTGCCATTGTTCAAGGGTCCTGGGACATTTTAGCTGGTGGCTGAAAAGATACCAACTGTATTGCATGAAAGTAAAAGACTCTGGGGTGGATGAGGGGGGAGGGAGAGTACAGGTCCTTGAACATGATGGCAGAGGACCTAGTGGAGGCTGTGTTGTTAAGAGGAAAACTGAGAAATGTCATGTGTCCCGTCCCGCGGGGGGCCTTCAACGTGGGCAAATCTAGGAGAGGGAGTGAGGACAAGGACAAGAGGGAGAGGACAGAGGACAAGACACGCGAGAGAAATGAGACAAGTCAAGATTCTGATCAAGTCTGTTTATTAGCACCAAAGGTGCTGTTTTTAAGGCCAGGCCAGGAGGGAGTTAGTAGTTGGGGACTGTTGATTGAAGTGGTGTGTTGTCATGGTAATCAGCCATTATCTGGAAGGTCCTGGGTGATTCATGGGGAAATGGAGTTGGGAGACAGAAACTTATCTTTTAGGCAAGGCCGTCTGTGAACAAAGACTCTAAAGAGTAGAGAAGCAAGAACTTATCTTTTCAGCAAGGCCTTCTGTGAACAGAGATTCTGTGGTCAAGCCAATAGCAACCTTGAGGGCACATGTGGCTCCCCACAGTTATGCATATACAAACTATTGTATTTACTGTTAACTGTAAAACATTAATCCCCAATAAAGGGGAAAAAAAGAAAAGAAAATCTACATTAAGAAAGAAGAAGAAGGTACCAACTGTTGGAAGAACAACAAAGAGAGAAGTAAGACAGTATGGGCACCCCAGAAAAGGCATGGAACCCCTTGATTGTAAGTCCATATTGACACGCAGTTGTGTGTGTGGGGGTGCGTGGTTGTGTGTGTGCCCGTGTCCTTTCTGTGTTTCCAGTGATGTCTGTCCTTTTTGCAACCAAAATGAGACCTCAGGAGAGTAGGACACTTGCTGGCTTCCTCCTCGCACCCCGGTGAGCTGGGCTCTTCTCAAAGACTGGCAGAATGATGTGGAAATACATCAGAAATGCAAACAAGCCTGATTTACTGACTCAGAAACTCTGGGTGGCACTGTGCAAAGTGGCTTTTAACAAGCCCTCCAGCAGACTCTCACACCTATTCCAGTCTGAGAGCAACTGGTACATTTTACCCTATCACCCTATCCCTGGGCCTCTTTTGACTTTCTCTCCTCCCCTGACAGCATTCCACAGGCCACTGCTTCCAGGACCCACTGCCATTTGCTTTGTCTGAAGGAGCAGCGACACTGGCCATTCTAACCCCTCACTCCTTGCCTCTGGTTCTGAAGCTGCCAGGAAGGAATTATGAGAGTCAACATCACAGAGACAGTGCCCCTGTTGCCATAGCAGCAGTGAGGTCAAAACCTGCATCACGTGCAGGGCCAGGTATGCTCCCTACCCAGTGATCTCTCAGTCCCATCGTTAGGGGATAAAAAAAATCCCCCTTGCAAAAACACAGCCAGCAACCATAGCCTGTGTCCCTCTGGTTATATCCTCTTCAGAGTCCTGCACATGAGCTTCTGGGGGTCAAACTTAGGAACTCCTGCTTGAGGGTCCAAGGCTATCTGCTGTGCCATCTCCCAGGGCCCACCTTCCCCAGCAGTTCTATCTGCCTCTATTGGATCCTTAATTCTTTTTTGTTTTCTTTTGCCTCCAAGGTTATCACTGGGACTTGATGCCTACACTACAAATCCACTGCTCCTGGCAGCCATTTTTTTCCCGCATTTTTGTCGTTGTTAGATAGGACGGCGAGAAATTGAGGAGGGGAAGACAGGAAGAGAGAAAAGTAGACACCTGCAGACCTGCATCATGACCTGTGAAATGCCCCTCGCCCCCCCCCCGCAGGTGGGGAGCCAGGGGCTCGAACCGGGATCCTTGCACCAGACCCTGTGCTTTGTGCTATGTTCGCTTAAGCCAGCTCACTACCACTGCCCCCCCCCCCCCCCCCCCCGCTTCTTAATTCTTTGCAAACTGATTTCCTGGACAGCCCTAGGAGCTTTGGTGACAACCTGCATTTTTCGCTCTAGTTCACTCAATCATTTTGTTGATCACCTGCCCTTCTCTGAGTTTCCGACACTAAGCCAACATATTGAATGTGTCTGAGGGTGTTCATTTATAGAGTCAAGTGTTCACTGAACTTTTCAGTGTGCCAGGTACTGCTGTGTGTAGGCTGTTGTCTGTAGGCTCTGTGGGACGATGTGTCCTTGCAGAGCTTATAAGCCACTATAGCAGAGCCCAGCACAGGGAGTGCAGCTTGGAGAGCTGATAGAAGGCAAAGGAGTCCTGGAAGCCATCCCTGAGGAAGTGACCTTTAGGACCAATCAACCAAAGAGAGGATGAAGAGTAACATTCCCGCAGAACCGCATGTGCACAGGCAGAATAAAGGCAAAGTACAAAATATCCTATGACATTCACAGGGTTCAGAGTCACATGGAAGAGCCACAGGGAGGCATTCACAGAAGACTTCCTGAAGGAGATGACACTTAAACCAAGACTTTTTTTTAAATTTATTTATTCCCTTTTGTTGCCCTTGTTTTATTGTTTAGTTATTATTGTTGTTATTGTTGTAGCTGTTGTTGGATATGACAGAGAGAAATGGAGAGAGGAGGGGAAGACAGAGTGGGGGAGAGAAAGACACCTGTAGACCTGCCTTGCCACCTGTGAAGCGACTCCCCTGCAGGTGGGGAGCCGGGGGCTCCAACCGGGATCCTTATGCCGGTCCTTCCATTTTGCGCCACCTACACTTAACTTGCTGCGCTACTGCCCGACTCCCTTAAACCAAGTCTTAAGGGATGACTAGACACCAGTTAGATAGGTGAAAGGCACTCCAGGAAAAATAGTGCAGTATATGCAAAGGCACAAACTATGGCCTTTTTGTTACTTTTATTATTACCACAGCCCTGCTCAGCTCTGGCTCATGATGGTGCTAGGAATTAAACCTGGGACTTTGGAGCCCCAGGCATGAAAGTCTTCTAACCATTATGCTGTCTCCCAATCCCCCTGAACGATGGTCTTTTGGGAGAGGTGAAAGGAAAGGAGGATGATGACTGAATTGTAGAACACAAGAAAAATGTTTCTTCTTCTTCTAGCGTTTGCCCTTCTTCCGTAGCCAGTCAACAGCGTTAGGTTGAACCTGATGTCTGCTTGTTGCTGGCTTTGAAAGTGACTGGGATCCATGTGGATTCAGTCGGCTAGGAAGGATCGTCAGTTTCCCCAATAAACGGGTACTCACGGGATGCACCACGAGAAGGTCGATCCAATGCATCCCAAGAAAAATGTAGTCCTTGGGGAGTCGTGATGTCTTATTAAGTAGTTTGGATTGAAAGTGATAGGAATCACTAAAGATGGAAGAGAAAGTGTGTTGGTATGCTTCTACTTCTGCTTCTAAAACCCCTTCTGTTTCATTGGTTTAATCCCCCCTGCTTAACACTGTATTCTATTTACATAATCACTGTTAACTAAGCACCGCCCTGCCTGCAGGGCATTGGTTTAATCATGTTTAATCAGGATGTCTTTTTGCTCCGCCCCCTCTCGTAGTACACCTTGATTTGTATCAGTCTCTTTTCGCTCCACCCTCTCTACGTCACATCCTGTTTCCACCCTGCTTGGCGAGTATATATATATATATATATATGGACAGGATTGTGATTATAGATAGTTTAGATAGCTTAGCTTAGACTGTGCTGCGTTCCACGTGAATAAAGAGATACTGCTTTCCAGCTCAGCCATGAGTCCCTGGTCATCTTTCTCCCTCCCGCAAAGCTAGCCCGGCAAGAGAGAGAGAGAGTTTTTGAGAGTGATCACTCCATTTGCTACATGAAAACACACTAGAAGAGGCAAGACCACGAGTAGAAAGACAAAGCAGAAAGAAAGTATTTGCAAGAGTCACTGAGTTGCCCTCCCTTGGAAAAGGAGGTGAACTTGTCGGCGTATGTATAGTGTGATAATCGGATTATGGAATGAGAACATTTTTAAATTTTCTTTTTTTTTTTTATTTATTACCAGAACACTGCTAAAAAAGAAAGAAAGAAAGAAAGAAAGAAAGAAAGAAAGAAAGAAAGAAAGAAAGAAAGCTACTGTAGATGACTTCACCAATGTGTCCTGGAACCCCACCTCCCTAGAGCCCTACTCCACTAGGGAAGACAGAAATAGCCTGGGAGTATGGCTCCACCTGCCAAGCCCATGTCCAGGGGACAAGCAATTACAGAAGCCAGACGTTCCACCCTCTGCACCCCATAAAGATCATAAAGGTCCATACTCCCAGAGGGACAAAGAATAAGGAAACTTCTGATGGAAGGGAGGGAATATGGAACTTTAGTGGTGGGAATTATATGGAATTGTACCCCTCTTATCCCACAATCTTGTCAATCATTACTAAATGACTAATTGAAAAAAAAAAGAGGGGGCCAAGCAGTACTGCACTGGGTTAAGCACACATAATGCAAAGCGCAAAGACTGGCATGAGGGTTCTGCTTCCAGCCCCCAGTTCCCCACCTGCAGGGGGTTTGCTTCACCAACAGTGCAGCAGGTCTGTAGATGTCTGTCTCTCTCTCCCTCTCTGTCTTCCTCTTCTCCCTCAACAATAACAGCAACAATGGAAAAAAGATGGCCGCCAGGAGCAGTCGATTCATAGTACAGGCTCCGAGCCCCAGCAATAACCCTGGAGGAAATAAAAAAAAGTTATGTAAGGTAATAATGATGCTATAATTATGGGGCGAAAATAACAGCTCCACAGCAAGACAGTGACTTCAGGATGTAATATTTATTTAATGTCTTTTTTTTTTGATAGGCACACTAAGAGAGGGGGGAGGGGAGGGGCAAGGAAGGGGAGGGGGACAGCCAGAGGGAGAGATGTCACAGTACCCAAGGCTTCCTTCAGGGCAGTAGGGGCTGAACTTGAACCTGGGTCACACACACATGGCAAAGCAGTGCGCTATCCGAGTGAGCTATGTTGCCAGCCCTAGGATGTAATATTGAACCAGCGAGGACAGTGACATCCACAACTTAGACTTGTGAGTCAGACAGACCTAGGTGTGGATCCCAGCTCTGGCCCTAACTTTGTGTCCCTGGACAAAGCACTTACCCTCTCTAAGAGTCCATTTCTTCACCTGTGACATCAGGGCAATAATAAAAGTGACCTGAGTGTTCCGGGAGGTGGCACAGTGGATAAAGCATTGGCTTCTCAACCATGAGGTCCGGAGTTCAATCCCCGGCAGCACATGTACCAGAGTGATGTCTGGTTCTTTCTCTTCTCCTATCTTTTTCATGAATAAATAAATACATTCTTTAATAATAATAATAAAATAAAAAATGACCTGACAGTTGTTGAAAGGATAAAAGAGGAGGCTGAGGGTGGCACCTCTGATTGAGCGCACATTACAGTGTGCAAGAACCTAGGTTCAAGCCCCTGGTCCCCACCTGCAGGGGGAAAGATTTGCAAGTGTTGAAGCTGTGCTGCAGGTGTCTCTCTGTCTCTCTCCCTCTCTATTCCCCCTTCCCTCTAGATTTCTAATTGTTCTTATCAAATAAATAAAGATAATAAACATAAAGAAAGGATACAAGAGCATAATATGTTGGTTTAACCCCTGTGGAGAGCAGTCTGGAGAACTCTCAGAAGGCTAGAAGTGGACCTACCCTATGACCCTGTAATTCCTCTCCTAGGCATATAGTAAGGAACCAAACATACCCATTCAAAAATACTTGTGTAATAGCCAAAACCTAGAAGCAACCCAGGTGTCCAACAACAGATGAGTGGCTGAGCAAGTTCTGATACACACACACACACACACACACACACACACACACACACACACAAATGGGATACTACTCAGCTACTAAAAAATTAAAAATGGTGAATTCACCTTCTTCACCCTATCTTGGACGGAGCTTGAAGAAATTATGTGACATGAGATAAGTCAGAAACAGAAGGATGAATATGGGATGATCTCACTCTCAGGCAGAAGTTGAAAAACAAGATCAGAAGAGAAAACACAAAAAGAACCTGACCTGGAATTGGCATATTGCACCAAAGTAAAAGACTCTGGAGTGGGTGAGGGGGGAGAATACAGGTCCAAAAAGGATGACAGAGGACCTAGTGGGGGTTGTACTATTATGTGGAAAACTGATAAATGTTCTGCATGTACAAACTGTTGTATTTACTGTCAAATGTAAAACATAAAGAAATTTAAAAAAAACATAAAGAAATTAAAAAAAAAGAGTCTGGGGTAGGGCATAGGGGGGGTAGGGTTTAGGTCCTGGAACAGAATGGCAGAGAGGACCTAGTGGGGGTTGAATTGTTATGTGGAAAAGTGGGAAGTGTTACTCATGTACAGACTGTTGTATTTTACTGTCAACTGTAAACCACTAATCCCCCAATAAGGAGATTAAAAAAAAAAAAGAGCTTAATACACATGAGCACCACTGCCCTGAACCAAGCACACGGTAAAATGTGTACAAACAAAAGCCATTTCCCTTGGCATCACTGACTGTGCATGACCACCCAGATGTAGACACTGAGTGAGAGGCCAGCAAGCACAATGGCGCCAGTGTTTCTGACCTGCTGCCACTCACAGAATGCAGAGAAAGGAGTAGGCAGGTTGAGAGGGAGGCCCGGCAGAGGAGGCTGCTGGTTCGCTTAGTATAAAGTGCTCATTGTTGGAAGAGAAACAGGTCTCCTGCTGTGGTGCCAAGAATGCACATGCGCTTTTTTTCTCTTTTTCTTTCTTTATTTGTTATATTTATTTACTTTCCTTTTTCTTGCCCTTGTTTTTTATTGTTGTTGTAGTTACTATTGTTGTTGTTATTGATGTCGTCATTGTTGGATAGGACAGAGAGAAATGGAGACAGGAGGGGAAAACAGAGAAGGGGAGAGAAAGACAGACACCTGCAGACCTGCTTCACCACTTGTGAAGCGACTCCCCTGTGGGTGAGGAGCCGGGGGCTTGAACCGGGATCCTTACGCCAGTCCTTGTGCTTTGTGCCACGTGCACTTAACCCACTTGTGCTACCGCCTGACTCCTTTTTTTTTTTTTTTTTTTTTTAAACCTGGGCCACTTCTCAGAGCTGTCTTCACAGCAAGCAGTCTTTTTTTTTTTTATCCAAGTCCTTGATCCACTTGGAATTTACTTTTTTTTTTACTTTATTTTTTATTTAAGAAAGGATTAATTAACAAAACCATAGGGTAGAAGGGGTACAACTCCACACAATTCCCACCGCCCAATCTCCATATCCCACCCCCTCCCCAGTAGCTTTCCCATTCTCTATCCCTCTGGGAGCATGGACCCAGGGTCATTGAGGGTTGCAGAAGGTAGAAGGTCTGGCTTCTGTAATTGCTTCCTCGCTGAACATGGGCGTTGACTGGTCGGTCCATACTCCCAGTCTGCCTCTCTCTTTCCCTAGTAGGGTGGGTCTCTGGGGAAGCTGAGCTCCAGGACACATTGGTGGGGTCTTCAATCCAGGGAAGCCTAGCCGGCATCCTGATGGCATCTGGAACCTGGTGGCTGAAAAGAGAGTTAACATACGAAGCCAAACAAATTGTTGAGCAATCATGGATCCAAAGCTCACAGCAAGCAGTCTTAACAAACGAGGCACTATCTCCCTCCAGCCTTGCTCACTGCTGTCTAGACACGCAATGGATTCCCGAGCTCAGTGTTCCTCTGCTATGATACAAACCTGTGCTAGGTGCAACTCTCATCTGGGACCTTCTTCTTGCTGAGGACTGGAGGAAAAGGGAGTGATGCCAGTGTGCTGGTGCTCTGCTGTGTGCCTGGCTAACTGGCCTCCACAATTCTGATGTAGAAGCCTCCTGTCTACTGCCTGCACCTATGAATTGGAATGAGAGACTTTGAGTCATCAGTGTGTGTGTGCGCGTGCGCGTGCGCGTGTGCGTGTGTGTGTGTGTCTATCCGTAAGTATAAATAACTACTTAGAAAGAGGTGTCGGTCTGCACCTTTGACAATACTAACAAGAATAGGAGTAAGAACAGTTGCTTCCAGAAAACCTCAAGAAAGAAAAAGAGAGGAAAGTAGTTCCCTGCATTCCCTGCAAACCAAGGGAACAGAGCTTCGATCAAAACAGAGCAGACAACAGGACCAAGTGTTGCTCTCCAGTCCAATGACGACGGCTGGACTGAAAGGCACCACTGGATTTAGCAACTAGGTCACTGGCAGGAGACGTTTCAATGTGGTGCGTGCAGCTAGAAGTCAAACCGGAGTAAGGAACGAATGGTGACAAAGAAGGTGTGACAAGAAATTGATTTTCCAAAAGCTCAGCTGGAGGGGAAAGAGTGAGGTTGGATAATGACAACCAGAGTGGATGGACACATATGAAATTCTTCTTTCTAAATAAATAGAGGTTGAGTAGATTATTTATCTAGGAAAATAAGCCGGGGGGTGAGGGGGGAAGAGGCATTGAAAGAAAATAGATGGGGAGGGGGGAAAGGGAGGATAAAATCAGGTCTCTGAAGAAGAGGAAAGGAATGACGTTCAAAGCCCAGGTGAGGGACTGGCTGGGCTCTGATCCACTGAGATGGCCCTTGTCCAAATGTCACAGCTTTTAGCAGCTCAGGCTGTGGTCAGCCCCCAAGTGGATGGAACACGCTGCCGAAAAGGTTGTCAGGCTTTCCTGCTTACCACCTCACCTGGTGCTCCTGCAAGTCAGGGATGAAAGGCACTACTGTTCCCCAGCCTGAGCCTCTGAAGACACTAGCAGGTGTGCTCCACAAACAAGGGTCCAGGCACGTTCAGAAGGGGTGGCACTAAGCGCTGTGAAGAAGCTTGTGGGAGGACTGAGCGTTCTCTATTCACAGAGAGATGCATTTGGGAGTGCGGTGGCCAAAAGAAGGAGAAAGCCTATGGAGCAGAAACAGGCCTCCTTCTCCACCTCCAGGTACTCACAGTACCCAGCAATCATTCACAAGAGCAGGAAAATAACTCTGCTTTACTGGAACACCCGTACTCTTCTGGGGGTGTCCATACCTCTGAATCTACTCTCCCAGTACCTGGTCTCCTGATGCCCATCAGACCTAGGGAGGAGTTGCCTCCGTGCTCAATGCTCATACACTGTGGCTCCAGCCCACTCTCTCTTTTATTTTTATTATTTATTTGCCTCCAAGGTTATTGCTGGAGCTCAGTACCTGCACTACAAATCAACTGCTCCTAGTGCCTTTTTTTTTTTTTTTTTTTCCATTTTACTGGATAGGACAGAGAGAAATTGAGAGAGGAAGGGGAGGTAGAGAGGGTGGCTCCAGCTCTCTCTATAGTGGAGGACCTGGCTCATCCTGCCCTTGTAGTCCATTCTGTCTTTCCACTCTCCCTTATCCCTGGTACCCCAGCTCCAAAGGAAAAAAAAAAAAAGGCGGTCTCCAGGGGCTGGAGAAGACTGCCTGCCTTTGCAGCCCGGTGGTGGTCAGGGTCGAGGTCCCTCATGGTGGTGTGCAGTGGTGGTCAGGGAAGGTCCCAGCCTGCTCTTGTCAGGAGCCTGGGTGGTTTTCCAAGTATTGTTACAGTCCAAGGGGTCTGGTTGCTTCAGGGGTGGTTGGGGATGGAGGCGAGGCAGCTGGAGTGTGCAGCCTCACCCGCGTGCTTGGTCTCAGTCTCTCTGTGGCCAGATTGCTCATAAAGGCCTTCCCCAGAGGTATGGTCTTGAGAACAGGGAACACGGGGTGCTTTACACCTCGGTGATCTAGACCCTTTGGAAGCCCAGGAAGCAAGAAACAGACTCTCAGCATGAAAAGGAATGAATACAAGGAGCCGGGGGGTGGGGTGGTCGTGCACCTGGTTGAACGCACATGTTACAGTGTGCAAGGACCCGGGTTCAAGCACCCGGTCCCCACTTGCAGAAAAAAAGCTTCATGAGTGGTGAAACAGAGCTGCAGATGGTGTGTCTCTGTGTCTCCCCTCCTTCTCTCTCTCGATTTCTGGCTGTCTCAGTCCAATAAATAAAGACAATATTAAAAAATTAAAGGCATGTACACAACAGACAACCTTGCTTCCATAGTCACGAGCCGACCTTCTCCCACCAGCCAAGTCGCAAAGGGACTTCCATCAGAGTCAGCTGACAGACTGCCTGAAATGCAGGCCCCTCACCACCACCACTCCCGGACCCGGGATTCCGAAGCAAGCGGAGAAAGACCCTCACTCAGTGAGGCCCGGGGAGGCCTGGGCTCTGCTTCTCAAGGTGGCTGAGTGTCCGCGGGGCGCACTTTGAGAAGCTGGGCCCTGGGGCTGCAGGACCCCGGCCTCCAAACTTTCCCGCAGGCCGGCACCGCCCCCACCTCCCGCGGCCCAGCGTGGCGCGCGCTCCCCGCAGCATCTGGAAGGATGGGGAGCGGGGTACGGCCCCCTACCCACCCCACCCCCGGCCGGTCCACCCTCCCCCACCTCCAGGGCCCCGGGAGGAGCGGCGTGGCTGCCGGCAGGGGGCGCGGAGCGGGTTCAGGCACCAGGAGGGGGCGCCGGAGACCCCCGGCCCAGCGGAGCGGCGGGAAAGGAGGAGCGGTGCAGGGGGCGCGGCGCGGGAGCGGGAGGGGGGTGGAGGGAGCGGGCGCCCCGGGAGGAGAGAGGCGGGGCGGGGCGGGGCGAGCGGCGGGGAGCGGCGGAGAGCGGCGGAGAGCGCGCCCGGGGAGCGCGGAGGGAGGAGCGAGGGGAGCGCGGGCCACCGCCCGCCTCCGCCCCCGCCCAGCGGCCCCGCCGCCCGCCGCCCGCCGCCCGCCGCCCGCCGCCCGCCGCCCGCCGCCCGCCGCCCGCCGCCCGCCGCCCGCCGCCCGCCGCCCGCGCGCAACAGTTCCCCCAAAGTTGCCGCCCGGGAGGCGGGCGCGCCAGGCAGCCGGCCCGGGACGCCGCGGTGGTGCGAGCGGTACGGGCGGTGCGGGCGGGCGGCGGCATGGGCACCCGGCAGACCAAGGGCAGCCTGGCGGAGAGAGGCAGCCCCGGCGCGGCGCCCGGGCCCCGCCGCGATCGGCCCGACTTGTGGGCGTCGTGGCTGCTGCGCGCCGGGGACAAGGCGGGGCGCGCGGGCGCGGGCGCGGGGCTGCCCCCCTACCACCGGCGGGTCTGCATGGTCCAGGAGCTGCTGCGGATGGTGCGCCAGGGCCGGCGCGAGGAGGCGGGGACGCTGCTGCAGCACCTGCGCCAGGTAAGGGGGTGCGGGGAGCGGGTGCCGGGCCCGGGAGCGCCCCGCCCCTTCCCCGGGAGGCCCCGCAGCGCCCGCGGACGCAGCCCCGGGGTGGGTGCCCCTCGCAGGACGCGCGCCCAGGCCGGCGGCAGGTGCCCAGGCGCGCCCTGGGAATGCGAGGCCTCAGGGCAGGGCGAAGGCTGGCCGGTGAGGCCCGGGTGGGGGGACCTGTTGGAATTGCGTCTCCGCTGCTGTCCTGCACACCCTAGGGGGGGTGGGCGGGGGAGGCTGGGCCCGGGGGTGGGGTAGGGGCTGGTGTGAGGACCAGTGATGTCTGGCGTGGGCCAGTGCCCTTGTCCTCCTCTCTGTCCACTGCTGGCTGCTCCCTGCCAGAGGTCCTCAAGGAATGTGCCCCGGCTTCCTCCGGTATATCCAAGGGGGCAGCCCCTGGGTCTGGTGACAGGCCATCGCTTGGTCATCCACCCACCTGGGACTCCTCCCTCTCCTTGTGGTGTCATCTCCCCTGACTTAACTTTGACAGGCGCTCAGCCCTGAGCCCCTGCTGAATCCGGTGGAGAGAGCAGACAGGGGCTTCTGGCATGACTACCTGGTTGGCACACACCACTGGAAGCTGGAGTTCTCTGTCCTTGATTTTACCCTTCTCCCACTGACATTGAGAATAGCGTCTGCTGTCCCCCTCTGCTTTGGGGCTGCCCTGGGGGCTGGAGTTGTCATCCTCCTTTCTTTGGTTTGTTTTCCTTCCTCACTTAGGGAGAGGGCGGAGTCCCTGGAGCATGCAAAGCTGCCCTCCTTCATCACCAAACAGGTTGTCTTGGCTGGGTTTGGGGCATGGGCCTAGTTCAGGCCCCATAGTCTTGCAGGACCATCCCTGTGACTGATGTGAAGGAATGTAATCTCAGTAGTGGCCCATCACTGATGAAAGAGGCTGGAGGAACACCGTCCCAGAAGGGGTTTCCGAAATCTTAACGGGATGCACACCCCTTATGGATTCAGAAGTACCCCCTCTCCGCCTTTGCTGTTACTTTGGAGTGTGTGTGCCGGTGGTACCTGGTGCTCAGGGCGAGGGGAGAGAGACTTGAGGACTTGGAACAATGTGGGTCTTCTGTTCCTCCTCCCCCACCCCCCAAACAGCATCCAGGCCTGAGGTGCCTTCTCTGAATCAAGTCCCCAAAGAAAGGTGTCGTTACAGACCCCGTAACTTCAGTCGTGTGTATTTCTTTGCCTTTCAAAAATTACAAGCCAGTGGATAGCCTCTGTGGAAACTCAGCTGCTTTTGAAAGAGTATAATGGATTTTCCAGCCCATCATAGCCGGTTTGCACGCCAGACAGTGAAATGGTTTTACCGGCCGTGTGCTGTTCTAGCACTGGGGCTGGATGCTCCAGGGATTACAGGAGAATGGAGGGGTTCACTGGTGGGGTCCAGATGAGCCAGAAGGGAGCCAGCCGCCTCTCTGGAGACTGCCTGCCTGCCTGCCTGTTGGAGAAGGAGACAGACACATGGCTTAAGCTCTCCTGTCCTCTGGGGCCAAGTATGATTCCACAGCCTGGGAAGCAGAGTTTTTCCCCTGCTTCTTGAAAAGGCCCCACAGGATCCTTGACATGGGGAGCATTTCCTGAGAACTGCTGGTCTTGTTGACGTCCAGAGATTCTGCTTAATGGCGGGATGGGGAGGGCTGGTAAATGCAAGTGGAAGGTGATCAGACTTTCCCCAGTTCTGTGGAAGTACAATGGCTTGCTGAGCCGTTCTAGGTATTCTCTGACCCCTGGCTGGTGGCTGAGGTCTGCAGGCCTCTTGGAGAGGTCTGCCCACAAAGCCTGGAGAGCTAGCTACTCACTTGCCTGCAAAGAGTAAATCAGGACCCTGCAGGATACTTAAGGCCTGGCCCACACCCCATCCCACCCCCGGGTAGTAAAGGAGGAGGAGTAGCAGAGATGCAGTTTGCTAGGACCCTGAGGCTATTTGGTAGAATGTCGGGCTGGATCTGTGTGGTACACTCAAGTGGCTTTCTCCCCAGTCATAATTTCCTTTCCAGTTTCATCTCTAGTCTGGAGGTGGTGATGCTCAGAAAGGGAACGAGCAGTCACTGAGAGACACGAAAACACCCAGGGCCTCCCCATGGAGCAGATCCGAGTGTCTGTCAGTGTCGTGGTGGTGGGCAGAGACCACAGGGTGTGCAGAGCCCAGGGTGGGATGCCGCCCAGGACCCTCTGGATGGGCAGCCGTGGACGGGAGCAGGCAGGCAGTTACAGCAGCAGGGACTGTCACAGCCACCCCCTGTGCACTGTCTTCCCTCCGTTGGTTGGTAATGTGTGTTGGGCTCCTAAATCTGTGTGTGCCCAGGCCCCCAGGGTGGAGGACACTCAAGACCCTCAGGCTCTGTGACCCTTAACCTCTTCGTGTCCTTGTGCTTTTTGAGACCCTATAGAAAGAACTATAGCTGTTCATCCCAGTATGCACCATCTTGCAAGAATTTCAGAGGGTCCACAGACCCCCACAATATAGTCCAATCGAGTACCTCAGACTTGGGCTGTGGAGACAGAGACCACGGAACTGTGTGTGGCTGCCGCTGGTGGCCTTCTTCTGAATGCCTCTCTTTCTTGTGTAAGATTTCAGAGATGGGGGGAGTCGGGCGGTAGCTCAGTGGGTTAAGCACATGTGGAGCAAAACGCAAGGACCAGCGTAAGGATCCAGGTTTGAGCCCCCAGCTCCCCACCTGCAGGGGAGTCGCTTCACAGGCGGTGCAGCAGGTCTGCAGGTGTCTGTCTTTCTCTCCCCCTCTCTGTCTTCCCCTCCTCTCTCCATTTCTCTCTGTCCTATCCAACAATGACGACAACAATAATAACTACAACAATAAAACAACTAGGGCAACAAAAGGGAATAAAAAAATAAATAAGAAATTAAAAAATTATATATAAAAAAAGATTGGGGGAGACAGTTGCCCCAATTGGAGACTCTCTGGCCTAGCTGTGCTTGCTAACTACTCAAGAGTTATCAGGCAGCCTCACTTAATGATGATGACCTGAACTGTGGCCAAGGGCACAGGCAGAAGGCCAGGAAGCAGCCCCTGCCCTGTAAGAAGAGCCTGGGGGTCAAGGCTCAAATCCAGAGACTTCCCTTAGTCTCTTTGACCTTGGACCCAGTGGATATCCTCTTGGAGTTCTAATTCCTCATTTCCCAAAAGATGTCTGAGGTATTGAGCAGAAAAAAATGCTACAAAATATGCGGAATTATGCTGACTCTGCAAATCAAGACTGTCTTGATTCTCACCATGTCCATAATAGGAAACAGGAAAATCTTTGCTTTGGGTCTGATTTTTCACAGCTTCAGCCCAAAGGAGTTGTTGGCTTCTCGCTCTCTAGCCAGGGCTCTGTCACTATCAAAAGTCTAGATCAAAAGCAAGTTCTGGAACATGTATGCACATGAGACTAGAAAGGCAGCTGGGGTGGGGGTAGATAGCATTGTGGTTATGCAAAGAGATTCTCTTGCCTGAGACTCCAAGGGCCCAGGTTCAATCCTCCACTTATGGTGATAAGCCAGAGCTGAGCAGGGCTCTGGTAAAAAAAAAAAAAAAAAAAAAAAAGGAGAAGGAGAAGGAGAAGGAGAAGGGGAGGAGGAGAAAGGCAGCTGGTGATAGAAGAAACCACTCTTCTCCCCTTCTCTGGATTCCCTTCATGAGACATCACCCCTCTCTCCCTGTCTCTTCCAAAGTCCTGGGCTTTGACCCACCACCTATATGGAGCCCTGGGAAAGAATGAACCTTTAGTCATAAAGGGAAGGTGAGTGCCAGGTTGCCTGGCCAATAGGGGGTCCTATTTCAGCCCCGAAGTTTCCCTGAGTCTTGAGAATTTGAGATACAGTTGTCATTCAGCTTCATGAAACACTAGAATAGAAAGGGTGAGTTTCTCTGAGCTAGACTGTGTTGAAATAGCCCTACAAGCTTAAACTTGACCTACTTTCCCTCTAAAGAAGGTGTCGGGCCTGAGGGATAGTTCACCTGACTGTACACCTTAACTGTGCGAAAGGTCCCAGCACCACATAGAAACACCATGGACACACAGCACAAGGAGAACTCCACTCATGGTGGAGCTGTGCTGAAATGTTTCTCTTCTCTTTCTCCTCTCTCTCAGATAAAAGAGTGAAAAAGAGGCCAGTTAGTGGTGTTACACATGTACAAGGCCCTAAGTTCCTTCTCCAGGGCCCCATTAAAAATAGCAATAATTGGGAGTTGGGCAGTAGCACAGCAGGTTAAGTGCATGTGGTATAAAGTGCAAGGACTGGCCTAAGGATCCTGGTTCAAGCCCCCCGGCTCCCTACCTGCAGGGAAGTCACTTCACAGGCGGTGAAGCAGGTCTGCAGGTGTCTATCTTTCTCTCCCCCTGTCTGTCTTCCCCTCCTCTCTCCATTTCTCTCTGTCCTATCCAACAACGACATCAGTAACAAAAACAATAACTACAACAATAAAAAAACAACAACAAGGGCAACAAAAGCGAATAAATCGATATTTTAAAAAATTGAAAAAAAAAAAAAAAAGAATAGGGAACCTTCCAGTGGAGAAGATAAATGGAACTCTGATGCCGGGAACTGTGTGGAATTGTACCTTTCTTACCCCACAGTCTTGATGATCATTATTAAATCACTAATTAATAAAAAAAAAAAGCAATAAAATAAAAGCAGGTCTGAATGAGTTATCTTACCACCGCTCAATGTCAGGGCTCGTTAGGCAGAGCTCCTCCATTGCTCCAGCCCCACACAACAAGGGAGAGGGGGGCCAGAATCATGGACTCCTGGTCCTGTGTGCTGTGGCCAAGGTGGTAGGGCTGGCTTTACTCTGCCTGGAAGCAGCAGCCTGATTAACTTGGTGGGGGGGGAGCCACTGTGACCTGGGCCAACTAATGTCATAAGGGGACATACTCTTACAGCTCTCCCTAAGGATCTGGAAAAAGATGAGCAGAGTCTAGCGAGCCTCTGAAGGTCACATTTTCCTTCCAACCCACCACCTAGGAAAATCTCTGTAAGTGCACAGATTGGAAAGCCACAAGACATAAACAGGGAGGATCCCACTTGTAGCCTTCCAACCAGAATGCATTACTTGTTTGGACTGAGTGTCCCCTACCTTCCCAAGGTCACCTTCCTGGACCGGGTCAGCCCGTGCCTCTGAGGCCTGATGGCCTTTGAGTCCCTCCACACTAGGACAGAGTTTTTCCTCTGATGTCCTTTTTTTTAAATTTTATTATTTATGTATTCCCTTTTGTTGCCCTTTTTGTTTTATTGTTGTAGTTATTGTTGTTATTGATGTCATTGTTGTTGGATAGGACAGAGAGAAATGGAGACAGGAGGGGAAGACAGAGAGGAGAGAAAGATAGACACCTGCAGACCTGCTTTACCGCCTGCGAAGCGACTCCCCTGCAGGTGGGGAGCCGGGGGTTCGATCCGGGATCCTTATGCCAGTCCTTGCGCTTTGCGCCACCTGCGCTTAACCCACTGTGCTACCCCGGACTCCATGATGTTCTTTTTTGTCTGTTCATGTGTTGTGTACTTTCTTGGGGCAGAGACGCTGCCGCCATGTGGCCCCTGGCATGGTATTAAACCTCCCGCATGCATGTGGGGTTCTCTGGCCATCCTGTGTGCTGTCACGGTGTGTCCTCAGAAAGCACAGGCCTCCCCAGTCACAGCTGTGCATCTGGGGGCTCAATTACCAGGCTCGTTTCGTACCATCACGAGAGCCGGCATCTTTGCTTTCTGTGTGCTTGACTTCCTGGGAGCAGTGTCCGCAGGGCTTGGCTGTTCCTGGCAGCCCGCCAGGCAGTGGTGTTCTTGGAGAGAGGAGTGGCGCTGTGCCCAGCCTCCGTGGGCACCGCGGGGATCCCAGCCGGCAGGTGCAGTCTAGGGCTTCTGCCGAGGTGGCAGAGGGGAGCGGAGCCTGGTGGGAGGGCCTGGCCTCCACACTCCTCATCTGCTACTTATGCTGAATCATGTTCTTCCTTCCACAAAAAAAAAAAAAAAAAAAAAAAAAGCAGCCTTCCTTGTGGGAATCCACTGCTCTCTGACCTGCTGCAGAGGGAGTCTGATGCCTAGGTCTGTTTTGCCGTTATTGTAAAGCGAAGGACAGGGCAAACTCTGTGTGACCAGGTGTGGCTGGAGAGCCTGGGGCAGGACCAGCTAGCTGACCTCAGAGCTGGTGAGGCTAGGGGACAAGGGCCTTCTTTCTCGAACAAGTGTCCACCCTCTCAGAGACGGCCACAAACTGCTTGGCTCTCTTTTCATGGCTCAAGTGCTGTCTGGATTGTCCTCAATGCCAGTTCATTCCCCATGTCCCCTCTCCTGGAGCACAAGCCAGAGAGCATGTGTTGGATGCGTGATGAAGTTTTAGGAAACCCCCTCAAGGAGAGGTTTGGGCACACCTCTCTCCCTGTCACTCCAGCTGTCTCTGGCGGTCTCTCTCTCTCTCTCTCTCTCTCTCTCTCTCAGGGTCTGGCTCATACTTCCCAAGTGTTTCCACTCCACACACTGCTGGGCATCACCTGAGAGTCACTGGGCTCTGGGGACTGCTACCAGCACCCCACTCACCTAGCGCCAGTGAGCCCTACTTCACAGACGGTGCCAGGGGTCTTCTGGAGGCCAACATTTCTTTTCTTTTTTAATCTTTCTTTTTCTTCTTTTTTTTTTTTGTATTATCTTTATTTATTTATTGGATCAAGACAGCCAGAAATTGAAAGTTTTTTTTTTTTTTTTTGTTTTTTTTATCAGAGCACTGCTCAGCTCTGGCTTCTGGGTTGGGGGGTATTGAACCTGGGACTTTGGAGCCTCAGGCATGAAAGTCTCATTGCATAACCATTATGCTGTCTCATACAAGGGCAACATCTAAGGGAATCCCCCTTCCCTAAGGGTCTCCTAGGTGGACAGCTGTGGCACCTTCATTTTTGCCACCAAGAATAGCACTGCTGGTGACCTCGGAGAAAAGTGACACCACCCATCTGCTCTCCCTCCCTGGTCTCTGCTGACAGTATCATATCCTCTTCTGCCCAGAGAAGCTTCTGGGGGACCAGGGGGAGACATTGGGAGGTCAACCACTGTACCTTGGGCTTTGAAAGTGAACAGTGACCTTGACACAGGGGCAAGATCAGGAACAGTGACCTATAGCGCTGACCCTGCTCCCCACCTCTTGCCCTGAGCATTGACCATGTGGGTCTCTGAGAGTACTTCCCAGCTTGGTTGGGGTTTTTTGTTTGTTTATTTGTTTGTTTTGTTTTTAATATTTATTTCCTTTTGTTGCCCTTCTTGTAGTTATTATTGTTGTTGTTATTGATGTTGTTGATGTCATTGTTATTGGATAGGACAAATAGAAATGGAGAGAGGAGGGGGAAGACAGAGAGGAAGAGAGAAAGACAGACACCTGCAGACCTGCTTCACCACTTGTGAAGCGACTCCCCTGCAGGTGGGGAACCAGGGGCTCCCACCAGGATCCTTATGCCACTCCTTGTGCTTTGCGCCATGTGTGCTTAACCCGCTGTGCTACCGCCCGACTCCCTTTGTTTTTGTTATTTTTATATTTATTTATTTATTCCCTTTTGTTGCCCTTGTTGTTTTATTGTTGTAGTTATTATTGTTGTCGTCATTGTTGGATAGGACAGAGAGAAATGGAGAGAGAAGGGGAAGACACAGAAGGGGAGAGAAAGACACCTGCAGACCTGCTTCACCGCCTGTGAAACGACTCCCCTGCAGGTGGGGAGCTGGGGGCTCAAGCCGGGACCCTTACACCGGTCCTTGTGCTTTGCACCATGTGCACTTAACCCGCTGTGCTACCGCCCGACTCCCTTTGTTTGTTTTTAACTTTTATTAGCTTGAACATCTGGTTGTGGCAGCCATATGGGGCTTTGCCAAGGGCTGCTGCTCACAGAGATGTGGCATTTGAATGTTTCTAACTTTATCTGAACCAGGATGGAGGCAGGAGTCTGACTGAGAGTGGGGAAAGCCTGGTGGTGGCCCTGCTTAAGCTCCCCGGTCCACACCCACTTCATGAGAACTGCCTTCTTCCTCTGTTCAGTCCCCCTGTCCATCCCCCACCCTCCTACATCCTGCATCCTGCAGAGAGAGAGATTCTCACTGGATCTCTCCCTCTCTCTGGGTCATCTCTCATTAGTGCCACCCTGGTTGGCTTCCCTGTGTCCCACCATCCCCACCCCGAGCCTCCGTGTGTGGTAGCCAGCGGGAGTTGGGGGTTCTCCAGGAAGGGAGCCGGGCTCCTTGGTTTGTCTGTTGGCCTGGCGCCATGGGTGGGAGGGCAGCCTGGGAGACACCCCTCCATCTGCACGTTACTTTCTAGTCCGCAGAACCTTTCCTCGTGTGTATTTTGCTCCTGAAACAGTCTGGTGAGCTTAGCTTCAAGGAAAAATAATGGCAGGCTTCCATATATATATATATATATTTTTTTTTTCCCTTTTGTTGCCCTTGTTTTTTTATTGTTGTAGTTATTGTTTGTTATTGATGTTGTCATTGTTGGATAGGACAGAGAGAAATGGAGAGAGGAGGGGAAGAAGAGGGGGAGAGAAAGATAGACACCTGCAGACCTGCTTCACCGCTTGTGAAGTGACCCCCCTGCAGGTGGGGAGCCGGGGGCTTGAACCAGGATCCTTACTCCAGTCCTTGTACTTTATGCCACCTGAGCTTAACTCACTGTGCTACCCCTGACTCCTCCTTTTTTTTAAGTATTATAAAAGTGGTGTGCGATCATCGTAGGACAATGAGCAAACACAGATGACCAAACCCGGACCTGCCCGTTTGGCCCATTGTTAGGCACTGGGGAGGCTGCAGGCAGCCAAAGAGAAGAGGCAGCAGGGTAACTTGCTCTGTGCGTGGAGGGCTGGTCAGGCACCGAGCAAGGACTCTGTTGCATTGGCTGCCTTTATCGGGAGTCAGATGGCTTTGGTCCTGGTTTTGGTCCCAGTGCAGATCCTGAGTAGCCTAACCCCTGACCTTCTCTGGCCTAAGTTTTCCCAAACTTAGGCCAGAGAAGTAGATGGCATAATGGTTATGCAAAGAGACTCTCATGCCTCAGACTCTAAAGCCCCAGGTTCAGTCCCCTACACCACCATAAGCCAGAATTGAGCAGGGTTCTGGTTAAAAAGAGAGAGAAAGAGGGAGAGGGAGAGAGAGAGAGAGAAGAATAAAGGCTAAAATTGCCTTAATAAATAAAATAAGGGGTTCTGGGCGGTAGCACAGAAGATTAAGCACACGTGGTGTGAAGTGCAAGAACCGGCATAAGGATCCCGGTTCGAGCCTCTGGCTCCCCACCTACGGGGGGGGGGGGGGGTTGCTTCACTGCTGGTGAAGCAGGTCTGCAGGTGTCTTATCTTTCTCTCCCCCTCTTTCTCCCCTTCTCTCTTCCCCTTCTCTCTCCGTTTCTCTCTGTCCTATCCCACAACAGCAATGGCAACAATAGCAACAGTAACAAGGGCAACAAAATGAAAAACAGTAGCCTCCAGGAGCAGTGGATTCGTAGTGCACCAGCAATAACCCTGGAGGCAAAAGAAATTAATTAATTAATAAGTTAAAATAAAGGGATGAGCAGCCAGAGCAATAGCTCAGCTGGTGGAGCATCTGACTGTCATGTCTGAAGTTCCTGGCCACTCAGTGCACTGCTAGCTCATCTCGAACATTGTAGTCATACCGGCTTGCTCCTGGCAGTGGTCCTGTGTCCTGATGCTGCTTGACTGGTTTTATAATTCTCTCTCTCTCTCTCTCTCTCTCTCTCTAAATACTTATTATTGGATAGAGACGGAGAGAAGTTGGAAGGGGAGGGTGAGATTGAGAGGGAAAAAGACAGACACCTGCAGCCCTGCTTCACCACTTGTGAAGCTTTCCCCTTGCAGGTGGGGACTTGAACCTGTGTCCTTTTGCACTGTAGTGTGTGAGCTTAACCAGGTGTGCCATCACCTGCCTCCCCTCCCTCATGTAACTCTGTACCAGACAGCTAGCAGGTGCCTACACACCCAGGAGTCCCACCCCCCCCCACCTCACCCCCTCCTCCTGTGGCCTGGCCCCCTCAGCCCCCAGTTCTACCTCACCTGAGACCCACCGCAAGGAGCCGTGGACATGGACTATGGAAAGTATCATGATGAAGCCCCTGGGGGCGGGGGGAGCCTGCGCTCAGCGGGGTGGCTTCTGAGGTCTCGCAGAGGGAATAAGCCTCTGTCTTTCTGATTTCACTGTCCCTGGGCCCTGACCCATTGCTCAGGTGCAAGATGAGGGCAGAGCCTGCCTCATGCTGCCTGTCAGTGGCTCTGGATCGTGTACAGAGACCCCTGAGGGGCAGTCCTCCCAAGAGGTGTCCTTCCTCTTAGCATCTGCCCTGGCTGGCCCACAGTGAACTCAGTGTGACTGTGAGGTGGGTTAATAATCACTTGTTGTAGTCCAGGAGGTGGCGCAGTGGATAAAACATCAGACTCTCCAGCATGAGGTCCTGAGTTCAGTCCCCCGGCAGTATGTGCACCAGAGTGATGTCTGGCTCTTTCTCTCTCTCCTTCCTCCCATTTTTTTCATTAATAAATAAATAAATCTTTAAAGAATAGGGAGTTAGGCAGTGGTGCAACAGGTTAAGCGCAGGTGGCGCAAAGCGCAAGGACCGGCATCAGGATCTTGGAGCCAGAGACGACCCAAACTGCCCCTGCAGCTCCAGACAGACTATGACCCACATAGTCAACGACTGCCACCTCTCCAGATTCAAAGGAGGTCTCGAAACTTTACATCAGGCTCAACCTGACGCTGTTGACTGGCTACGGAAGAAGGGCAAACGCTAGAAGAAGAAGAATCTTGGTTCGAGTCCCCGGCTCCCCACCTGCAGGGGAGTCGCTTCACAAGCGGCGAAGCAGGTCTGCAGGTGTCTGTCTTTCTCTCCCCCACTGAGTCTTCCCCTCCCGTCTCCATTTCTCTCTGTCCTATCCAACAACATCAGTAACAACAACAATAATAACCACAACAATGTTAAACAACAAGGGCAACAAAAGGGAAAATAAGTTTTAAAAAAAATCTTTAAAGTGTAATAATCACTTGTTTAAAGTGTAAAGTAATCACTTGTTTAGGGCCCTGAATGCCTTTCCCTGGGGCCTCTTTCTTCTACACTAGGTGAGGAGCTGGGGGGGGGGGGGGGGCTCTGAACACCCCTAGGGTAGCTACTGGCCTCTTAGTGCAGTGTTTGCCTGCTCACACATTGTGGTTACACCAGCTTGCTCCTCCTGCTGGTGGTCCTGGGTCCTGGCCGGCAGAAGACAAGCAGACCTGAAGCCCCAGGAACCCAGATCTGCCCCTCTTCTGCCCCACCTGGGGCATGAAGACTGGGAAAGTGCTCCTGTGACTTCCTTGATGAGAGCCATCAGAGCTGACGCTTTCTTTCTTCTTTTTTTTTTTTAATATTTTGTTTTTATTTATTCCCTTTTGTTGCCTTTGTTTTATTGTTGTTGTTATTGATGTCGTCATTGTTGGATAGGACAGAGAGAAATCGAGTGAGGAGGGGAAGACAGAGAGGGAGAGAGAAAGACAGACACCTGCAGACCTGCTTCACCGCCTGTGAAGCGACTCCCCTGCAGGTGGGGAGCCAGGGGCTCAAACTGGGATCCTTATGCTGGTCCCTGCGATTTGTGCCACCTGTGCTTAACCCGCTGCGCTACAGCCCGGCTCCCTTTTTTTTTTTTAAAGAGAGAAATGGAGAGAGGAGGGGAAGACAGAGAGGGGGAGAGAAAGACACCTGCAGACCTGCTTCACCGCTTGCAAATCAACCCCCCCCCCCCCGCAGGTGGGGAGCTGGGGGCTCAAACTGAGATTCTTACGCTGGTCCTTGCACTTTGCGCCACATGCACTTTACCGACTGCACTACTGCCTGACCCCAGAGCTGATGCTTTCTACAGAGGTGCAGACAGGTGCAGAAAGGAACTGAGATCTGCAGAAGGCCACACCGGAAGGGCGGCTTGTCCCACCCAGTGATCCCTGATAAAACATTGAAAGTGAGGCTTAAGTCTGTCTAGTAAAAGTGTGGTGGTTCTTCTGCTTTCTTGGGTTGGGGCAGGTGGCAGGTGGCTGGGGGGCCCGTGTTCAAGGATAAAGGTGAGCTTTGGGACCCAGCACTCAAGTGGCAGGAGGCCTGACTAGCCCTTCAGGCTGCGGGCAAGCCTCTGGCGGGAGAGTGGGGAACAGCATTTCTCTGAGCACCTTCTCCAAGTGATGCTTTCTCAGAGTTTTCTTATTAAAAAAAAAAAAAAATGGGAGGGAGGAACACCAGGGAGATAGCATTGTGGTTTTCCAAAAAAGCCTTTCATGTCTGAGACTCTGAGGTCCCAGGTTCGGTCCCTAGAACCAGAGCTGAACAGTGCACTGAGGAAAAGAAAAAGAAAAGAGAAAAGAAAAGAAACACTTGATGCTGGTACTAGGATCTTAGACATTAGTGAGTCTACTGTTCCTAGGCTCACTTTTTTCATTTAATTAATTTATTTATGGGGTTAATGACTTTCAGTACAGTCATTGACATATATGCGTACAATTAATTTCATAATGTAATAGGCTCCCAAAGTTTTCTCCCTATCCTTCCTCCCCCCTTCCCAGAGTCCTTTGCTTTGGTGCGATCACTTTTTGGTGCTTTTTATTTCAGATAGAGACAGAGAAAGGAGAGATGTCACAGCACCACTTCTCCGTCTGTGGAGCTTCCCCTGGTACCATTCAAGGTGTTCCCGTAGGGTGCTTGGGCTCAAACTCAGGTCTCTTACGTGGCGAGACACACCCTCTGTGAGCCATTTCGTTGTCAAAGTGAGAAGCCAAGGTGGTGACATCAGAAGCGGGGATGGACGAGATTGTTGGGGAAAGCAGAGGGTGAGACCGTGAACTGAAGAGCGAGGGCTGCCCAGTGAGAGGCAGGTTCGTGAGCTCACTGCCGTGCGTTAGAGTCAGACAGCCAAGGGGAACCGTGGGCTTGGGAATCACGAAGGAAGGACGTTCCCTGAATCAGCCCTTGATGGGAGGATGCCTCTTTGCTTTCCCTCTGAGATGTAGGGCGGGCGCCTGGTCCATACAGCACCTTGTGGAGAAATAGCTGAAGCCACCTCTCAGTCCCAGCTGCACTCTGCAGCCCTGGTGAAAGGGCACAGAGGTTCACCTTGTCAGCTGAGCCGGTCGGTAGCCTTGGCCCTCCTCCCACTCGCTCTCAGATCACCCACGGCAGGGGATGCTGAAATGTCAGAACACGGCTTGTGCCTGTGAGCTAGATGTTCACCCTTTTCCTCCCTCCTCCTGAACTGAGGGACTGAAGCAACCGGACAGTTTCTTGTGACAGGTTTCAGCGCACCACTCCTGT
This sequence comes from Erinaceus europaeus, assembly GCF_950295315.1. Classification (NCBI taxonomy): domain Eukaryota; kingdom Metazoa; phylum Chordata; class Mammalia; order Eulipotyphla; family Erinaceidae; genus Erinaceus; species Erinaceus europaeus. Next base: position 94,065,309 of record NC_080173.1, read on the forward strand.
CACTCAAAGACCAGCAGAAGATTTACTGGTCAGGTCCAGAGGCGAGACCAAGGGGACAAGCAGGGGACAGCGGGGTCCTTCCCTGCTGGGCTCTTAGGGACTCTCACCCCCAGTGTCCCAGCAGCCAGGAATTCCCCTGCCAGCTTCTCAGACTATTTATATCCCTGCCTCTACCAGTGCTGAGGGAACTGGGGCCTGAATGCTTCCCACCCCCTTTATGTAACCTTCTTATCTCCAGACTGAGTTCCTTCAACTTAGTCTTCCCAGGACATGATGCTAGTCTTCTGAACTTTTTCTTGTTTTGAGCTGCAGAACTGTGTTTCCCATTTACCTTCTGGAGTTTCAAGGAAAAAGAGGGGAGGGTGGTGGCACATACTACGAACCACACAAGGATCTGGGTTCAACCCCCTGCTCCCCACCTGCATCGAAGATGCTTTGCAAGTGATGAAGCAGGTCTGCAGGTGTCTATCTTTGTTTCTCCCTCTCTGTCTACCCCTCCTCTCCATTTCTCTCTGTCCTAGTCAATGAAATGGGGAGGGGGGATGGCCACCAGGAGCAGTGGATTCATGGCACTGAGCCCCAGAAATAACCCTGGAGGCGATAATAATAATAATAGTCTGGTGGTAGCACAGCGGGTTAAGCACACATGGCGCAAAGCGCAAGGACCGGCGGTAAGGATCCCGATTCAAGCCCCTGGCTCCCCACCTGCAGGGGAGTCGCTTCACAGGTGGTGAAGCAGGTCTGCAGGTGTCTATCTTTTTCTCTTCCTCTCTATCTCCCCATCCTCTCTCCATGTTTCTCTTTCCTATCCAATAAAATGAAAAAAAAAAAATGGCTGCCCAGGAGCAGTGGATTTGTAATGTTGGCACCGAGCCCCAGCGATAACCCTGGAAGCAAAAAAAAAAGAAGACAGAAAGACACCTGCAGACCTGCTTCACCACTTGTGAAGCGTCCCAGTTCTTTGCATGAATTCTTGTGCTTAGTACTATGTGCACTTAACCAGGTGCACCACCACCCGGCCCCTCCTCTCCCACCACATACACACACATGATTCTGTTTCTTTGAAGAGCCCTAATACACTTGTTCTTTCAGGGCTGGTGCCTGGGAAAGATGGGGCTAGAGATTTATGGGGATCTCTGGGACTCTCATGTCCCTGTCACTGTATCCAACGTCCCTCTGCTACTCAGCCTCTCTGTAGGGTATGTTCCCACGGTCTCTCCTCCTTGGAAAGCAGGTTACTAGGGAACCTCTAAATTATGCCTAAGTCACATCTTTGTCAGCCTAAACATTCCTTTGACATGAAAGCAAGTCTTCCTTTTATCTTATTTTATTTTGTTTATTTTACCAGACACTGTTCAGCTCTGGCTTATGGTGGTGCAGGGGATTGAACCTGGGACTTTGGAGCCTCAGGCTCCAAATGAAAGTCTGTTTGCAAAACCATTATGCTATCTGCCCTCCACCCAGCATTCCTTTTATATTTGACAGAATTTCCCACAGAGAGAAACAGGTGACTTCAGATGTGTTCAAACAACTTGCTGATTCGAGTTACTTCCCAAACAGAGGGCTCAGGAGGGCTCTGGGAGAGATGGCAGGGTTCTAAGAACTTGCGTCAGGGAGAAGCTGGTAGACCATAAGGACCTTCTAACCGCAGACATTGTACAGAATCCCAGTCCTTCGGGGACATCCTGGAAAGGGGAAGGGGGCGAGTCCATGGGAAATACAGAAATACACTCAATGCTACTACCAGTCAGAGAGCCCGAAAGCCCAGTAGCTAACAATCTGCAGGAGAGAGAAAATGACTATTTATTGAATTCCTGGAGTTCCAAACGTCTTTCATCCAAGGCCCCCTTCTGCTGGTTTCTTCTGCTTCCTGTTCACTCTCTTTGGAAAGATTAAACTCATAGAATCCTCGGTAGTAGATGGGGGGGGGGGGTTATTGTGTACATGGAGTGACTTACCTGAGGCTATACAGAGACCAGGATCTACCCCGGGACCCGGACCTGGGCAGTTTATTGTCCCTGCCCTGAATCTGGGGGTGCAAAGGAAAACCTTCTCAGGCCTGTTTCCCCTCCCAGCCGGCTCTATATCTTTTCTAAAGAGAAAGCATCCTTTTGGTGTTTATTTGTTGCTACTGCTGTTTCTTCAATTTTAATTAAATTACACTTGGCAGTGGCCGGGCATCTGTTTCCATCCAGGGGCCTGTTTAATGCAGAGGGCGTCATTTTTAAAGACTCCAAAGTTTAAAACACAAACAAGCACACAGTCAGGAAGCCCCTCACCGAGCTGCCATCCAGCCCTCAGCATCTGGACAGCTTGGGGCTGGGAGCAGAGAGGAAGCTGACCTGGTGGCCTTGCAAAGGAGAGAGGAGTTGCCTCTGCGGCCATGACAGCCCCGAAGTGAGATGAGAGACCCCTGGTCCTTGGCCCTCACCCCTCAGCCAGGCAGACCCATCAGTCAGGGAGCAGTGAGTGGCCAGTGACGTCCATCAGGCGTGTCTTCACTCACAAGGACTTCCACACAGTGGGGCCTCTCTGCCTGGTGTCTGGCTGGTGTTTGCTGCCTACTAATGGGTGTCGCCTTGCATGGGACCTGGTGAGTCTGTCTGGGGATCTGCAGGCTTATTTGAAAGGCTGCATCTGAGGCTGCAGACAGGGGCCAGCATCCTAGACACCAGAGGAAATGAGAGGAGGCCTCCCCACCAGACGGAGCTGCTACTTCTTTTATAAAGAGGATGGTGCGGTGATGACTTTTATGATTTGGGGCTTTGCATAACTGGTTGGCATTTCCAAGGTCCAATGTGTGCCTCTAGCTCTTAGCTGCAATAGCCTTCAGGCCCTTGGTACACTGGGTACCTCCGCTAGGGTACTAGCTGCCCCCTGGGGACAGGGTGGTGGTGTACTTGCCTGAGCACACACGTTACCCAACACAAGGACCCAGGTTCAAGCCCCAAGTTCCCACCTGCAGGGGAGGGGAAGCTTCATGAATGGTGAAGCAGTGCTGCAGGTGTCTCTGCTTTACCCTCTCTTTATATCCCCTCACTCAATTTCTCTCTGTCTCTACCCAAAAATTGTTTAAAGGGAAAGAAAATAATAGCAGCCACCAGGAGTGGTAGGTTGATCATGTAGATACTGAGCCACATTGATAACCTGGTGGTATGAAAAATCATCGAAATAATAAATGAATAAAGAGCTGCTCCTTCCCCAGAACTTTGCAGCACCTGGTTCTGGCCTTGGGAGGGTCTCCTAGCTCTTTCAGGGAGGAGGGGTTTCTGCTTGAGCACACTGTGCACACACCACACAGACACACACACAGCTACACACACTACAAAGGCAGACACACAAACACACCACACAGACACATACACACTACACAGATACACATCTACACACACCACATAGACACACCACATAGACAGACACACATCACACAGACACACCACATAGGCAGACACACACCACACAGACCCACATATACACACACCACACAGACACATGCCACACAGACACACATCTACACACACCACACAGACACACACACATCTACACACACCCCACAGACACACACATCTACACACACACACACAGCTACACACACACACAGAGACACACACACAGCTAAACACACACCCCACAGACACATACACAGCTACACACCCACAGACACACACATAGCTACACCCACAGCTACACACACACCCACAGACACACACACAGCTACACCCACAGACACACACACACAGCTACACACACAGACACACACACAGCTACACACACAGACACACACACAGCTACACACACACCCCACAGACACACACACAGGCACGAAGGCTGCTGATAGCTGCTAGTGTTTTCTCAATTACTTTTCAATATACTGACGTGGAACTTTAAAAGCCTCAGTGTTTTGTTTTGTTTTTAACAATTTTAAGCTTCAGCTTCATGTGTCATTATTCTCTTTGTGAGCCTAGTAGTCAAATTATCATGTTGAAAGGGGAAGTTTATAACTTTGTTAACTGAATGTCTTTAAAAATCTTAGAAATTCAACACATTTGGTTCTCTCCTCTCTCCAGCCCTGTCCCCATCCCACCCACCCCCCTCAGCCAGAACACCAGCAGCTCTGTCTGATTATAGTGGAGAGTGTTTAATTTTTTGCTGCTGGGTCTCTTCACCTGCACAATTCCACTGCTCACAGACATTTTTTTAAATTTGTTTCTATTTATTTGTTCCCTTTTGTTGCCCTTGTTTCTTTTTATTGCTGTAGTTACTATTATTGTTGGATAGGACAGAGAGAAATCGAGAGGAGGCGATGGCAGAGGGGGAGAGAAAGACAGACACCTGCAAACCTGCTTCACCACCTGTGAAGCGACCCCCCTGCAGGTGGGGAGCCGGGGGCTCGCGCTTTGCACCACATGCGCTTAACCCGCTGCGCTACCGCCCGACTCTCGGCTTTCTTCTTTCTTACATTGATAAATACCCTAAGGTCCTAAGCCGTTCTTTAATATATCAGGCTTGTGAACAGGTTGAATGTCACATTGTCAGGCGCATTTTAGCAATGCTACAAACAGGGACAAATCCTTTCAGTCTGCTCAGAATCTTCACCCTGAAGCCGATGGCTCGACCGCCCGTTTGCAACTGGAGCTGCGGGGCTGATCTGCTGCTGGTGATTCTCTTTAAATGTGGCAGCTGCGGGAAAGAGCAGACGGACCCATCCTGCCATTTGTCTGTGTGTGGTTTAACTTCCGTAGCTGCTGTTAAACTCCCCCTTTCCTGGGTCAGGGACGCTCTGTAGGGAAGAAGGGCCTGCAGTCTTCGTAGCAGCGTCAGGGGTGATGGCCGTGCCCACCCTAGTGCCCACCCCCACTGGGTGGTCTCAGCCTTTCTGTGCTGTTGCAGATGTGTGTTTCCCTTTTCTCCAGTCCTCAGCCTCTTCCACCAGCGTCTCCACCGCCTCCCACAGCACACAGGCTGCTTCCTCTCTGGGCGAGAGTCTCTCGCCTGATTCCTGCCCTGCACGTCCCCGCCTCAGAGCCTCCTGAAGCTGTGAAGAGACCTCTTTGGGGCCAGGTGGTGACACACCTGGTTAAACACACATGCTACAATGTGCAAAGGACCAAAGGACCCAGGTTCAAGCCCTTGGTCCCCACCTGCAGGGGGAAAGCTTTGCAAATGTTGAAGCAGGGCTGCAGGGGTCTCTCTGTCTCTCTCCCTTTCTGTCTCCCCCTCCCCTCTCGATTTCTGGCTATCTAATAAATAAAGACATATATATATATATATACATATATATATATGGTTTGCCTCCAGGGTTATTGCTGGGGCTCGGTGCCTGCACTACAAATCCACTACTCCTGGAGGCTATTTTTTCCCTTTTGTTGCCCTTGTTGTTATTATTATTGTTTGTTGTTGCTATTACTGTCATTATTGTTGGATAGGACAGAGAGAAATCGAGAAAGGAGGGGAAGGCAGAGGTGGGTAGAGAAAGACAGACACCTGCTTCACCGCTTGTGAAGCAACCCCCCTGCAGGTGGGGAGCCGGGGGCTAGAACTGGGATCCTTGTGCTAGTCCTTGCACTTCACACCACGTGCGCTTAACCCACTGCGCTACCGCCCGCCGCCCCCCCATCCCTTTTTTAAGAGGCCTCTTCTTGGCCCTTAGCTCTGGGACTTTGCATCCAAGGCTGCCATAACAAGGAGAACCGGGAGTCAGGTGGTAGCGCAACGGGTTAAGTGCAGGTAGCTCAAAGCGCAAGGACCAGCGCAAGGATCCTGGTTTGAGCGCCCAGCCCCCCACCTGCAGGGGAGTAGCTTCACAGGTGGTGAAGCAGGTCTGCAGGTGTCTGTCTTTCTCTCCTCCTCTCTGTCTTCCCCTCCTCTCTCCATTTCTCTCTGTCCTATCCAACAACATCAGTAACAACAACAATAATAATTACAACAATAAAAAAAAAAACAAGGACAACAAAAAGGGAATAAATAAATATTTTAAAAAAAGAAGAACCACCATGGGAGGAGGAAGATTTATTTTCTTGTTAACTTTTATTTAATTTTGCTTAGATAGAGACAGAGAAGCAAAGGAATAGTGTAAGAGGCCACAGCGCCAAAGCTTCCTTCATTGTGACGGGGGCCGGGCACATGCCTGGGTCTCTCTCAAGGCAAAGCAGCATACTATCCAAGTGAGCTGTTTCACCGGCTCAAAAGAAAGATTTTTTTTTTTTTTTAGTGGCTGTCCTCCCTCCTGGTCTAGAAATTCTGCTATGACAGTGCTCACTGAAGAATGATTCTCTGCTATCCCTGCTTCCAGTGACTGAGAGCTCACCCCTCGTTTTTCAATTGTGGCGAGATAATGAATAACATAGATTTCACCGTGCTAGCCATCTGTTTTATTGTTGGATAAAGACACAGGGAAGTTGAGAGGGGAGGGAAGATAGAGACAGAGAGAGACAAAGCCCTGTTTCACCACTCCTGAAGCTTCCCCCCCACACACACACAGGTGGGGACCAGGGGCTTGAACTTGCGTGCTTGCGTACTGTAGTGTGTGCGCTTAACCAGGTTGCCACCACCTGACTCCCTAAGCCATGTTTTTTTTTTTTAAGATTTATTTCTTAGGGACCAGGCAGTGGCCCACTCAGTTAAGTGAACATATCACCATACACCGCCAGGTCAAGCCCCTGGCCCCCCACCTGCAGGGGGGTCGCTGTGGTGGGGGGAACTTCATGAGCAGGGCTGCAGGTGTCTGTCTCTCTCCCTCTCTGTTTCCCCTCCCCCTTTCAATTTTTCTTAATCCTGCCAAGTTTTTTTTTTTAAAGGAAAGAAATAAAGATATTTTTTAAAGATTTCTTTCTTTCTTTCTTTTTTGGTGCCTGCATTAGGAATCCACTGCTCCTGGAGGCTATTTTTTCCCTTTTGTTGCCCTTGTTGTTTATCGTTGTTGTTATTATTATTGTTATTATTGCTTTTGGATAGGACAGAGAAATAGAGAGAGGAGGGGAAGACAGAGAGGGGGAGAGAAAGATAGACACCTGCAGACCTGCTTCACCACCTGTGAAGCGACTCCCCTGCAGGTGAGGAGCCGGGGGCTCGAACCAGGATCCTTACACCGGTCCTTGCGCTTCGTGCCACCTGCACTTAACCCACTGCACCACAGCCCCCAATTTATTTCTTTATTCATGTGGGAAAGAGAGCAGAGAAGAACCAGATCCTGAATATGTGCTGCTGGGAATCATCATGGGCCCACGGCGTGAGCGGGTCAGGAGTCCTGTCTGCCGTGCCGTCTGCCAGGCTGCCATCTGAATAAACCATCATCTCTAGGGCGCAGCTGAGTGGCGGCAGGTGTGTTCACACCGGTACGCAGCCATCACCACCATCCATCGGCCGAAGCTTCACATCTCTCCACTGAAACCCTGCGCCCATTAAACAAGAACTTCCTTCCTCTCCTAGCGACCACGGTTCTCCTTTCTTGCCATCTCTCTGAATATCACTCTGCCGAGTACCCCACAGAGTGGAAGCACAGTCTTTCTGCCTTTGTGGTCAAGCTCAAGGAACATGACACAGTGCCCTCATGGCTCCTCCAGGTTGTACACGTCAGGATACACATGACTGCTTGCAGCTTTTATTATTATTATTGTTGTTATTTATTTGTCTTCATTCCAGATAGGGAGAGAGAGAGACATACACACACACTTTATAGCTGCACTCTGCCATCTGTGAAGCTTCCTCGGTGCCTCGATGCTTTTTTCTGTGGCACTGGAGCTTATACCCCAGGTCTAGTGCATAGTAAAGGACTCGTGCATGGCAAGGAATGTGCTCTGTGGAGTAAACTGTCTCCAAGCCTCCTACCTCTTGTTTCTGCAGATCTGCTTCACTGCTCATGAAACATTCCCCCTGCAGGTAGGGAGCAGGGGCTCAAACCCACCGTCCTTGCACTTGCTGAGGTGGTACGCTTGGTCAAATGCACATATTACCATGCACGAGGACCCGGGTTCGAGCTCTGCTCCCTGCCTGCAGGGGTGAATGCTTCAGGAGCGGTGAAGCAAGTCTGCAGGTGTCTGTCTTTCTCTCCTTATCTCCCCTCCCCTCTCCATGTCTTGCTGTCACGTCAGTTAAAATTAGGAAGGAAGGGAGGAAGGGAAGGGGGCATTGGTCAGTGGTGCACCTGATTGAACACACTTGTTATAGTACTCAAGGATCTGGGTTCAAGCCCCCATCCCCACCTGCAGGGGCAAAGCCTCAGAAATAGTAAAGCAGTACTGCAGGTGTCTGTCTGTCTTCTCTCTCCCCACTTCCTCTCCATTTCTCTCTGTCTTTACCCAACACATAAATAAAATGTTAAAGGAGGGAAAATGGCCACCAGGAGCAGTGGATTCGTAGTGCAGACACTGAACCTGGTGGCAAAAAAAAAAATTACCTTTTTCATATTTGCAAGGACCCATATTCCAGTAAAGGGAGCATTCCCAAACCCCAGTGACTGGGATGTGGATTGGGGTTGGGGGGGCTGGAGAAGGAGCACTGCATCTGCTTCTCTCTTTTAATAAATGTAAATCCACCCCAGGCAGCCTCTCTGCCCCTCAAAGCACTTTTTTTTTTTAGGAGGGGAGAGCACATAACTTTTTTTTAATATTTATTTATTTACTTATTCCCTTTTGTTGCCCTTGTTTTATTGTTGTAGTTATTATTGTTGTTATTGATGTCATTGTTGTTGGATAGGACAGAGAGGTATCGAGAGAGTAGAGGAAGACAGAGGGAGGAGAGAAAGACAGACACCTGCAGACCTGCTTCACCACCTGTGAAGTGACTCCCCTGCAGGTGGGGAGCTGGGGGCTTGAACCAGGATCCTTACGCCTGTCTTTGCGCTTCGCGACACCTGTGCTTAACCCGCTGTGCTACTGTCTGACTCCCCTCAAGGCACTTTTTAAGTTTTTAATCTAAAGTCCAGAGCACCTCCATTTAATGCAGTTCCAGGGATCAAATTCAGGGCTTCATGGAGGTGAGGCATAGGCTGTACCCCTCAGCTACCTCCTCAGCCCTCTAGGCATCTTTTAAGACTGCTCACAGCTGAGGAGAGAGCACCAGGGACCTACTTCTGAGAGGTTTCAGGCTTGATCCCCAGCACTACCAATAATCAGAGCTGCATACTCACTGCTCTGGTCAAAAAAAAAAAAAAAAAAAAATCAAAAGCCAGGCACTTCTGTTTTCCAGAGAGGCAGTTGTCTTCATTCAGCAAGCATTTCTGTAGGTCTGAGGCTGGCCAGGTCCCTCTGAGATGCTCAGGCTTCCCTCACTGGTGGCTTCTTCTGGCTGCATTTCCCTAACAGCACCTGACAGTTCCCTTCCCTCCCCCGGGAATCCCCTGGAAGGCCAGCCAGAATGTCCTGGGGGTGGGGACCCAAGTTGAGTCACCCAGGCACCGTCCCCTCCCTTTGGACGAGCTGTCCCTGATGTTCCAGAGCCCGGAGGAGAAAAGGCAGCCTGTTCCGCTTCCTGCCTGCCCTCTGGACTCTAATTAATTTCCTTCTGGTGGACTGTTTGATTAAAGCCTCATTAAGTAGCTTTGCACACGCAGCTCTGGTGGCTTCAATACCGAAGCCGGCTCCCTTTGGCCAGTTAATATTCAGAGCCAGATGCTCCCCCTCTTTTCCTTGGTTCTGTTGTTGGCAGAAACTGTGGAGTCATTCCTGGAGGAGAGAGACAGATACAAGCTAATTTCCCAAGGGGCCTCCCTTCTTGGAATGGGCTTAAAACCTCCAGTTTAAAAAGGGGAGGGGGTGGTTGCAATTTAAAATAACTGTGTACCTGGCATCTTCCCTATAGCTGCTCCTGGCTTTCCCTTAAAATACCTAAAAAGCCACACGCGCACACACACAGACACAGGATGCTAAAAACAAAGACAGGTGGACAGTCTGGGAAGAGCCTCCTCTCTCTCTCTAAGACAGATGGGGATGGTCTCTGCTTCCCCACAGGAGTCTCTGATCCCCACAGGCAGGCAGCAAGCCCCTCTCTCCCTCATCCTGAGGACTTGGTGATGGCTTGGGGTAGAAAATGTGTTGCTTCCTGCCTCCATCCAGAGAAAGCAGCTCTCTGAGGGGGTCTCCAAAGCTGGCCCACAAGTTTAGTGAGGGGAGAAGGTCACTTTTTTGTGGATTTCCAGGGATTCTATTATTATTGATTTTGCCTGTTGGGGCTTCACGCCTGCACAATTCCATCATGCACTCTAGTGAATCTTTTTTCTGCTTACTTTATTTTATTTTATTTATTATTATTGGATTGAGAGGGGAGGGGGAGATAGAGAGGGAGAGAGACAGAGAGACACCTGAAACCCTGATTCACCACTTGTGAAGCTTTCTACCTTCAGGTGGAGGGAGACCAGGGGCTTGAACCTGGGTCCTTGTGCACTGTAATAATGTGTGTGCTTGAACAGGTGCACCACCACCTGGCCCTTACTTATATGATTGGCAGGCTCACCTTGGCAGAGCTGTAAGCCACGCCCACAGGCCTAGTCAATAAACATCCAAGCCCCGCCTTCACCGCCTTTCTAAGCCACACCCACACCTGTTACCAGTTTCATTTCCTACTGTGCCTCAATTTCCTTCCTCCAGGCCAGAGGAGTATGTGTTCTGGAGTGGTGCTGCAATGTCTGTGACCACCCCCACCCCCAGGTACTTCCTGTCATTTCTGACATAGGCACTACTCACTGAGCCACCTCTTAGGCCCAATCCTGACGCTTTCTAACTGGAGTGGCAATCAGGCTCCACACTCCCGCACCTCCCCATACACCTCAGGTCTCAATCCCAAACCCCAACCTGTGCTTCTAACCTGTATCTGAGACGTGCCCAGGACCCCTCCTTGGGTTGAATTAATTCACAGTACTCAGAGAGAGAGACACTGGATTTATCCCGAGTGGCCAGTGTGTTGGATATTGTAACGGAGTAAGGGGAGATGGAAAATTACTGCTGAAAATTCTGTCAATAGTTAACATCCATATTGGTGAGATAGAAATGTTGGTCTTAAGAGAGATTTAATTTACACCTATTAGCTGAGGAGAGGAAAAACTAAATACATTAGTAGCCAGGAAGGAACTGTAGTTTGAATATGTTAGGACTGGGGAGAGAAAGGAATTCTGTAGTTTGAATGTCTGTTGATACTGGGCTAATAATAGTTAACCACTAAAACATTCTAGGGGCCTGGGGAAATAGGGTAAGAGTTATGCAGATTTTCATGCCTGAGCCTCTGGGGTCCCAGGTTCAATCCCCTGTCCTACCATAAGCCAGAGCTAAGTAGTGCTCTGGTAAAAAAAATAATAATAATAATAATGATGATGACAGTAATAATAAATAAATACTTAGCTTCACTTTTTTTTAAAATATATGACTGACTCTGACAACTTGAAGTTCTACACATAGAGAAGAGAAAAACTATATAATTAGGAAGAGTAAAGAGAGTAGGGGAAAAACAATTTGGAAAGTCTACCTTTTTTTTAATTTATTTTTGCCTCCAGGGTTATTGCAGGGACTCTGTGCCTATACTACAAACCCACTGCTCTTGGAAGCTATTTTTTCCCTTTTGTTGCCCTTGTTGTTTATCATTGTTGCTGTTGTTGATGATGCCATTGTTGTTGGCTAGGACAGAGAAATGGAGAGAGGAGGGTGTCGTGAGCAAGGTATAGGAGTAAGGACTCCCTCGGAGAGCGTGTCGTGGTTAAGCAATAATTCTTTACTTATTTTAGATGCCAGAGAAGGGTGACACAATTCACGCAACACACAGTCAACCCGATACCTCTCCTTCCTCAGTAGCCGTTCACAGGTAAGGCTCACGACGTGGGCACCAGCCGCTGTGTTGTCGGACTGGAGGTCCTTTGTCTGCTGGTGCGACCAGATGAATGAGGGTCTCTGGAAGCTGGGGAAGCAGCTACTTAGTCTTTAGCACCACCAGCAGCATTCCAGTTAGTCCCGGTTAGTAGCGGTGACAGTGCTTCATTCAGCTGGTTTCTGAGCTTCTATAGATACTAACTTACCTCTGGTTTTAAGGTTACATCACCATTGGCCAATCAGGTCTGGGTTGACATTAGAGTAATTCTTATCCTACTTATACATATGTCTCTCATCACACTATGCAGGCGCACTATGGTTACTATGGTTACCTGTTCACTATAGAGAGCAAGACAGAGGGGGAGAGAAAGAGAGACACCTGCAGACCTGCTTCACCGCCTGTGAAGTGGCACCCCTGCAGGTGGGGAGCCGGGGGTTCGAACCAGGATTATTTTTTTAAATATTTATTTGATGAATTTCTTATTTATTTTCCCTTTTTGCCCTTTTTTATTGTTGTAGTTATTATTATTGTTGTTATTGATGTTGTTGTTGGATAGGACAGAGAGAAATGGAGAGAGGAGGGGAAGACAGAGAGGGGGAGAGAAAGATAGACACCTGCAGAACTGCTTCATCCCTGCTCAAACCAGGATCCTTCCACTGCTCCTTGTGCTTTGTGCCACATGCACTTAACCCGCTGTGCTACCACCCGACTCCCAGTCTACCTTTTCCTTTTTTTAAAAAAGTCACTTTTTTTAACTATTTATTTTCCCTTTGTTGCCCTTGTTGTTTCATTGTTGTAGTTATTATTATTGTTGTTATTGATGTTGTCATTGTTGGATAGGACAGAGAGAAATGGAGAGAGGAGGGGAAGACAGAGAAGGGGAGAGAAAGACACCTGCAGACCTGCTTCACCGCCTGTGAAGCGACTCCCCTGCAGGTGGGGACCCAGGGGCTCGAACCGAGATCCTTCCACTGGTCCTTGTGCTTTGCGCCACATGCGCTTAACCTGCTGCACTACCACCAGACTCCTAAAGTCTACCTTTTACCCGCTTAAGCCAGTGGTTTTCTCTTGTTTTTTTTTTGTTTGTTTGTTTTGTTTTGTTCTTTTTTCTTTTTTTTTTCTAAATAAAATGTTACTTTTTGTTTTCCTTGCCGACACTTGTGTGGTCTTGACTGTTTACTTTCCAGCTCAATTTTCAGTGTCTCTTGGGGGTAGCCAGATGCGAGAGCTGCACAGAGCGGTGGTCTGGAGAAGGGCGCCAAGCTCCCACACCAGCTCTGTGTGCACCAGTCTGACCAGCTCCTCTGTTCACCAGCACAGGAGCTCTCCAATTTGGGGTGCTTCTGGAGGCATCATTATGCAGGCATGGCCTCTTAAGTAACTGTCCTGAGTGACTCAGTCTCCAGTCCCCAGATGTTCTGTGGGAGGAGGGGAAGGAATACTGAAGAATCTCACTCAAGCCTCCCAGTTCCCACTGGCAGGAGGAAAACTTCACAAGTGGTGAGACAGTGTTGCAGGTGTCTCTCTGTCCCTCTCCCTCTCACTATCACCCTTCTATTCCATTTCTGGCTGTCTATCCAATAAAGATAATTAAAAAAAAAAAAAAAACGGATTGGGTAGTGTTGCACTCACTTAAGTGCACAAGGATCTGAGTTCAAGCCCCCAGTCCCTACTTAGGGGAAAGTTTCACAAGGTGAAGCAGGGCTGAAGTTGTCTCTCTTCCTCTCTATCTGACCCTCCCCCTCTCGATTTTTGCTGTTTCTACCCAACTAATAACTAAAATTAAAAAATAAAAGACTTTCAGGGGCTGGGCAGTGCTGGGAAATTGTGTAAATGCGGTCACATCCACCATGTTGTCCCCTCAGGGCATTGTCAATTCCCCGAGAGAGTTGATACTATAATCCCAGAGTGCCTTGTTTACTCCTCCCCCTTCCCATTCTCGCGAGAGCTGTGATCCTATCCCCGAGTGCCTTGTTTCCTAGCCAATCACATCCCGACTTTTCTCCCATAAAAGCCCTTCTTCTTCTGCTCATCGCTCTCTTAGCCCCTTCACCTGCGGACACGGAGGAGGGTTGCTGTGCGTAGAGGGAGGCGGCCATTTTGCTAGCTCCATGTGGCCCGAACCGCTGTGCTCTCACCCAACTCTGAGGTGTCCTCACGAATAAAGATTTGTGTTCCCTCTCTGCTCCAGATCTCCTCTCTCTCCTCCTTCCCGCAGCCTGACAGGGCAGTAGCACAGTGGGTTAAGCACACATGGCACAAAGCCCAAGGGCCCACACAAAGATCCCGGTTTGAGCCCCAACTCCCCACCTGCCAGGGGTCTCTTTACAGGCAGTGAAGCAGGTCTGCAGGTGTCTCTCTTTCTCTGCCCCTCTTTGTCTCCCTTCCTCTCTCCATCTCTCTCTGTCCAACAACAATAACAACAACCAGGGCAACAAAATGGGAAAAAATGACCCCCAGGAGCAGTGGATCTGTAGTGCAGGCACCAACCGAACCCCAGCAATAACTCTGGAGCCCCCCCAAAAAAAGATTCCTTTATACTCTCCTTTTAATCTTTTTCTTTTTTTAAAGATTGTTTTCCTTGGGGCTGGGTGCACCTGATTGAGTGCATGTTCGAGTCCCTGGTCCCCACTTACAAGGGGAAAGCTTCAGGAGTGGTGAAGCAGGGCGGCAGGTGTCTCTCTGTCTCTCTCCCTGTCTATCACCCCCTTCCCTCTCGATTTCTTGCTGTCTCTATCAATAAATAAAGATAATAAAAAAGCAATTTAAAAAAGTTTTTTTATTGGGGTCGGGCGGTGGCGCAGTGGGTTAAGCGCATGTGGCGCAAAGCACAGGGACCGGCGTAAGGATCCCGGTTCGAGCCCCCGGCTCCCCACCTGCAGGGGAGTCGCTTCACAGGCGGTGAAGCAGGTCTGCAGGTGTCTATCTTTCTCTCCCCTTCTCTGTCTTCCCCTCCTCTCTCCATTTCTCTCTGTCCTATCCAACAACGAATTGCGTCAACAAGGGCAATAATAATAACCACAGCGAAGCTACAACAAGGGCAACAAAAGGGGGGGAAAAAATGGCCTCCAGGAGCGGTGGATTCATGGTGCAGGCACCGAGCCCAGCAATAACCCTGGAGGAGGAAAAAAAAAAAAAATTAAAAAATTAAATTAAAAAAAAAAAGTTTTTTTATTTATTATTGGATAGAGACAGAAATTGAGAGGGATGGGGAAGAAAGAGAGAGAGAGACCTGCGGCTCTACTTCACTTCTCGTGAAGCTTTCCCCCCGTAGGTGAGAAGCAGGGGCTTGAACCCCAGTCCTTGCACACTATAATGTCTGTGCTTAACCAGATACATCACTGCCTGGCCCCCTCCTTTTAACCTTTTTCATAGCCAGGGACATAGTTCAGTGGGTAGAATACAGGACTTGCATGCCTAAGGCACCCTGTTCAAGCCCCAGTAGCTCATGTACTCAAGTGATGCTTTGACTTCTGTCTGGTCCCCATGGGAAACTCTTAGCATATGAAGTAAATAAAAATAAATATCTTTCAAGTTTTGAAATTGAGATATAATTGGCATAACACTGTTTACATCTAAGCTGTGCAATATTTTGCAGATTTAATTACACCGTGGTTGCCTCTGTAGCTTTATCTAATACCTCTATCAAATCACATAATTATCACCTCTTCAAGTGGTGGCAACAAATAAGATCTAATCTCTTAGGGAGTTGAATGTGTCCGATCCCTTTGTGTTGTCTGCAATCATTGTGCTACGTAATGGACCTCGAGGACTTACTCACTGACTGCTGACTGCTGGTTCCAGGCTTTCAAATAGCATCTCCCACTCCCCAGGCCCTTCTCATGATGACCACTACCCCACTGTTTCCACGTTCTTTTTAAATTCCTCATCTAAGAGTTACTATATGATATTGGTCTCTCTCTCTCTCTGACTCAGTAGCACAGTGTCACAAGTTCCTTCCATGTTGTTGCAAATGGCAGAAATCCCCTTTTTTTTCTTCCTTGTTTCTGAATATTGGTGTGTGTGTGTGTGTGTGTGTGTGTGTGTGTGTGTGTGTGTGTGTTTATCCAGCCATCCACTGATGGACACTTGCATGGTTCCCAGACCTTGATTATTGTGAACGGTAACACGATAAACATGGCCTGCACCCACTTGTTAGATAGCTACTTTTCATTTCCTGTGGACAAGATAATTGTGATTTTTAAATGGAATGGTAGTTCTGTTTTTCATTTTTTTTATTAATATGACAAATGTATACATTCTTTTTTATATTTATTGGATAGACACAGCCAGAAATTGTGAGGGAAGGGGGTGATAGACAGGGAGAGAGACAGAGAGACACCTGCAGCACTGCTTCACCACTCGTGAAGCTTTCCCCCTTGCAAGTGGGGACCGGGGACTTGAACCCGGGTTCCTGCTCACTGTAACATGTGCGCTCAACCAGGTGCGCCACCATCCAGTCCCACATTCTTTTTTTTATACCCCCCATAGCGCTAGCTTTAGGTCTCTGGATCGCTCAGAGGACCAGCCAGCCCATTTCTTCCTTTCTTCCTTTCTTTCTTTTTATTTTATTTATTGGGGAATTAATGTTTTACATTTGACAGTAAGTACAATGGTTTGTACATGCATAACATTTCCCAGTTTTCCATATAACAATACAACCCCCACTAGGTCCTCTGTCATCCTTTTTGGACCTGTACTCTCCCCACCCACCCACCCAGAATCTTTTTATTTTTCATTTCTTGAAGAATGTTTATACTCTAAGATTATTGAGAACCTCAAAGAAGTTTTCTGTGCAGACTATTTGGGGTGCTATCTACTGAATTCAAAATCAAAACAAGGGGCCAGGTGGTGGCACACCAGTTTGAGGGCACATCTTACGATGCACAAGGACCCTGTTCGAGTCCCCAGTCCACACCTGCAGGGGAGGGAGGGAGGGTGGAAGCTCTTTGAGTGGCAAAGCAGTGTTGCGAGTGTCTCTCTTTCTCTCCCCCTATTTCTCCTTTCCCTCTTGATTTCTTTTTTTTTTAATATTTTATTTTATTTATTTATTCCCTTTTGTTGCCCTTGTTGTTTTATTGTTGTAGTTATTATTGTTGTTGTCGTCGTTGTTGGATAGGACAGAGAGAAATGGAGAGAGGGAGGGGAAGACAGAGAGGAGGAGAGAAAGATAGACACCTGAAGACCTGCTTCACCGCCTGTGAAGCGACTCCCCTGCAGGTGGGGAGCTGGGGTTCGAATCGGGATCCTTATCCGGTCCTTGTGCTTTGCGCCACCTGCGCTTAACCCGCTGCGCTACAGCCCGACTCCCTTGATTTCTTTATAATTTAAAATTATAAAGATAATTTTTAAAAAATATTTTTAAAAGAAATCAAAACAAGGGTGGGGATGGCTCAGCCAGTAGAGTACACACCTCACCATGAGCAAGGACCCCAGTTCAAGTCCCTGCTTGCACACTTGGGAGCACCTGCATGAGGGAAAGCCTCATGAATTGCAGGGCAATGCTCTGCTGCCTCTCATCTCTCTCCCTCTCTCCCTTTCTGTCTGAAATTGCAAAAAGAGAAATGTTTACCTGGAGCAGTGAAATCACGCAGGCACAAGCCCCAGTGAAAAGGAAAGGAGAGAGGGAGGAGAGAGGAATTTTTCTTTTTCATATTTATTTATTTATTCCCTTGTTGTTCTATTGTTGTAGTTACTATTGTTGTTGTCGTTGGATAGGACAGAGAGAAATGGGAGAGGAGGGGAAGACAGAGAGGGGGAGAGAAAGACACCTGCAGACCTGCTTCACTGCCTGTAAAGCGACTCCCCTGCAGGTGGGGAGCCGGGGGCTCGAACCGGGATCCTTAGGCCAGTCCATTTGCTTTGTGCCACCTGCAATTAACCCACTGCACTACCGCCGGACCCCCGGGAGAGAGAGATTTTAAATATCTGTTCATTCGTTTAAAGTGAATAATATTAAAAATAATAATAATAAAAATTTTTAAGTGAATAATAAATTCACACATGAAAGAAATGATTACAAAAATCACTGTATCTTCCCAAGGGGGGGGCGGGGGGAGAATCTGTAAAAAGAGTAGCATTGTTTCAAAGTATCGTGAATATACATGTGGCTTAGTAAGACTAGATTTGCATACCTGATGCCTGTCCACTCAGCCTCTTAGGTCCATTGTTTTAGTTATTAAGATCTACAGAGAAATGTAATAGCACCTGATAGTTCATTTAGAAAAGCAGACCTCAGAGAATCCTGAAACGGCACCCCTCACACATTGAGAACTGCTGTTCTGTGGTCCGGGAGGTGGCTCAGTGGATAAAGTATTGGATTCTCAAGTGTGAAGTCCCAAGTTCAATCCCTGGCAGCACATGTACCAGAGTGATGAGCTGGTTCTCTTTCTATTTCTCATAAATAAATAAAATCTTTAAAAAAAAAAAGGAACCAAACACACTCATCCAAAAAAGATCTGTGTACACCTATGTTTATAGCAACACAGTTTGTAATAGTAAAAACCTGGAAGCAACTCAGGTGTCCAAAAACAGATGAGTGGCTGAGCAAGTTGTGGTCTATGTACACAATGGACTACTACTCAGCTGTTAAAAATGGTGGCTTCATCTTCTTCACTCCATCTTGGATAGAGCTTGAAGGAATCCTGTCAGGTGAGATAAGTCAGAAAGAGGAGGATGAATATGGGATGATCCCACTCATAGAAGTTGAGAAATAAGAACAGAAGGGAAAACACAAAGCAGAACTTGGGCTGAGTTTGGTGTATTGCACCAAAGTAAAGACTTTGGTGCGGGGTGGGGGGAGCTAGTTCTATGTGGAAAATTAAGAAATGGGGCGGGGGGGGTAGATAGCATAATGGTTATGCAAAGAGGCTCCAAAGTTCCAGGTTCAATCCCTCCACACCATAAGCCCGAGCTGAGCAGTGCTCTGGTTAGAAAGAAAGAAAGAAAGAAAGAGAGAGAGAAAAAAAGAAAGAAATAAAGAAAGAGAAAACCAAGAAATGTTACACATGTACCAACTACTGTATTTTACTATTGACTATAAACCATTAATCCCCCCAATAAAGAAAAAGAAAGAAGTGGTCCAGGAGGTGGTGCAGTAGATAAAGCACTGGGTTTTCAAGCATGAGGTCCTGAGTTCAATCCCTGGCAGCACATGTACCAGAGTGATGTCTGGTTCTTTTTCTCTTTTTTCCTATCTTTCTCATTAATAAATAGATAAAGTCTTAAAAAAAAAAAAAGAAAAGAAAATTAAAGGTTGACTTGAACTGGTGGAAGATATTTCCATAAGCCCATAGCATTCCCTTCCTAGTTTGTCAAACTTTTAAATTATTTGATGTTTTTTGCTTCTTTTTTAAATTTTTTTATCTTTATTTATTGGATAGAAACAGTCAGAAGGGGGTCGGGCGGTGGCACAATGGGTTAAGCGCACGTGGCACAAAGCGCAGGGACCCGTGTAAGGATCCCGGTTAGAGCCCCCGGCTCCCCACCTGCAGGGGAATCACTTCACAGGTGGTGAAGCAGGTCTGCAGGTGTCTGTCTTTCTCTCCCCCTGTCTTCCCCTCCTCTCTCCGTTTCTCTCTGTCCTATCCAACAACAAACAACATCAACAATGGCAATAATAATAACCACAACGAGGCTACAACAACAAGGGCAGCAAAAGGGGGACAAAATGGCCTCCAGGAGCAGTGGATTCATGGTGCAGGCACCGAGCCCAGCAATAACCCTGGAGGAGGAAAAAGACAAAGAAACAGTCAGAAATCGAGAAGGAAGTGGAGATAGAAAGGAAAAGAGACAGGGAGACACCTGCAGCACTGCTTTGCCGCTTGCAAAATGCAGGTGGGGACCGGGGCCTCAAACTTGGGTCCTTGTGCATTGTAACGTGTGTGCCCAACCAGGTGCGCCACCATCAGGTCCATAAATTGTTTGTTTTAAAATGCCGCAGGAAGAAATGCTATCCTGACCTTCGTAAGTGAACCTCACTAGTTTTCAGGAAATCGAACCTCTTTCTTTCTCTCTCCCTCTCTTCCTCTCTCCCTCTCCTGGTTTTCAACGTCAGTTAGCAGGAGAGCCCTTTCTTAGTCCAGAACCAGCGACATTGAGCTGGTTACTGCCCTCAGCAGTAACTTAGACTCGCCTGATTCTCCCAACTTTTTTTTAAAATTTTTTACTTATTTATTCCCTTTTTGTTGCCCTTGTTGTTTTACTGTTGTAGTTATTGTTGTTGTTGTTATTGATGTTGTTGTTGAATAGGACAGAGAGAAATGGAGAGAGGAGGGGAAGACAGAGAGGGGGAGAGAAAGACAGTCACCTGCAGACCTGCTTCACCGCTTGTGAAGCGACTCCACTGCAGGTGGGGAGCCGAGGGCTCGAACTGAGATCCTTCTGCCGGTCCTTGCGCTTTGCGCCACGTGTGCATAACCCACTGCGCTACCGCCCGACTCCCCTCCCAACTTTCTGACGAGGAACCATCCACATGCACAGTTCCCTGAGCACGTCCCATGTGGACCCTGTAGACCCATAGTGGGAATGCTAGCTTGGTCCTCTGTGCAAGGCAGACCAGACCCCCACCACCACCCCCATGCCCTGGTGGAGCTACATGTGGCTTTGCTGCTTCCACCACCCCCCCCAAGTGTCTGCCACAGTGCCACCACAACGTCCTGCCAAGAGTCAGGGCACAGCGGAGCTGGAGGCCCCTGCTGGGAAGCCTGCTATGGGGCATGAGGAGGGGGATGCTGAGGGAGCCTTGGGTGTACACAGTCATTTCCAATAAACAGACGTGGGGGAAGGGGCACAGAGAGGCCACCTGGAGGTTCCAGGGACCTGTGAAGTCCCCTGAAACTTCCTGAGAGCTTAAGTGGGGTCAGAGCAAAGAAATAAAGTAGTCAGATCTGCAACAGCTGCCGTCTGGTTTTCCTGTTGCAGCTTCTTGTAACCCAGAGTCCTGAGAGCTTTGGGAGCTCCCCCCCCCCCCCCCCCCAGCTGGAGTCCTCTGGGCGGGTGCTATGACTCAGAGTTACCCAGCTCACAGAGAGTTTCCTTCCTGGGAAGACCCTCCTCCCTCTCCCCCACCTCCTCTCAAGGATCAGCAAAAATGACCCAGGCAGCAGCAGCTGGGAGAGACCTGGCTGTGGTCAGCGTGCAGGGTACCCAGATGGACAGGGGAGGACAGCATGGAGAAGAAGGCCCCTGGGGAAGAGCATTTGGCATCTTCCTAGACCTGTCCCAGCCTCCTGGGTTACGTCTGAGCTTCCCAGGTCCTTCTGGGATGAGAAGTCCTTGGGCAAGAAGCTGATTCTCCTCTGCCCTCCTTGATCCATATGGATTTATTTTTTTCCTCCAGGGTTATTGCTGAGGCTCGGTGCCTGCACTACAAATCCACTGCTCCTGGAGGCCATTTTTCCCTATTTTTGTTGCCCTTGTTGTTGTTGTTATTGTTAATAACAAGAGAGAAATCAAGAGAGACGGGGAAGATAGAGGGGGGGGGGAGAGAGAGAGACCTGCGGATCTGTTTCACTGCCTGTGAGGCAACCCCCTGCTGCAGGTGAGGAGCCGGGGGCTCGAACCAGGATCCTTATGCTGGTCCTTGGGCTTCACACCATGTTCGCTTAACCCGCTGCACTACCACCCGGCCCCCTGATTGGAATTTTTTTTTTAATGACACAAAAGGCTAATTTCTATTATATATGTGTACATAGAGGCCCACACGAGAACAGTGGAATCTTTCACACACTCTCTCTCTCTCTCTCTCTGTGTCTCTCCATACATATATGATAGAGACAGTGAGAAATTGAGATGGGAGGGGAAAATAGAGAGGAAAGAGACAGAGAGACACCTGCAGCCCTATTTCACCACTCATGAAGCTTTCCCCCTGCAGGTGGGGACCAGGGTTTGAACCCAGGTCCTTACACACTGTAATGTGTGCGCTCAACCAGGTGTGCCACCAAGAACAGTGGAATCTTTCATCTGGTCTTTCCAGTCAATAGGATTAAATCGTCTCTAGAAAGGTAACAATAAATGTAGAAAGGAATAACGCATAGAACAAAGAGATTCTAGAGAGTCGGGTGGTAGCGCAGCGGGTTAAGCGTGGGTGGCGTAAAGCACAGGACTGGAGTAAGGATCCTGGTTCGAGTCCCTGGCTCCCCACCTGCAGGGGAGTCACTTCACAATCTCCCTCTCTCTGCCTTCCCCTCCTCTCTCCATTTCTCTCTGTCCTATCCAACAATAATGACATCAATAATAACTACAATGATAAAACAACAAGGGCAACAAAAGGGAATAAATATTTTTTTAAAAACTAAAAAAAAAGAAATCTTAAAAAAAGAACAAAGAGATTCTCTGTTTTTAATATATTTATTTATTATTGGATAGAGACAGAGAAATTGAGAGGGGAGGGGGTACTAGAGAGGTAGAGAGACAGACAGACACCTGTAGCCCTGCTTCACCACTCATGAAGTTTTCCCCCTGCAGGTGGGGGCCAGGAGCTTGAACCTGCATCCTTGCGCATAACTTCTTTATCCAGTCGTCTGTTGCTGAGCATGCAGGTTGCTTAGATATTTTTTGACTATTGTGAATAATGCAGTTATGAACATGAAAACACATACATCCCTTTGAATTAATGTTTTCATGTTTTTTGGATAAGTGTCTGAGTGGGATTGCTGGAACTTAAGGCATCCCCGAGTTTACTTGTGTAAGAATTGGTTTTTCTTAAAAGGCTTTATTCATTTATTAATGCAAAATATAGGAGGACAGAGAGAGAACCAGACATCACTCTGGTATATGTGCTGCCAGGGATTGAACTCAAGACCTCCCACTTGAGAATCCAATGTTTTATCTACTGTGCCATCTCCTGGACCAGTGTAAGAATTCTTCATCCAGGGAGTGTAAGAATTCTTCATCCAGGGTGGTAGCGTAGCGGGTTAAGCGCAGGTGGCACAGAGCGCAAGGACAGGCATAAGGATCCCAGTTCAAGCCCCTGGGTCCACACCTGCAGGGGAGTCGCTAAACAGGCGGTGAAGCAGGTCTGCAGGTGTCTATCTTTCTCTCCCCCTCTCTGTCTTCCCCTCCTCTCTCCATTTCTCTCTGTCCTATCCAACAATGACGACATCAGTAATAACAACAATAATAACTACAACAACAATAAAAAAACAAGGGCAACAAAAGGGAAAATAAATATTAAAAATTTTTAAAAAGAATGGGGACACAGTGACCTTGTCACCACAGATAGGTAAGAGAAATAAAACCAAGAGACAACAAAAAGAAAAGGAACAGTCCAATTAAAAAAACAGTGGACAAAAGATGTAAATAGGTGTTTTTTTAAAAAATATTTTACTGATTTATTCCCTTTTGTTACCTTTGTTTTATTGTTGTAGTTATTATTGTTGTTGTTGATGTCGTCGTTGGTGGACAGAGAGAAATGGAGAGAGATGGGGAAGACAGAGAGAGGGGAGGGAAAGATAGACACCTGCAGACCTGCTTCACTGCCTGTGAAGGGATGGCCCTGCAGGTGGGAAGCCGGGGACTTGAACCAGGATCCTTATGCCGGTCCTTGCGCATTGCGCCACCTGCGCTTAACTCGCTGCGCCACCGCCTGACTCCCATGAATAGGTTTTGAAAGAAGAGATACATATGGTCCACAGACATATGAAGAAACGCTCCGTTTACTCATCATTAGATAAATGCAAATTAAAACCACATTGAGGGTGCTGGGCAGTGACGCAACAGGTTAAGTGCATAGTTCTTTTTTTTTTTTCCCTCCAGGGTTATTGCTGGGCTCGGTGCCTGCACCATGAATCCACCGCTCCTGGAGGCCGTTTTTCCCCCTTTTGTTGCCCTTGTTGTTTTAGCCTCGTTGTAGTTATTATTATTGCCATTGCTGATGTTGTTCGTTGTTGGATAGGACAGAGAGAAATGGAGAGAGGAAGGGAAGACAGAGAGGGGGAGAGAAAGACACCTGCAGACCTGCTTCACTGCCTGTGAAGCGACTCCCCTGCAGGTGGGGAGCCGGGGGCTCAAACCAGGATCCTTACACTGGTCCTTGCGCTTTGCGCCACCGCCCGACTCCCAAGTGCATAGTTCTAAGTGCAAGGATCCCAGTTCGAGTCCCCACTCCCCACCTGCAGTGGAGATGCTTCACAAGCGATGAAGCAGGTCTACAGGTGTCTCTCTTTTTTCCCTCTCTCTCTCTATCTCTCCCTCCCCTCTCAGTTTCTCTCTGTCCTATCAAATTAAAAAAAAAAAAAAAAAAGACTGCCCCAAGCGGAGGATTCATAGTGCCGGCTGGCATCAAAGCCCAGCGACTGGAAGCAAAACAAAACAAAAACACAAACACAAACATTGAGATTGCACCTCATGCCAGTGAGAAAGACCTTTGTCAACAGACAGGAAGCAGTGAGTGTTGGAGAGGATGTGGAGATAGAGGAACTGTGACACTGCTGATGGGCGTGCAAACTGCATCAGTCATTATGGAAAATGGATGAAGAATTCTTCTTTTTTCTTAATTTTTTTTCATATTTATTTATTTATCTTCCCTTTTGTTGTTGTAACTATTAATGTTGTTGTTGTTGGATAGGACAGAGAGAAACGGAGAGAGGAGGGGAAGACAGAGAGGGGAAGAGAAAGACAGACACCTGCAGACCTGCTTCACCACCTGTGAAGCGACTCCCCTGCAGGTGGGGAGCCGGGGGCTCGAACTGGGATCCTTATGCCAGTCTTCGCTGTGTCCCCATTCTACAGGGCTCTGGGAGGGGAGGCTGAGCTGCGTCCAGGGGCTGTTCTGGGCATGCTGGGAGGCAGTGAAAGTAGGTGAACACCCCTGACCTGGGCACCCTTTATTCTTGCAGGACCTCGGCATGGAGTCGACCTCGCTGGATGACGTCCTGTACCGCTATGCCAGCTTCAGGAACCTGGTGGATCCCATCACACACGACCTCATCATCAGCCTGGCCCGCTACATCCACTGCCCCAAGCCGGTAGGGGGAGCTGTGGTCAGGGCCGGCCAGGGCTGGGTGCACCCCGGGCAGCTTCTGCACGGCTCGGCGCCTGTGGAGGGTGGCCCCGAGACCTCACACTGACAACAGCGGAGAAAGGTTTTGTTGAGCCCATGGGGTTATTAAATCTGGATTCGTTGCTGACACTGGAGAAGCAGAATATTTCAGGGGAGGGGCCAGGAAATGGTTTACAGGGTAGAGCACACACTTTATCAGACACAGGGCCCGGGGTTCGAGTCCCTGGCCAGTGCATGGGAGCTCCTGCACAGAGGAAGCTTCATGAACTGTGGAGCTGTGCGGTAGTGTCTCCTCTCTTTCTCTCTCTCTCTCTGCCCCTCTGTTCCCCTCTTCCTCCCACACTGTATCTGAAGGAAAAAGTCAGCCAGAACAGGAGGTAGATAGCATATAGGTTATGCAAAGAGACTCTCATGCCTGAGGCTCCAAAGTTCCAGGTTCAATCTCCCACGCCACTATAAGCCAGAGCTGAACAGTGCTTTGATAAAAATAAATATATAGGGCGGAGAGTAGATCGCATAATGGTTATGCAAACAGACTCTCATGCCTGAGGCTCCAACATCCCAGGTTCAATCCCCCACACCACCATAAGCCAGAACTGAATAGTGTTCTGGTAAAAATAAATAAAATTTAAATAAATAGATAAAAATAAATGAGGCCGGGTGGTTGGCACACCTGGTTGAGTGCACGTTACAATGTGCAAGGACCTGGGTTCGAGCCCCCAGTCCCCACCTGCAGGGGGAAAGCTTCACAAGTGGTGAAACAGTGCTGCAGGTGTCTCTCTGTCTCTCACCCTCTCTATCACCCCTTCCCTCTCGATTTCTGACTATCTCTATCCAATCAATAAATAAAGATAATTTTTAAAAAATTAAATAAATAAATACATTTAATATATGTGTGTGTGTGTGTGTGTGTGTGTGTGTGTGTGTGTGTGTGTGTCAGCCAGGGACAAAAATGCTGGCTGGTGGCAACAAACAGATTGGATTGGTGTGTGTTTGTTTGTTTGTTTTTACCAGACCAATGCTCTGATCTTGCTTATAGTTGGGGGCTGATGGGGGAGAATGACTAAACCTGACTTTGGAGGATGAAAGACTGGGGTTTGTTTGTTTGTTTCACCTCTAGGGTTATCACGGTGGCTTAGTGCCTGCACTGTGAATCCATTTTTTGTCTTTTTTTTTTCTCTTTTCATTTTTTTCATTTAATTCAATAGAACAGAGAGAAATGGATAGGGGAAAGAGGTAGAAAGGGAAAGAGAGACACCTGCAGACCTGCTTCACCATTTGTGAAGCAACACCCCTCCTCCCCCCGCAGGTGGGCAGCTGGGGGCTTGAACTCCAGTCCTTGTGCGGGTCCTTACACGTAACCCAACACCATCACCGCCCGCCCTGCCCTCGTGAAAGACTCTTTGCATAATCATTATGTTACCTCCCCGGCTCATAAACTGGAATATTTCATGCAATCTCTCTGTCCTTGAAAATCTAGGAAGTCGCAGCAAATATAAAGCCCTCACTCCCACAGGCTGGTGCTGAGTGGCCAACACTGCTGTGTGATGCCAGGGCAAGGCCTGCGTGCCCAACTATGGAGGGTGTGCTGTGCCCGGACATACAGACTGGGGGGGGGGGGGAGCCAGGACCCGGTCCAAATCCAGCCACCTCTCTGCCACCCAAGCCACACACCCCGGTGCAAGACAGTGCCCACCTGGAGGTGGGCTGTTTCTTACTTTCTGATTGTTGTTTTTTGAAATGGTCTTGTTTGTTTTTCTTTTGCTCTGTGAGGTGGACTTTTTTTTTTCTTTATTTCTTTATTGGGGAATTAATATTTTACATTCGACAGTAAATACAATAGTTTGTACATGCATAACATTTGCCAGTTTTCCATATAACAATACAACCCCCACTAGGTCCTCTGTCATTCTTCTTGGATCTGTATTCTACACACACACACACACACACACACACACCAGAGTCTTTTACTTTGGTGCAATACGCCAATTCCAGTTCAGGTTCTACTTGTGTTTTCTCTTCTGATCTTGTTTTTCAACTTCTGCCTGAGAGCGAGATCATATTCATATTCATCCTTCTGTTTCTGAGTGAGGTGGGCTTTTCTTATTTAAAGGTGCTTTGAAAGCCCAGCAGTGGCCCTGCACAGGACTTCCCAGTCTGCCCCAGTCCCCACCACGCCCAACTGTCTTCCTCTCCTCTCTGGACTGTCATTTCATACCCACCCACTTCACTCACGTCCGCTTCTTGCCTAGCACCGGGAGTAGAGTACCAGGCTGCTCCAGCCTCTGCAGGGGTCACTCTGCCCCTTCTGGGTGGGAGGGTCGGATCTGCCCTATTCCTGCCAGCCCTCAGCTTGACAGACTTTGGGCTGGCTCACCCACAGCTGCTTCTGGGAGTCTGGAAGGAAAGAAGGGCTCAGAAAGGCTTCTTTCTCGCCCATTCCTCAATTTCTAGCAGTTTCCGTGTAAGGAAGCACTTCCTTTGTGTCAGGAACCGGAAGGCAGAGTGGGATCAAGGAGTGTGGGGAGAGAAGCTTCTGCTTCCAGAGAAGGATGTGATAACAGTGGGGGAAGGAGGGGATCGGGCGGTGGTGCACCCAGTAGAGTGCACCAGTTACCATGTGCAAGGTCCTGGGTTCAAGTCCCTGGTCCCACTTGCGGTGGGGGAAACTTCACAAGCAGAGGAGCAGTGCTGCAGGTGTCTCTCTGAGTCTCTTTTCTCTTTTTCCAGAGCGCTGCTCAGCTCTGGCTTGTGCTGCAGGGGATTGAACCTGGGGCTTTGGAGCCTCAGGCATGAGAGTCTGTTTGCAGAACCATTATGCTGTCTACCCTCCACCCTCAGTCTCTCTCTTTTTTTTTTGCCTCCAGGGTTGTTGCTGGGGCTTGGTGCCTGCAGTACAAATCCACTGCCCCTGGAGGCCATTTTCCCCATTTTATTGTCCTTCTTGTTACCCTTGTTGTTGTCATTAGTATTATTGTTGTCACTGTTATTGTTGTTGTTGAATAGGACAGAGAGAAATGGAGAGAGGAGGGGAAAACAGAGAGGGAGAGAAAGACAGACACCTGCAAACCTGCTTCACCGCCTGTGAAGCGACCCCCCCCCCCCCGCAGTTGGGGAACCCGGGCCTCGAACCGGGATCCTTAAGCCAGTCCTTGTGCTTCGTGCCATGTGCGTTTATCCCACTGTACTACCACATGCCCCCCTTTTATTTATATTATTCTTTTTAAAATTTTTTTATTTATTATGTAATTTCCCCCTTTTGCCCTTGTTTATTGTCGTCATTGTTGTTGTTATTGTTGTTAGTGCTGTCGTTGTTGTTGGGTAGGACAGAGAGAAATGGAGAGAGGAGGGGAAGACAGAGAGGGGGAGAGAAAGACAGACACCTGCAGACCTGCTTCACCGCCTGTGAAGTGACTCCCCTGCAGATGGGGAGCCGGGGGCTCGAACAGGGATCCTTATGCCCGTCTTTGTGCTTTGCACCACCTGCGCTTAACCCGCTGCACTATTTCCCAGCTCCCTGTTAATCTTTTTTAACCAGAGCACTGCTCAGCTCTGGCTGATGGTGCAGGGGCTTGAGCCTGGGACTTTGGAGCCTCAGGCATGAAAGTCTCTTTACATAACCATTATGCTATCCTGCCCTGCCCTCTCTCACTCTCTTATCAAGAAAATAAATGACCCCCACATGCAGGGGTCCACTTCAGGAGCCGTGAAGCAAGTGTCTATCATTCTCCTCTCTATATATCTCCCCATCCTCTCTCAATTTCTTTCTGTCCTACCTAATAGAAAAAATTATGGGACTCGAGCAGTGGCGCAGCGGGTCAAGCGCAGGTGGCGCAAAGCGCAAGGACCGGCATAAGGATCCCGGTTCCAGCCCCCAGCTCCCCACCTGCAGGGGAGTCGCTTCACAGGCGGTGAAGCAGGTCTGCAGGTGTCTGTCTTTCTCTCCCCCTCTCTGTCTTCCCCTCCTCTCTCCATTTCTCTCTGTCCTATCCAACAACGATAACAAAAGGACAACAAAAGGGAATAAATATTTTTAAAAGATTTTAAAAATTAGAGAAAGAGAGAAAAATAATAAATAAATTAAATTAAATAAACCCTAATAACAAAAATGAAAGTGTGTGGAGGGTTTTCAGGTCTGCCATTGTTAGATCAGGGCACAAGCTTGAGCTTGGTTTTCAGGGGTTGGTACCTTGTTCCAGGGCAGGGCCTCTCTCCCTAGTGCTGGAGAGCAGTGCTCACTGTGGAAGGCAGGGTGGGGGTGGGGGCTGATGCAGAGTTCAAGTGAGGAATGATAAGTAACGACCAGCCCATGCATAAGGATCCAGGTTCAAGCCCCCACTCCCCATCTGCAGAGGGGAAGCTTCACAAGTGGTTAAACAGGGCTGCAGGTGTCTCTCTGTCTCTCTCTCCCTCTCCATCTTGCCTCCCCTCTCAATTTCTCTCTGTCTTATCCAAAAATATAGATAGAAGAGGGGAGGGTCGAGAGGGTGGCACAGTGAATAGAGCATTGGACTCTGAAGCATGAGTTCCCAAGTTCAATCCCCGGCAGCACATGTACCAGAGTGATGTCTGGTTCTCTCTCTCTCTCTCTTTCTCTCTCTCTCTTCCTCCCCCCCTCTCTTTCTCGTTAATAAATAAATAAAATCTTTAAAGAGAGAGAGAAAAGAGAGGAAGGAAAAGAAACAGCACTGGATTCTGCAGGTTCAAGGCCTGGGGAAGAGGAGCCGTTGGCAGGAACCACCCTCACTCGTTCAGGTCATGCCTGGCTTTCCCAGGGAAGCTGGGACGGGGCTGGGGGTGGGGCAGACCTTGCGGGGGCTGAGCCCCTGCTCTGTTAAGAGCAGAGACTGAACTGCCCACAGACGGGCAAGAGGGCTGCCAGGCTACGGGCAATCACGGGAGGTCAGCACAGTCCTTGTCACGCTCGTTTTAGAGTCAAGGAAGACAAAGCCCAGGTATAGAGGAGGGCTGGGAAAGACTGCACCCCAAGGCGAGACCTCCAGGGGTAACTTGGGCCCCTGTGCCTCTCTGGGCGGGACCCAGGCCCTTGCTGTGGGCTGGGGGTGCTCACACAGGGCTGCAGCAGGCTGCCCCCTCCACACAGGAAGGGCCTGGGGTGGTGAGCGGCCCATGCCAAGCGCTGAGAGACAGGGCAGAGGAGGAGGGCTCCAGGGGCCTGTACTTCCCTCCTTTCCTCCTGGGTGGGGACCGGAGGGGCTGAGCCTGGTTGGTCTTAGTCAGCTCAGGCTGCTCTGACAAACCGCCACAACCCTGTGGCTTCTACACCCACAGACCTCGACTGTCCCCACCCAAGGCAGTAAACTAGCAAGCTGGCCCCAGGCTTTTCTTAGGAGCCTCCAGACCCCCCCTAACCTGTTCACCTGCCCAAGACCTTACCTCCAGACACCCTGTCATTGTGACTGGGGCTCAGCGTAGGCCTCCTGGCGGGAGGGCACGTCTCAGGTCACTTAATTAGTCGAAGGTGTTTGTTTACTGTATTCTGTTTAGTCATTCTGTCACCACCAGGGGTTCATCACTCCAAACCAACTTATTTTTTTCTTTAATTTTATTTATTTTATTATTGGATCGAGACAGGGAGAAATTGAGAGGGGAGAGGGAGAGAGAGACACCTGCAGACCTGCTTCACCACTCATGAAGATTCCCCCCTGCAGGTGGGGACTGGGGGCTTGAACCTGGGACCTTGCTCACTGTCATGTGTGCGCTTAACCAGGTGCACCACCACTTGCCCCGGCCCCAGCTTCTTCAAATAGAAGGAGAAAGATGGAAGAGAGAATGAAAAGGAGAAAAGGTGCCAAGGCACCAAAGCCTCCCTCGGTGTGTGTCGGGGAGGGTGTCAGGCTCGGGCCTTGGTCACGTGCACGGCAAAGCAAGAGTGTCAACTTTGCTTTTTACTTCAGCCCTAACAGTACTATGCCATAGAGGCTCTGTTTGTTCTGATTTTCTGGTTTTTGTTTTTTGTTTTTTTTTTTAATATTTATTTATTCCCTTTTGTTGCCCTTGTTTTTTTATTGTTGTAATTATAGTTGTTGTTGTTGATGTCCTCATTGTTGGATGGGACAGAGAGATATGGGGAAGACAGAGAGGGGGAGAGAAAGACAGACACCTGCAGACCTGCTTCACTGCCTGTGAAGCGACTCCCCTGCAGGTGGGGAGCCGGGGGCTCGAACTGGGATCCTTACACTGGTCCTTGCACTTTGCACCACCTGCGCTTAACCCACTGCGCTGCCGCCCAACTCTCTCTGTTTTTGTTTTTTTTTTAATATATATGTATATTTTAAAGTATTTATTTATTCCCTTTTGTTGCCCTTGTTTTATTGTTGTAGTTGTTATTGTTGTTACTGATGTCATCATTGTTGGATAGGACAGAGAGATGGAAAGAGAAGGGGAAGACAGAGAGGGGGAGAAAGACAGACACCTGCAGACCTGCTTCACCGCCTGTGAAGCGACTCCCCTACAGGTGGGGAGCCAGGGCTCGAACCATGATCTTTAAGCTGATCCTTGCACTTTGCGCCACCTGCGCTTAACCCACTGCGCTACTGCCCGACTCCCTGTTTTTTTGGTTTTTTATTTATTTATTTGTTCCCTTTTGTTGCCCTTGTTGTTTTATTGTTATAGTTATTATTGTTGTCATTCGTTGTTGGATAGGACAGAGAGAAATGGAGAGAAGAGGGGAAGACAGAGGGGGAGAGAAAGACAGACACCTGCAGACCTGCTTCACCGCCTGTGAAGTGACTTCCCTACAGGTAGAGAGCCGGGGGCTCGAACCAGGATCCTTACACCAGTCCTTGCGCTTTGCCGACTCCCTGTTTTTTTAGACAGAGAGAGAGAGTGAAAGAGACCACAACACCAAATCTTCCTCCAGTGCTGTGGAGGCTGGGCTCAAGCCTTGAGTCACACACATGGCAAAGCAGTGCGTTATCCAAGTGAGTTTATTTGCCAGCCTCCATAGAGCTGTGTGGAGAGTTGGGTGACACGTGGTTTCTGAGAGGCTCCGGTGTGGGCGTCTCATCCATAGAGACCAGGGTGTAACTGGTCTCAGCAGAGCACTCAGAGCGGCCTAGCAGGTCAACCGTGGAACACAGCCCCTGGGCCCCCGCCCTGCAGGCTCAGATTTCAGCAAATGGCAGGCTGGTGTCCAGTGAAAGCTTCCAAAGGCAGCAAGGGAGTTAGCCCTGCCCTGCCCGGGATATTTGGCAGGAGAGGCTGAGTTAAGGGATTCTCCAGCTGGGGCTGAGGCTGGGCTGGAAGGGGTGCTCCCTGCCCCCTGCAACACAAGCAGCTCCCTGGATTGGCTCAGGGCTGCCCAAGACTTCTTGCTCTGCTCCTTCAACTGAGAGTGTTGGGTTCCTTCAGGCTGTGTGGCTGTGCAGGCTTGTGGGCAGAGGTATCTGACTGTCCGTCCTCGGGGTTCTTCCTCTGCTGTGAGATGAGATGAAGAAAGAGACCTTTAAAAAAAAAATGAAGGGGGTCCGGCGGTAGCGCAGCTGGTTAAGCACACATGGTACCAAGCGCAAGGAAGGATTCTGGTTCGAGCCCTGGCTCCCCACCTGCAGGGGAGTGGTTTCACAGACTGTGAAGCAGGTCTGCAGGTGTCATCTTTCTCTCTCCCTCTGTCTTTCTCTCCCCTCTCCATTTCTTTTTTTTATTATTATTTTCCCTTTTGTTGCGCTTGTTTTTCACTGTTGTAGTTATTATTGTTGTTATTGATGTCGTCGTTGTTGGATAGGACAGAGAGAAATGGAGAGAAGAGGGGAAGACAGAGAGGGAGAGAGAAAGTTAGACACATGCAGACCTGCTTCACCGCTTGTGAAGTGACCTCCCCCCTACAGGTGGGGAGCCGGGGGTTTGAACTGGGCTCCTTACGCTGGTCCTTGCGCTTTATGCCATGTGTGCTTAACCCACTGTGCTACCGCCCGACTCCCTCTCTCCATTTCTCTGTCCTATCCAACAACGATGACATCAACAACAACAACAATAATAATAACTACAATTTTTAAAAAGGGCAACAGAAGGGAATAAATAAATATTTTTAAAAATATATTTAAAACAAAAACAATTTCAATAATTTACTTATTTATTATTGGATAAAGACAGAAATTGAGAGGGGGAGGAGTAGAGAGGGAGAGAGACAGGCACCTGCAGCCCTGCTTTACTCGTGAAGCTCTCCCCCTGCAGGTGGGGACCAGGGGCTTGAACCCGGGTCCTTGTGCGCTGTCACGTGAGCGCTTGACCAGGTGCGCCCCTGCCTGACCCCCACAAAATATTTTTTAATAAAAAAATAGAAGAAGAAGCAGCACTTGACCAGGTGCGCCCCTGCCTGACCCCCACAAAATATTTTTTTTAATAAAAAGAAGAAGCAGCAGCACTGCCAGTGGGCAGTGCTTAGAGGAAACACTGCAGACAGACACACAGACACAATGTGCAGAGCCAGGTGCAGCCCCCAGCACTCGGGGCTGCATCTCCATGTCCAGCGCGGATTCGGGGAGAGCTGGCTGGGCGGGGAGGGGGATTCTGTGGCTGGACCCCGCGAGGTCCCCGGGGTGGTGGGGGGTGCGGGCTGCAGACACTTAGCCGCAAAGCACTGGCACTGCCCCTCCCCCGCCAGTGCTGCTCGTCTAGGCGGGTGCTGCGCTGGAGGGGGGGCTCCGGAAAGTCATGGGGGGACCGCTGGGCCTGCTGGAGGCTTTGCTGGTCGCAAGAAGCACCTTGGAGCAAGCAGCCTAAGGGAAAGATGGGATCTGCCGCCGGGAGGCACAAAAGCGGGAACCCGCGCCCGGCCCTGCGCACGGCTGCCCCCCGGTGGCCGGCATGGCGCATTGCAGCGGCGCCTTTGTCGCCTCTTTGTTTCTTTAATGAAGAAGGGGAATGCCTGGGGGGGGCCGGGTTTGGGGAACTTGAGAAGCCGCTTAAGGAGGAACCAAAAAAGCTGAGGTATTGTGCGACTTTCTGCATAGACCACTAGATCTTTAAAATACCTCTGCGCTGGTGGCCCAGTGGTAGGACCAGTTTTTTAAAAATATTTATTCCTTTTGTTGCCCTTGTTGCTTTATTGTTGTAGTTGTTGTTGTAGGACCTAATTTTTAATTATTATCCTTTATTAGATTCGATAGGACAAAGAGAAACTGGGGGTGAGGGGGAGAGGGGGGGAAGGAGAGAAAGAAAAAACGCTGCTAGTGAAGCTTCCCCCTGCAGGGGGGGACCCGGGGCTTGAACCTGGGTGCTTGAGTATTGTAATATTGTAACGTGAGTGCTTCACCAGGTCGCACCACCATCCGACCCCAACTTTGATTAGTAGTTTTTAAAAATCTGGCGTGGCGCGGTGCGGTGTGGTTTCCACCAACATTATTGCTGGGGCTGGGTAACTATACAACTCTGCCTTTCCTGGTAGACCTTTTTCTTTTTCTTCTTTTTCTGTTTTTTGGTTGTTTGTTTGTTTGTTTGCTTTGATAGAAGGTGAGAGAAAGGGAAAGACCGTGAGAGACAGAGACACCTGCAGCACTGTTTCACTGTGGGTGCTACAGATAGCGGCAGGCTGGCTGCTTGCACCCCGATTCCCATGCGCGTACCCTATGTGCTCTACGAGCTTCAACATTTCCTGGCCCCTGAGACCTTTAATGATTTTTTTTTTAATGCCAAAGCAACAACCATGCCCAATACCACTGAGTGATCTCCTGGCTCATATATATATATATTTTTTTTTTTTAATTTATTTATTCATGAGAAAGATAGGAGGAGAGAGTGAAAGAACCAGACATCACTCTGGTACATGTACTGCCGAGGATTGAACTCGGGACCTCATACTTGAGAGTCCAATACCTTATCTACTGTGCTATCTCCTGGACCACTCCTGGTTCGCTTTTTTAAAGTCCTGCTATTTCCTTTTTTATTATTATTTAAATTTTATTTTCCTTTTTGTTGCCCTTGTTGTTTTTATTGTTGTCATCATTGTTAGATAGGATAGAAAGAAAGATAGACACCTACAGACCTGCTTCACCGCCTGTGAAATGACTCCCCTGCAGGTGGGGAGCCGGGGGCTCGAACCGGGATCATTAAGGTAGGTCCTTGCGCTTTGTGCCACGTGCGCTTTACCTGCTGCACTACCGCCGGACTCCCCCTGGTTCACTTTTCATCCTTTGCTTTTTCTCTTCTTTCCTTTTCTTTCTTTTTACTTTTTTTTTTTTGAGACAGGTAAAGGCATCACAAGACACATCCATGGAGTATGCGGGGTCGGTCTTCCTCTCTCTCTCTCTCCACCCCTTCCTCTGTGCCACTCACAGTGTCCCCATGTGGTGCAGAGGCTCGAAACCTGACCTCCACATACAGAAAGGGCTCCCTCTGTACTGACCGAGCCGTCTGCCTGCTCACCTGTTGTTGGGCTGAGCTTCACTGACGGGAGACAGATGACCAGGGACTCATGGCTGAGCTGTGCGCACAACAGTCTTTATTCATGCTGAACGCAGCACAGTCTAAGCCAAGCTAAACTAAACTAAACTCTTCACAAATCCTGTCCTTATATATATACTGGCCAAGTAAGGTAGAAACAGGATGCGACGCAGAGAGGGTGGAGCGAAAAGTGACTGGTGCAAATCAGGGTGTGACAAGGAGAGGGGGCAGAGCAGGCGAGAATGCTACCACTGAACCGCCAATGCCCTGGAGGGAGGGTGGTGCTTAGTTAACAGTGGTTATGTAAATAGAATGCAGTGTTAAGCAGGGGGGATTAAACCAAATGAAACAGAAGGGGTTTTTAGAAGCAGAATTAGAAGCAAACCAACAACCTGTCCCTGGAGGTAACTAAGCAGCTTTGTATTTTCAAGTTCTCTGACTCCAGAGAACTTGGTGGAGAACCTGGAGTGTGATGCTCTCTCACTTCTCTGAAGCCTGCTGTCAGGTTGGTTCTTAAAGCAGCACTGTGACCACTCCTCCTAAAGCCTTTACTAACAAGGCCCCTTTGTTGGAGTCTCAGTGGCCTCCTTGGCGTAGACTCCACTTCATATATATTATGAGAGAAAGATAACAGAGAGGGGGTTGGGCAGTAGCGCAGTGGGTTAAGCGCACATGGTGCAAAGCACAAGGACCGGATCCCCTTCAAGCCCCCGGCTCCCCACCTGCAGGGGAGTCGCTTCACAGGCGGTGAAGCAGGTCTGCAGGTGTCTGTCTTTCTCTCCCTCTCTCTGTCTTCCCCTCCTCTCTCCATTTCTCTCTGTCCTATCCAACAACAATGACATCAACAGCAATGATTATAATAACCACAACAATGGTAAAACAACCAGGGTAACAAAAAGGGAAAGAATGGCCTCCAGGAGCAGTGGATTTGTGGGGCAGGCACCGAGCCCCGGCAGTAACGCTGGAGGCAAAAAAAAAGAAAAGAGAGAAAAACTAGAGCACTGTCTTATGGTGGTGCTGGGGATTGAACTTGGGACCCCAGAGCCTCAGGCACTAACGGCTGTCGTGGAACCATCCTGCTGTCTCCCCAGCCCCTCTCCACGTCCTCCTGCTTCTCTGTCCCTGTCCCTTGGTACCCACCATGGTTGCCCCGTTGATGTCTCAGCTGTGCCCCCAACTTTCTCCTTCCTCCTTGGGATTGAACAGACTGATATTTTCCTTTCTTTCTTTTTTTTTTTTTTTTTTACCAGAGTATTGTTCAGCTTTGGCTTATGGTAGTGCGGGGGGACTGAACCTGGGACTTTGGAGCCTCAGGCATGAGAGTCTGTTTGTATAACCATCATGCTATGTACCCTCTGCCCTTCTTTCTTTTTTTTTTTTTAATATTTATTTATTCCCTTTTCTTGCCCTTGTTGTTTTTATTGTACTTATTATTGTTGTTGTTATTGATGTCGTCGTTGGATAGGACAGAGAGAAATGGAGAGAGGGGGAGAAGACAGAGAGGGGGAGAGAAAGACAGACACCTGCAGACCTGCTTCACCACCTGTGAAGCAACTCCCCTGCAGGTGGGAAGCCGGGGCTCGAACTCGGATCCTTATGCTTTATGTTTTGAGCCACATGGGCTTAACCTGCTGTGCTACCGCCTGAATCCCTTGATATCTTATAAAATGTGGTCAGGGCCCTGCTCTCCCACCCCCAGAGACTCCCCTGTAGCCCTCACAGTGGAGCCCCTACCCACTTCACCAATGACTTCCCACCGTGCTCACCCACCCACGGGATTAGGCTCAGCGAGAAACCACCTAGGAGTCAGCACTGACTGATTACAGGGCTTGCAAATGCAGCTGCCCAGAGTGACAGCAGGACACAGTGAGGTTTGCAGAGAATCTCTTCTCAACCCCATTTCATTGCTCCTCAGGCCTTCCTTAGCCTGCTGGGCTCCTGATCAGCTTTGCCTCTTTGGATGGACACACACACTCAGAACCCCTCTCTAGCTCCCTCTCAGCCTCAGCCTGTGGTCCTCTGGGCCTCAGCTTTTTCTTCTCTGTCAAATGGGGTGGGGATGTTATTCAATCCTTGGTGCAACCCTTCATATCCTGGGGTGACGTCTGTGCAGTGATCTAGGTTGACAGGCCATAGCGACTTGGACCAAAGGAATAGCCATGGACGGAGGTGGTGGTCAGATGCTCCAGAGCAAAGCCTGCGTCCACACCTGGAACGCTCCCTGCCCCACATGCCCAGCCCTCCCACAGCTCAGTTCTTCTCACTCAAGCATCCAAGAATCCCTAACCCCTCTCTCGTTCTGTTTTGAGATGTGTTCGTTTACGTGATGACTCAGAGCCGAGTGTTGCTCAGCTCCAGTAAATGTGGTACCTCAGACTGAACCCAGGGCCTCGCACCTACAAGCCCTGTGCCCTGTCCGCTGAGAAACCTTCCCCAGCCACATACCTCGTCCACTTCTTCCCCCACCAGCTCAGCTCTAGCTTACAGTGGTGTGAGAGATTGAACGTGTGACCTCAGTAACTCATTCAGTCTCTGTCTGTCTGTCTGTCTTTTATCTCCCACCTGCCTACAGAGTTTCACTGAGGCTCATCTCATGCCTGTGCGATATACTACCAGTCACTATGGATGTGTTTGTTTCTTCCCCCAGTTAGAGGGTGAGAGACAGAGAGCAAAAGGAAACTGAGAGACAGCCTTCCCCAGCAGCGCTGGGAGGGCTGAGTGGTGCTCTGGTAAAAATAAAAAACAGTAATAAATGAATAAAACAAGGTCAGCTCAGATCTAATCCTGGGTGTGAGTAATCTTGTTTTTTTTGTTTGTTCATTTTTTCCCCTATGAGTTCTGCATGTCTATGCTGCTCTTACAACAGTTTTTAAATGTATGTATTTATTTATTTTCCTTTTTGTTGCCCTTGTTATTACTGTTTGTTATCTAATGTCGCTGTTGTTGGATAGGACAGAGAGAAATGGAGAGAGGAGGGGAAGACGGAGAGGGGGAGAGAAAGACAGACACCTGCAGACCTGCTTCACCACCTGTGAAGCAACTCCCCTGCAGGTGGGGAGCCGGGGGCTTGTGTTTTGCGCCACATGCGCTTAACCCGCTGCGCTACTGCCCGACTCCCTTACAGCATTTTTTTAAACATGTATTTATTTATTTATGTATTTGACACAGAGAGAACCAGAGTATCACCCTGACACATGACATCCTGTGACTCAAACATAGGACCTCATGCTCATAAGTCCAACACTTTACCCACTGTGCTGCCTATTGGACTGTATCTTCAAACATTTTCTACAATTCTTAAAGATTTCTTTATTTTGTTATTATTGTTTTTTACCAGAGCACTGCTCATCACATCCATCTTGCTGTCTGAAGAGACTGTGCCTCTGAGCCTCACACTTCCTGAACATCTTAGCCACTAACTCTGATAATCAAACGCTCATTACTCATTCAACAACAGAAATTTTCTTCCGGGGCTGGGGAGACTGCATAATGGTTCTGCAAAAAGACTTTCATGCCTGAGACTCCTATGGTCCCAGGTCCAGTTCCCAGCACCACCATAAGCCATAGCTGAGTAGTGCTCTGGTATTTCTGTGTTCCTCTGTATCTTTCTCTCATTAAAAGTAAAATAAATTTTAAAAAAGAAAAAGAAAGAAATGTGCTTCCTCCCAATACTGGGGACTGGTAGTTGAAGACGTAGGGTTCCCCAGGAGTGTTTCTTCTGAAACCTCATGGTGTGTCTTCCGTCCATATCTGAGTCGTAATGCTGGACTAGGTCCCTTCAGCGGTTTCATCTCATCTTGGCTTCTCCTTGACAGGCCTAACCTCTAAACACGGTCACATTGGGAGATCCTGGGGAACTGGAACTTCAACTTAAGAATATGGGGCACAGGGCGGGTGGTAGATGGCATAATGGTTATGCAAAGAGATTCTTATGCCTGAGGACCATAAGCCAGAGCTGATCCGCGTTCTGGTAAAGAAAGAAGGAAGGGAGGAAGGGAGAGAGGGAGGGAGGGAGGGAGGGAAGGGAAGGGAAGGGAAGGGAAAAGGGAAGGGGAGGGGAGGGGAGGGGAGGGGAGGGGAGGGGAGGGAAGGGAAGGGAAGGGAAGGGAGGAAATGTGTTAAGTGAATGAATAAGCAGAATGGCCCTAGATGATGGGTTGGTTATGACAGGGACCATGGTGAATTCTAGTTAAGGGGTCAGCTGGCACTTAGTCCAGTCAACTGTCAGAGTGCCTGATATCTGGACTGTATATAAATCTTTTTTGGGAGTCCAGCAGTAGTGCAAAGGTACAAAGTACAAAGCGCAAGGACAGGCGTGAGGATCCCAGTTCGAGCCCCCGGCTCCCCACCTGCAGGGGAGTTGCTTCACAGGTGGTGAAGCAGTCTATAGGTGTCTTTCTTTCTCTCCCCGTCTCTGTCTTCCCCTCCTCTCTCCATTTCTCTCTGTCCTGTCTAACAATGATGACATCAACAACACCAACATTAACTACAACAACAATAAAAAAAAAAAGGGCAACAAAAGGAAAAATAAATAAATAAATCTGTTTTTTTCTTTTTTTTGTCCAAATGAGAGCAGTTAATTCACAGAAGTCAAAACCAGTGTTGAGGTTAAGATAAAGCTCATGCCCTCTCTGAAGTGTTCCCACCTTGGGCCACAGAAAAGGCCTCCCCCTGCTTAGGCTGGGGCCATCAGATTCTTCCAGCAGAAATAAAAGCCGGGGGAGTCAGGCGGTAGCGCAACGGGTTAAGCGCAGGTGGTGCAAAGCAAGAACCAGTGTTAGGTATACTGGTTCGAGCCTGAGCCCGTGGCTCCCCACCTGCAAGGGAGTCGCTTCACAGGCAGTGAAGCAGGTCTGCAGGTGTCTTTCTCTCTGTCTTCCCCTCCTCTCTCCATTTCTCTCTGTCCTATCCAACAACGACGACATTAATAACAACAACAACAATAACTACAACAACAATAAAACAAGGACAACACAAGGGAAAATAAGTAAATAAATAATAGAAATAAAGGCTGGCCTGAGAGCCTCCTTCCTTCCTCCACACACTCAGGGACCTCTCCCCTGTGGTTGCTTCCGCAGGAGGGGGACTCACTGGGCGCCATGGAGAAGCTGTGCCGGCAGCTGACATACCACCTCAGCCCCCACTCCCAGTGGAGGCGGCACCGTGGACTGGTGAAGAGGAAGCCGCAGGCCTGGTGAGTTGTGGTCACCTGAGGTGGTCTGCCATGGTCCCCACCCACCCCTGTCAGCCTGCTTTCACAAGGGCGGCCCCAAGTGAGTCCCTGCCACAGCGGACACAGGGCATAAACCATCCCCTCCCAGGTCAGTGAGGTGATAGGAAGAGCTGGAACCAGATGGAGGTATCTTAGAAGGCTGCCTGAAGGAAGTGAGCTTGGGGAATAATTCAGGGGTAGGGAAAGCAGTCAGGATGGCTTTCCAGGGGGTCGGGCGGTAGCGCAGTGGGTTAAGCGCACATGGCGCAAAGCGCAAGGGCCGGTGTAAGGATCCCGGTTCGAGCCCCCGGCTCCCCACCTGCAGGGGAGTCACTTCACAGGCAGTGAAGCAGGTCTGCAGGTGTCTGTCTTTCTCTCCCCATCTCTGTCTTCCCCTCCTCTCTCCATTTCTCTCTGTTCTATCCAACAACGACGACAGCAATAGCAACAATAATAACTATAACAGTAAAACAACAAGGGGAACAAAAGGGAAAATAAATAAATAAATAAATATTTAAAAAAAAAAGATGGCATTCCAGATGGGCATGAGCCCAGGAGAGGTGCTGTCAGCAGGGCCCTGGGCTGAGAGCTGGAGCCATTCAGGTGAGTGGGTGGGGAAGGAAGGGGGTGTGAGTTTTGAATGAATACACTCTCCCGGTCTCCCGAGTGTCCCTTAGTCTCCAGCTGTGTCCCTGGCCCATGCAGCAGTGAGCACCCTCATGGGGCTATGACACCCCCCCCCCAGAGATGGGGCGAGAATCTGTGGGGAACAACAGGTAGCACCACGGAAAGTAAGTGGAGGGAGATATGAAAGAAACCTTCTGGGGGTCAGGAGATAACGCAGCAGGTTAAGGGCACATGGCACAAAGCACAAGGACCCGCAGCGCAAGGATCCCGGTTCGAGCCCCCGGCTCTCCACCTACAGGGGGGGGGGGGGATCACTTCACAAGCGGTGAAGCAGGTCTACAGGTGTCTTACCTTCCTCTCCCCCTCTCTGTCTTCCCCTCCTCTCTTCATTTCTCTCTGTCCTATCCAACAACGACAACATCAACAACAATAATAATAATCACAACAATGATAAAACAAGGACAACAAAAGGGGAAAAAATGGTCTCCAGGAGCAGTGGATTCATGGTGCAGGTAACTGAGCCCCAGCAATAATCCTGGAGGCAAAAAAAAAAAGAGAAGAAAGGAAAACATGTTCATATTTGGGGACTGAACAGGACAGGAAGAACCACAGAGCCTGGAGCCACAAGGAGAGCTTGAGCTCATTCAACAAAAATGAAACGCTAGAAACGGGCCAGGAGACGGCTCCTCCCACAACACTTTGCCGTGTCAGGACCGCAGTTTGAGCCCCTGGCCGCATGAGAGCCATGGAGCGGTGCTATAGTGTCTCCCTCTCCCTCTCTTTATTTTACCTTCTATCTGGGGGTCAAAAAATAGCAAAATCTGCCAGGAGTGGGAATCACACATATACAAGGCCGCAGTGAAGCCTTGCCTAGAAGCAGAAATGGAAGGTAGGTAGAAAGGGACTGGTAGTTTGCGCTGTGCTGGAAACTGGGGGTTCTCCTCCCTACACAGTCACACACTTTTTTTTTTTTAAAGCAGAGCACTGCTCAGCTCTGGCTTAAGGTAATAACAGAGGGCTGAACCTGGGACCTCAGAGCCTCGGGCATCAAGTCTTTGCATAACCACTGTGCCACGTGTCCTTGGCCCCACATCATTCAGAAACCCCATTCCCACGGGGGACTCTGACTTTGCATCACGTTTGAAAGGAATTCAAGCAGGGCCGGGTGTGATGGGCCCTGTGTCCTCCCTGGCCTCTCCTACCTGCTCTTCGTCTCCGCGACCACGACCATATTGGCCTTCCTGCCATGAGTCCTTTGCGTGCGTATGTATTCTGCCGCGGCTCATCCCAGACTTTCCTGACAGTTTTTCTTCATGTGTCAGCTCAAACATCACCTTCTTAGACAAGCATCCAGAGTAGCCTGCTGCTCTGACATCACTATCCTGTTTGTCCTTTTCCCCTCTCAGAGGAAAACAGGGGCCTTGTCTGTCAGTTCTACTTGGTAGGAGCTTAACACCTGCTGGACTAAGGTAGGACTGTAGCCATTGGCCACAGTCCCTCAGCTGGTAGATAGCAGAGCTGAATTCAACCCTAGGCTGTTAACTACA
The DNA here is from genome assembly GCF_950295315.1 of Erinaceus europaeus. Taxonomy (NCBI): domain Eukaryota; kingdom Metazoa; phylum Chordata; class Mammalia; order Eulipotyphla; family Erinaceidae; genus Erinaceus; species Erinaceus europaeus. Next base: position 94,107,895 of record NC_080173.1, read on the forward strand.
CTACCTATTTCCCTGGTGAAATGGATCTACTTAATTAATGATGTTGATAAGGGAACAGCCAAAACTTAAATCACACTAAGGCGGCTGCCTGAGTGTTCTAGATGTGACTTGAGAGCTTTGCCTTCAAACTTGTGGGATTGCCCAGTTAAGAGGCTTGGTGTGGGGAGTCGGGCAGTAGCGCAGCAGGTTAAGCGCAGGTGGCGCAAAGTGCAAGGACTGGCGTAAGGATCCCGGCTCCCCACTGCAGGGGAGTCGCTTCACAGGCGGTGAAGCAGGTCTGCAGGTGTCTATCTTTCTCTCCCCCCTCTGTCTTCCCTTCCTCTCTCCATTTCTCTCTGTACGATCCAACAACGAAGACATTAATAACAACAATAATAACTTCAACAATAAAACAAGGGCATCAAAAAGGGAAAGTGATTATTAAAAAAAAATTTTAAAAAAAAGGCTTGGTGTGCAGGCTGGGGATGATGGATGGCCTTTCAGCTTCAGGGCCCCAAGAATTGGGACCTGCACTTCATTTTGTCAAAAGAAATTTCAAGCTATGGTCCTTAACTGCTGGCATTGGCTTTATTTTATTTTTACCCAGAGTGCTTCTAAGCTCTGGTAAAAATAGTGCAGGGGATCGAACCTGGGACACTGGAGCCTCAGCCATGAGTCTCTTTGCATAACCATTGTGCTATGTCCCCCTGCCCTGTGTGTGTGTGTATGTGTGTATAGATAGGTAGGTAGATGGGACAGAGAAATTGAGTGGGGAAGGGGAGATAACGGAGGGAGGGAGAGAACTGCTTCCCTGATGGTCAAGTTCCTCCCACCCCCCTTCATCTGGGGACCAGGGGCTTGAACCCGGATCCTTGTGCTTGGTAATGTTCTTAACTGCCTCACCACCACCCAGCCCCTGGCCTGTGCTTTTGGAGCAGATCGGGTAAGACTTCTCCATTTGCCTCACCTTCCCAGGGTTGCAGTGTCAGTGTTTTTGCCTCTGATACGTGGAAATGGAGCATTCTGGCCCCAGAGCAAGGAACAGGTGAAGGTAGAACAGGCGCGATAGATGACAGGAGTTGAGTGGGGACGGGGCAAGGCTTAGAGCCACTGCCTGCTGTCCAACAGAGCTCTCCTGAGGATCACCGACTGTAAGGGAAGACAGTTACCAAAAAGGGGCCTCAGGAAATTTGGTGTCACTCTTGGGGAAGCAGCAAACTCAGCCCAAGCCCAATAACAGCAGCAAATACTAATTCACAACTCAATTGCCACCAAGCGCTGGTCTATAGTATTTCACCTAGCAACCATGCAGTTCTTGGCTCTACTTTTCAAATAAATTCCTGAGCTGGAGAAAGGCTTGGTAACTAAAGGTCACACAAGTAGAAATTCAGAATGCCAGCAAACCCAGGCATTCTGGCTCCAGACTCCTCTTGTCAATCACTACTGAAATACTTGGGTCTCCTTTTTGTGCTTCGATTGGCCAGTTGAGCCTGGCGGGGCTACAGTATGGGTGGTTTGAGGGAACTGAAGGGCCCAGGCTTATGCCATGCCCACAGTCACAGGGCTGAGCAGATACTTGACTCCCAGGACAGCCTTGAGGCTGAAGGGGACAAGGGACAAGCAGGGGAGCTGGCCATGTGGAGAACTCCCTCACCTCACTTGCTTGCCCCGTGTCCCCTTCAGCCTCAAGGCTGTCCTGGCTGGGAGCCCACAGGACAACACGGTGGACCTCTCCGGTATCCCGCTGACCTGCCGTGACCTGGAGCGTGTGACCAGCTACCTGCAGCGCTGCGGGGAGCAGGTGGACAGCGTGGAGTTGGGCTTCACCGGCCTCACAGACGACATGGTCCTGCAGCTGCTGCCTGCACTCAGCACGCTGCCGCGCCTCACCACACTGGCACTCAACGGCAACAGGCTGACCCGGGCCGTGCTGCGTGACCTCACCGACACCCTTAAGGACCCCAGCAAGTTCCCCAACGTCACCTGGATCGACCTGGGCAACAACGTGGACATCTTCTCACTGCCCCAGCCCTTCTTGCTCAGCCTGCGCAAGCGGTCCCCCAAGCAAGGCCATCTCCCCACCATCCTGGAGCTGGGCGAGGGTCTGGCTGCGGGGGAGGAGACACGGGATGGCACAGCGAGCCAGGAAGACCCTGAAGGGAGCTCCCTGTCCCCCGTCAGCCACAGCGGGGAGACTGTAGCTGCTGCTCACACGTGACACAAAGTGGGGGTTTACCTGGGGAATCCTTGCAGAGCAAGAGGCTAAGGCAGGCTAGGACATGCAAGCTGTGTGTCAAACCGGACCAGGGCAGGGCAACCATGGGGAGCCAGATTGTAGCTGGAAGGTGTAAAACTGCTTCTCATTTTATCTCATTTTTCTCTCTTCTGGCCCCCTGGCCTGAGACATCAGGCCTCAAGCCTTTTCTGAGCATGTGGGTAGTGAAATCTTGGAAGCCTGAGGTAGGGCTGGTCACCTACTCCACAACTTCTGTGCTGATGGTGTAGTTCAGCCTAGTAGGCTCCTGCCAGATGCCTGTGGCTCAAGCAGATTGGAAGCCAGTTCCCATCTGGACTACACTGTCTACCTCTTCCCTGTGAGCTCCCAGTTTTCGATCTGGGGCAACATTCCTACCCATACCTGTGGTCCCAACCACCACCCCACCCCACACACACACAAATATAGACCCTGTTCCCAGCAATCTTTCAGAGTCCTTCAAAATTCATTCCTTACTTTCTATCCTCTAGACACTCAAGATTGGTGAGAAGCATCAAACTCTTGGCAGACCTATTCTGCAGAAGGGTGGATGTCGTCAGGTAAACTTCCACTTCCCACACCCACTTTCCCCCCAAACACAAGACCCTCTGGGAATAAGTAGTGAGGTTTTAAAGGTCAGTGTAGCTAGCAGGTTCAGAGACTAGAAGCCAATCGGACCTGAGCCAGAAGTGGTGGTACCAGACCCAAGGAGGAGCCAGGCCCTCTGGCAGAGCAAAGCTCTTGCCTGCTTCTAGGAGGAACCAATGACTGGGTGCCTTAAAAAGTTCTGGAACCTGTTCTCTGAAGTTGTTCAAAGTACAGAAAGGTGGTACTAATCAGAGTACCAAGAAGCAGTATCTTCAAATACATTTCTTAAAAAGTCAATATCAAAGGTAATTTTTATTAGCAAGTTTATGGTAATTGCATGGGGACATATTCCAGGGAGAAAACCCAACAGCCAACTTCTAACTGAATAAATAGTGCTCCTAGGATGCAGATTCACAGGTCGTAGGGCACTGATACAAGAGGCACATTTCTACAACTGTTACTGATTTTTCTGTCCAAACTAGTGGACAGCCCACAGGTCTGCACCTTCAGATTCGCTCCAGCTGTATCCTCTGGTGAAGAGACCTGCAAAGAAACTAAGCATCAGTCTCATCTACTCCTGTCCACCCTCATGCACAGCACTACAGGATATCTTCAGAAAACCTTAGGCTCACCACTGCACACTCTGCCGGTAATTCCAGCTATTTTGGGTGATCTCATCATTTGATATCCTTTCCGTAGTCTATGCCCATGCCACCCCGAACATGCCCACTCTGGTCTGAGGAGGGATCACTGGCGGGTCAGAGCTTACCCTTACCTCGAGTTGTGACCTCACTGCTCATTCTCCAGCAGTTCTCATCTCTTAAGGCATCAGCCTACACCAAGCAGATGCTGAGAACAGAAAAGAAATTCACTTATGTGATGGTTTCAATGAGAGAACCTGTCTTATCTTGACGCTGCCCAAACCTTGCTGGGTAGGGCAACAGCTCTACTCCTCTTTCAGGGCACTACATGGGAGCACCCACTGTGACCTCTTGACCAAAAAAAGAGAACAGCCAGGGCTGCCAAAGAAAATCCAGGGCCGGAGAGAGCATAAAGGTCATGGAAAAACCACCCTGAGGCCCCAGGTTCAATCCCCAGCACCACCAGAGCTGAACAGTGTTTTCATTAAAAACACAGTGGGGAGGAGGGTAGACAGCATAATGGTTCTGCAAACAGACTCATGCCTGAGGCTCCAAAGTCCCAGGTTCAGTCCCCCGCACCACCATAAGCCAGAACTGAACAGTGCTCTGCTTAAAAAAAAAAAAAACCCACAAAAGTGGCACACATTATTGTAAACTCATCCCAAGTGCCTTTGATCACTGACACATGTGGTAAACCGGCAGTCCCTGAAGTCCAGGACACCGCAGCCTGGCAAGTGGCGCAACGAATAAAGGCCGGAGTCCCATCCGGGTACCACACCTGCCAGAACTCTCCAGGTCGGGCCGGTCCAGTCACTTCTCCCCACAGACCGCAGCTGAACTCTCGGCGGGCGAAGGCTGCCATCCTGAGGGACAGGGCTCCCGCATCTCATACCCGGCCACTCTCTCACGGCGACCTGGCTGAGTGCAGTGTCAGCGGCAGTTTGCCACCGCCTAATCCTCACAGCACAGCGTGCGGGGGCTTGTGGACTGCCATCAGCCAGGAATTCTCGTCAGCTGTCGCATCTGACGGCACTTCCTATGAGTGATTTCATCAGAGCAGTCTCGCCTCAAGCCCCCTGCACCTAGAAACTGAGCTAGAAACCGCTCTGGGGACCAGAGACACTTCAGCGTCATTATTTTTTTAAAGCATTTATGGGGGGCCAGGTAGCAGCGCAGCAGGTCAAGGGCAGGCGGAACAGAGCGCAAGGACCGGCCTAAGGACCCCAGTTCGAGGCCCCACATCCCCAGGGCTGCAGGGCGAGAGCTTTGCAGTGGTGAAGCAGGGCTACAGGGGTCTCTTCCCCTCTGTCGTCACCCACTTCCCTCCCTCCTCTCGACTTCTGGCGGTCTCTACCCGATAGACGAAGCAACAGAAGTTATTCATGAGCAAGGAGATCAAGAACCAGACATCACTCTGGCACATGTGCTGCCAGGGATTTAACTCGGGACGTCATGCTTGAAAAGCCCAGTGCTTTACCCACTGCGCCACCTCTCGGGCCACCTAAGTGTCACTTCTGGAACCATTTTTTTTCATTTAAAAAAAGGATCCCATTATCTCTATACCCCGCTCCAGCGCTACTGCAGGTGGGGCACGACGGGGGAGGGGGGGTTTGAACCCGGGTCCTTGCGCTTTGTGCAACACGTGCGCCCACCGCCCGCCCCCTGGACTGGGATTTCTCCATAGGGCTGCGCTGAATGTCACCACTGCGGCCCAGAGCGGAGTAACCAACCCCCGGCTCGCTGCTATTCCTGAGACCCTGACGAAAACCAAGGTCAGTGCGACCCGCGCCAAAGCCCCTTTCCTTCCTCCTTCGGGATCGGTTCTGACCTAGCCACTGCTTACGTCACGCCGAGCTCACTTTTCATTGGCCAGACGAGCTAAGCTCCTCCCCTTACATAGTAGAAAAAAAACTTTTAAGAAAACCTGCCACCAATCAGAAGCCCGCTTTTCCTGGGCAGGTTCACTAGGGCCCGGACCCGAAGGGCTCACCTGGGCCGGTTGGAACTTCTGGTCCCCGCAGCGGCGGCCCCGCCATCTGAAACATGAAGGACACGCGTTACGGGGCGGGTCCTCGCGGTCGGTGTCAGCCGCTGAGGCGGCCGCGGCTGTGGGTCAGCGGGCCTGAAGTCTCGTCACTTGTCGACTCTGACGGCACTTCCTAACATTAGTTCCCGGTGTCATCACGACGAGCCGCCGCGCTCCCCGAGGGGCCCGCGTCAAGCCCACCCACGTGGGGGCCCCCAGCCTCTCACCCGGCTGCGCGGAGTCTGCGCACTGCAGCCTCCAAGGGCTTCTTCCATGATGGCGGCCGCCCTGCAAGACACAAACACACGCACGCGGCTCGTGAGACTCTGCCTGCAGCCCGCGGGCCACACACGCCGGCTCTGTCCTCAAGGTTTCCCGCGCGAACACCCGCCTAGCCTGCCCAACGAGCCCGCGGGACAAAGCAGCAACACCAACCTGCCTAACAGCCGCAATAAGAGACGGTCCACACCGCGTCCTCGCTTCTTAAGCCGTCGGAACGTCCCATTTCTTACGGGAAGGGGGGGGTCCTCGCAAAGGCTCATGGGAACGTCCTGCTTGTTTCCCGAGACAGACGCCGCCACGCCGCCCTGCTCCCCCCCCCGGCCCCGCGATATGGTCTCTCCCACCGGCAGGGGATTCTGGGATACGCAGCGCGCGTGCGCATGCGCGTGCGCGGGTTTCTGGTCTCGCGAGTCGGAAGCGCGTCCGCGAGCCCGGGCGGTGCTGCAGCCCCTCCTGGGTGGTCTCGGGCAGGCGGAGGCGGCGCCTTCCGAGGGTCGCGGGGACATGCGCAACCGTCCAGGCAGAGAGAGCCTGGGCACGCCGCGAGCATTCACAGACAGCTGCTGTCGTTCCAAGAAGGGGCAGCCTCAGGAGTGCAGGCAGCTCGATTATTATTTTTTCTTTTGGTTTGGTTTATTATTATTATTATTTTTATCTGAGCCCTGCTCAGCTCCAACGGATGGGGGTGCAGGGGATTGAACCTGGGACCTCGGAACCTCAGGCATGAGAGTCTCTTTGCATAAGCATTCTGCTCTTTACCCCGCCTGGCATCCATTTATCCCTGGAGAGACGGCAGCAGCACCGATGCTTCCTGCGGTGCGGGGGCGCGGTGCTCGAACCTGGGTCCCACACGTGGCAGAGCAGCGCGTGACTCCCCTCTGCTGCCCCTTCCAGCCCTCCTGCCCCTAATTCTCCTTCCTGGGCAACTACCCCCCCCCCCAAGCTTTCCTTTCAGTGTAGGTGCATGGTCAAGCCTTTCCCGCTTTTTTAAAAAAAATTTTATTTATTGGAGAATTAATGTTTTACATTCGACAGTAAATACAATAGTTTGTACATGCATAGCATTTCCCAGTTTTCCGTATAACAATATAACCCCCACTAGCCTTTCCCACTTAAGGGTTTCATTTTATCAGTGACTTCATTGTAATTTATAAAACTACAAGGTAACAGGTATAATTCCACACCGTTCCCACCACCAGAGTTCTGAATCTCCATCCCCTCTATTGGAAGCTACAACAGTTCTCCCAAGGTTGCAGATATGGGTTAACTTTTTTTTAAAAATCTTTATTTGTGGTCCGGGAGGTGGCGCAGTGGATAAAGCACTGGACTCTCAAGCATGAGGTCCTGAGTTCAATCCCCGGCAGCACATGTACCAGAGTGATGTCTGGTTCTTTCTCTCCCTATTCCTATCTTTCTCATTAATAAATAAATAAAATCTTTTTAAAAAAATCTTTATTTATTGAAGAGGAAAGAGGACTGTAGGTGGGGACTGGGGGCTCGAACCTGGGTCCTTGCACATTGTAATATGGGTTAACTATTATTTTTACAACTGTCTTGTTTGTATGTAGTCGTCCATTTCTCATGGTGCCATCTTCTCTTTTTTACAAGTCACACTTACACGTAATCAACATTTAATACACTTAAAAAAAGACACTTAATTCCAAGTGTCCTCCTCCCTACAGGTTCCGACGCAGTTGGAGTTCATAGCCCCCTGGTCGTCTTCCCCTATCATTTCTCCCCCACTCAAAGTATGGACCAAAATTCTTATTGGTGGGAGTTCTGGCTTCTGTAATTGCTGGACATGGGCGTTGGCAGGTCGATCCATGCCCCCAGCCTGTTTCTGTCTTTCCCTAGAGGGGCAGGGGTCTGGGGAGGTGGGGCCCCGGGGCTCCAGGACACATTGGTCTGTCCAGGGAATGATGGTGCTGGGGACTGAGCCTCGGTGCTTCAGTCTTGAGAGTCTGTTTGCATAACCATTATGCTATCTCCCCCACCATACCCACTTAAAAAAAAAAAAGGATTTTATTTGTTAATGAGAAAGATAGAGAAAGAACCAGACATCACTTGTGTACATGTGCTGCTGGGGATTAAAAACATGGGGCCTCCTGCTTGAGAGTCCAGTGCTTTCTGCACTGCGCCATCTCCTGGACCACCCCACTTTTTCTTTTTTTAACATCTTTTTTCCCTTTTTTGTATTATTTATAACCAATTCTTTTTTTTTTAAGTATTTTATTTATTCTTGAGAGCGGTGCAGAAAGAAAGACACAGAAACACCAGAGCACTGCTCAGCTCTGGTTTATGGTGGTGCAGGGATTGAACCTGGGACTTCGGAGCCTCAGGCATGACAGTCTCTTTGCATAACCACTATGCTATCTACCCCTGCCCTAAAACCTTTTTTTCTAATGTTTGTTTATGAGAGGGAGAGCCAAAGCACCACTCTGACACTCTGACACAGGACTTAAACCCATAACTTCAAGTTGGCATCATTTCCTGGCAGTAAGTCTTCCCCACTTTAAATATGAAAGACCGTGCATACACAGCTGTAAGCACATTACACAAAGGGAGAGCAATTCATTTTGACTACATAGGTTATGGTGTAGGGGGGTCGGGTGGTGGTGCACCTGGTTGAGCGCATTTTTTCTTTACCTCCAGGGTTATTGCTGCGCTACTGCCTGGCCTCCCCCCCAAAAAAAAATGGGGGGAGGGTCGGGCGGTGGCGCAGTGGGTTAAGCACATGTGGCGCAAAGTGCAGGGACCAACGTAAGGACCCCAGTTCGAGCCCCCGGCTCCCCACCTGCAGGGGAGTCGCTTCACAGGTGGTGAAGCAGGTCTGCAGGTGTCTTTCTCTCCCCCTCTCTGTCCTTCCCTCCTCTCTCCATTTCTCTCTGTCCTATCCAACAATGAACAACATCAACAATAATAACCACAAGGAGGCTACAACAACAAGGGCAACAAAAAGGGGGAAAAAATGGCCTCCAGGAGTGGGAGATTCATGGTGCAAGCACCGAGCCCAGCAATAACCCTGGAGGGAAAAAAAAAATTTAATTTTTATTTTCAGTTACTGGATAGACAGCCAGAAATTGAGAGGGAAGGGGGTGACAGAGAGGGAGACGGAGACACCTGCAGCCCTGCTTCACCACTTGCAAAGCATTCCCCCTGCAGGTGGGGACTGGGGGCTCGAACCTGGATCCTTGTAACATGTAACACTGTAACATGTTCACTCAACCAGGTGCGCCACCACCCGGCCCCAAATATTTTTTTAAATAGAAATATTTGAGTAAAAGTGTGGAAAACTCAGGCTAGAGAGAAAGCTCAGTGGGTAGGTGATGTGCCTAGCCATGTATGTGTGTTATCCAGGTTCTAGTCCCAGTTCCGGACGGGAGCTCCATGGGTCCATGCGTACTTCGATGCTGTGGTCTCTCCCTCTTTTCCTCCCTGTCTCTGTAGCTATCTCTCTGAATGAAAAAGTGACCTGGGAGTGGTGACATACACAAGGACCCAACCCAATCAAAGCAAAACCAGAGAACTAGGAATATCACCTAAGGGCCCTCATAAGCCTTGGGGAGCCCCCCTGAAGAAGCAGGCTAAGATGCTTTGGTTCTGTCTTATAGGATTTCCCTGGATGCACTACAGACGGGAGCAGGAACTGAACGGGCTTCCTGGTGAGGAGAAAGGAGTCTTCTGAGCAGAGGAGCACAAAGGCTCCGAGAGCCACCTTAAGGAGACCACAGGGTGTTTTTGGAGACTGGGAGAGTGAAACCGGCCCTGCCCACATCCACCACACATCCGCCACCACTGACACAGCCCCTCAGCCAGTTAGTTGTCTACATCCTGGAGAAGACAGCTCGAAGGTTGAGGGGTGGGAAGAGCAGAACCCGGGGCCCATGCAAGTATGGGAGAGACCCAGTCCCAGACAAGGATGTTTGTCACAGAAACGTGCAGATGTCAACCTGCCCAAGGGCTCACTAGCTTCACTGAAATAATGATTCCAGGAAAATGAGTCTGGAGAAAATATTTGTATTCGCCACCAACGTTCCCTGGGGCCCCAGATCAGGAGGTAGGGCTGGGCCACTTTCCTGCTCTGTCCTGAGGGCTTCCGGCTGTGTTGGGGCATCAGTGGGACCCCAGGGGCTGAAGCGGTAGATGGTCTTCCTCCAAGGCACTGTTCCCCTCAGGTTGAGAAGGCAGGGCAGGGGTCTTCATGGGCCCTACAAAAGAGGAAGATGGTGGCACTCCCAGTTAAGCGTACATAGTACTAAGCGCAAGGAGTCAGGTTCAAGCCCCCAGCCTCCCACCTGTAGGGGGCGCCTCACAAGCTGCAAAGCAGGTGTGCAGGTGTCTACTTTTCTCTCTCTCTGTCTCCCCTTCCCCTCTCAATTTCTCTCTCCTATCCAATAAAAACGGGAAAAGTGGAATCATAGTGCTGGCACCAAGCCCCGGAGATAATCTAGAAGGCAAAAGAGAGAGAGAAGAAAGTGGAGGAGGAGGAGGAGGAGGAGAAGAAGAAGACCAACAATAACAATAACAACAACAACTCTTGGCTGGGTCCTGAGGGCGCCCCAGGGGGCAGGCAGGCACCGAGGACACAGGACAAGATTCCTGTGGGGACAATGGCTTCACCATTCCGCCTTGCTGTCTCATTCAGATACATAAAGACACACACAGAAGCAAAGAGACTGTCTCTCTCTGATCCAAGAAAGGGTCGACTTAAGCGGACAAATTTGGGGCTTGGAGGCAGCACACACTTCACCAAGTACAAGTGCCTAGACTTGAGTCCCAGCCCACCACACGGGCACACCAAGTAAAGGGGGAATTTCACAAGGGTGTGGTGTCTCTCCTGTTTCTCACTCCCCCCCCCACTTTTTTTTTTTTTTTGCCTCCAGGATTATCACTGGGGCTCGGTACCTGCACTACAAATCCACTGCTCTTGGAGGCTATTTTTCCCATTTGGTTGCCCTGATTGTTATTGCTATTTTTGTTGTCGTTGTTGGACAGGACAGAGAGAAATGGAGAGAGGAGGGGAAGACAAAGAAGGGGAGAGAAAGACAGACACCTGCAGACCTGCTTCACCGCTTGTGAAGTGACTCCCCTTCCCTGCAGGTGGGGAGCCGGGGGCTCGAACCAGGATCCTTACACCGGTCCTTGTGATTCACTTAACCCACTGCACTACTGCCCAACCCCGTCACTCACTTTCTGTCTTTGTTTCACCCTCTGTATGAAACAAATAAAAGGGGGGGGGGGGAGTCTTCCAGGAGTGGTCTAGGCAAAAACTTCTACTGGGGAGGAGTCTGGGGAAGGAGGGTCTGGCAGTAAAATAATTAATTAGTTAAATAAATAAATAAATAAATAATAAGGGGGTCGGGGGCCAGGTGGTGGCGCACCTGGTTGAGCGTATATGTCGCAATGTGCAAGGACCCAAGTCCAAGCTCCCGGTCCCCACCTGTAAAGGGAAAGCTTTGCAAGTGGTAAAGCAGGGTTGCAGGTGTCTCTCTGTCTCTCTCCCTATCTTCTCCACTCCTCTCAATTTCACTCTGTCTCTAGCCAATAATAATTTTTTTAAGTCTATAAGAAATAAATAAAAAATAAGGGGACTATTCCTTTAAGCAGAGCTGACCTAGAGTGAAGCTAGGTGGTCTTCCCCCAGACTCCCCGTGGCCATGTGACACCACACACACACACACACACACACACACACACACACACACACACACACGAACGGAGCTACTCACCGGGGACGCCTGGCCCTGATGGCTCCTCACACACCGTAGGCAACGTCTGCTCCCAGGCAGCCCAGTTCACCTCCTCCACCCTGAAGGCAGTAGAGCAGCTCTGAGCTCCCAGAAAGCCAACTAAGAAGGAGGTCTGAACCTTTCCAGGTGAGTAGACTGTGCAGATATGTTGGCGGGTGGAGGTGTGTGAGGAAAAGGGGTTTCTGTTCTCCACCAGACATGGAGCCGTCCACCAACTCACCTGAGCCCCAGTCTTGCACTACCAGACTGCTGTCCCCTGGGCCAGGTGCCAGCATGAAGGGAGGGGCCGTCTGTCCCTTTGAGCTATTCACAGTGCCAGGGTTGCCCAAATTATCCAGAGGAGAGTTGAAGTTTGCTGTGTCTTTGGGTTCCGGAGTTCTGGGGTCCTTCTGCAGCTACTTCACATGCCTAAGACCCTCCCCTCTCCTTATCCCATCACTATTTCCTGAAAGCATGTTTCTGATTGGGCCTTTGTCACCAGGTCCCCTCTTCTACAAGATTTGGAAGTCCATTCTCCATGGAAAGGACTGGGGCATCTGAGGTCAGGCTGGGTGAGACAAGAGGCCTGAGTGGAGCAGCCAGGGCAAAGTGAATGTGCTGTGGTGCAAGGCTCCCTCCAGCAGCTGGGCAGCCCTGTCCCACCCCAGTTCTGCCAGGAGGAGAGACACAAGGGCCACCATGGAGGGACCTTCAGTTTAAGCCCGTGGGACAGTTGGAAGAGCAGACAGGCAGAGTAACAGGCTGTGGGAACCCCGGGCCTCCAAGATCCAGCATGTGTCACCTTGCCTGGCCAAGGTGAAGTCCCTGGGTGCCAGCAGCTCTGCCCTGACCAGCATCCTTGGCTCTTGGCAATAGTGTCCTGGACTTGAGGAGACGTGACTGGCCGATCCCACCCCCCTCACTCACCTGAAGCACCAGCGCTTATCCGGGTGGCCGTCTGGCCTGCTGCCGACGGTCAGCAAGATGCCCGCTCGCTGCTTCTTCCTCCTGCACCACCAGTAGCCTTTCTCCATCTCCAGCACAGAGATGGCTTTCTGGGGACAAAGGAGTCATCAGACAGAGCACCCAGGAAGGCCCCGGAGTCTGCTAAGCACGAGGCTTTGGATCTGGGTCCCCGTGTTTGAAGCCTTCACACTGCCAGGCTCTCACCCCTAGGGACTCGGTCTCCCCACTTGCAGGCTGTGACCTTCCAGTGTTATTGGGGAATCAGCACACAGTAGACGCACAACTGTTTGCCCCTGCGTCATTGGCAGGGGTCAGAACTGATCCCTTCCAAGTTCAAACTTCATTGGCTCCATGTCACACCTGTGGGGCGGTGGAGCCCAGAGATTTTCAGGTAAAGACAGGGATGTGCAAAGGTTTGTCCAGAGCTGACCATCACTGGGTGATAGCGTCCAGCCTCCCAGCAAGGCTCTTCCTGTGCCAGCTGTCCACATCCACGCCCACCCCTCCCAGGCTAAGAAGCCCAACACCGAGGAAGGTGTCAGATCAGTCCCCAGTTCTGGGGTGTTCATAAACCCTCGACTCCCCCAACCTGGGCCAGCCTAAGGAGTTCAGACCCAGCCCACATCACCACAAAACTGAGCCCACCCTTGGAATAAACCTAAAATAGATTTCCTAGCTCCTTCCAACATAAAGGTCCCAAATTTCATCTGCTGTACCTTTAAGTTCCTGATTAGTAAACAATCTGTTCTGCTTTATATCTTAATGCTTTTCAGCCACCAAGTTGCAGGTGCTACCATGACGCCAACTTGACAACCTCACCAGTGTGTCCTGGAACCCCACTTCCCTAGAGCCCTACCCTAGGGAAAGATAGAAACAGGCTGGGGGTGTGGATCGACCTGTCAATGCCCATGTGGAGAAGCAATTACAGAAGCCAGACCTTCCACCTTCTGCACCCCATAAAGATCTTTGATCCATACTCCCAGAGGGATAAAGAATAGGGAAGCTTCCAATGGAGGAATGGAGATACAGAACTCTGGTGGTGAGAATTGTATGGAATTGTATCTTGTCAAACATTATTAAATCACTAAAAAAATATATATATATGATGAGCACATAGCGGGGGACTTTGGTTCTGGAACTGAACCTAGCAGGTGAGGTCACAGAAGTTCAGAGAAGACAAAAGAAGCTTCTGGGGGCCGGGCAATGGTTCACCGGGTTAAATACATATAGTGGGAAGCACAAAGATGCTGTTTCAAGCCCCCACCCCACCCCGCCAGCTTCCTACCTGTAGGGTGAAGCAGGTCTGTGTATATCTATCTTTCTCTCTCCATCTCTATCTCCCTGTCCCTCTCAATTTATCTCTGTCCTATCCAATAAAAAAAGAAAGAAAGAAAGAAAGAAAGAAAGAAAGAAAGAGAAGCTCCCATGTCCCTGCCTGCAAATTCTCTCGAGTAAGCACTCAGGAGGTAGTTGACAGCTAAGACAAGGAGCACCTACTGTGTGCTCAGGACTGGTCCGGTGGCTTTAGGTCTATGAGTGTGTGGGGTCCTCACACCAACCCTACACGAGGGACAGCACGGGGGAAGGCTGGACAAGGGCGAGGCCACTCAGGGACCAGGGTTTGCCCGTGGGCATGCGGGCACAGGGAGGCTCAGCTGGGTCCTGCACACCTCCCCCCCCCCTCGAACCCAGACTTGGGGTTTCCCAAGGCACCTGAAGCTTCCAGATGCTCCAGCTGTCAGTGGCGACACTGTTGACGGTCTCGCTCATGAGCGCGATGAGCATGTTGAGGAGAAGGATGTAGGTGAGCAGCACGTAGGCCAGCAGCAGCAGCAGTACCACCCCCCGGAAGCGCAGCTGGTCCTGAAATGCCAGATCGCCCATTCCGATGGTGAACTTGAAAAGCTCCAAGGAGGCGTCCAGGATACCCCCGTACGGGACCGAGCTGTCCTCCTCGTCGTTCGGTCCCGCCCCGAGGCGTGCTGCCTCAGTGGCATTCGGGCTGGCAGGGACGCCAGGGCTCCAGGCCTCCCGGCTCAGGCTCACCAGCGCTGCAAGAGGGAGAGAATGGGGTCCTCATCCTGGGAAGACCAGTGGGGGGCCTCAAGGGTATACAGGGCAGGTGAGGACTAGGTAGGGGCCAGAGGGAGGGAGAAGGAAGGGGCAGCCCTTACCTACAGCAAAGCCAAACAGGAAGACTAGGTAGACCAGAAGGAAACGGAGCAGGTCCCGCAGGATGACCTGGAACACAGGTGTCCAGGAGTTGGGCTGCCTGCTCTGGCCATCAGGAAGACCCCAGATCCCTAGAGCGTGAGCCCCCATGAACACGCACAGGCACCCGCACACATGTGTCCTCTAGCACGTGTACAGTGGCCCTGTGGAGCCACACTGAACAGCCTGTTACCAGAGCCCTACTCAGCTCTGCTTTCTAGTGGTCCAGGGCATTGAACCTAGGACTTTGGAGCCTCAGGCATGAGAAACTCTTTGCATGACCGTTAGGCTATCTCCCCCAGCCCAGATAGGTCTTTGAGGAAGGAGAGAAACAGAGAGAGAATCAAAGGAACACTCTGGCATATGCACTGACAGGGATCAAACTTGAAACCTCGTGTCTACAAGTCATTGGCTGCAGTCACTATGCCACCTCGTGGCCTGCTAGAAATGTTTTTTTTAATTTAATTTAATTATTATTATTATTATCTTTATGTATTGGATAGAGACAGCCAGAAATCAAGAGGGAAGAGGTGGTAGAGAGGGAGAGAGACACTTGCAGCTCTGCTTCACCGCTCGTTAAAGTTTTCCCCCTGCAGGTGGGGACTAGGGGCTTGAACCCGGGTCCTTTTGCATTGTGATAGGTGCGCTCAACCAGATGCGCCACCACCTGGCCCCTAGAAATGCCTTTAAAATTTTGCCGTAACAATAACAATACGCCTCCAGGGGCCTCCGCACCTTCTGGTCAGCAGAGCCCCCTTCCTCTATCCCCAGTTCGCCTTCAATTTTCTTCTCTCTCTCCCCCAGGCTCCTGGATCTGGCCTTTTGCTGTTGTTTCCTTTGCTTCAAATGTTTCTTTCTTGAGTCTGTGGTGGCTGTTACCCTTCCACACGTCAATTCCACCTTCAGGAAGACCTCCCAGACCGTCCTCTCAAGCACCCTCAGCCCACTCATTCTCTCTTTTTTTCTCCCTTTAATTTTTTTTAAAGATTTATTTATTTATTTATTTATGAGAAAGATAGGAGGAGATAGAGAAAGAACCAGATTTCACTCTGGTACATGTGCTGCCAGAGTTTGAACTCAGGACCTCATGCTTAAGAGTCCGATGCTTTATCCACTGTGCCACCTCCCGGACCACATTCCTTTAATTTTTTATCTTTTATTTGTTTATTTGTTTGTTTGTTTGTTTATTGGATAGAGACAGAGAGAAATTGAGAGGGGAGGGGGAAATAAGAATGGGAAAGAGGGGGGTTGGGCGGTAGCGCAGCGGGTTAAGCGCAGGTGGCACAAAGCACAAGGATCCGGTTCCAGCTCCCGGCTCCCCACCTGCAGGGAAGTCGCTTCACAGGCAGTGATGCAGGTCTGCAGGTGTCTGTCTTTCTTTCCCCTCCTCTCTCCATTTCTTTCTGTCCTATCTAACAACAATAAGAACAACAACAAGAGCAAGAAGAGCAACAAAAATGGGGGAAAATAGTCTCCAGGAGCAGTGGATTCGCAGAGCCCCAGCAATAACCCTGGAGGCAAAAAAAAAAAAAAAAAAGGAAAGAGGCAGAGAGACGCCTGCAGCCCTGCTTCACCACTTGTAAAGGTTTCCCCCTGCAGGTGGGGACCAGGGGCTTGAACCTGGGTCCTTGTGCAACTGTAATGTGAGCCACAGCCTGGCCCCAGCCAACTCATTCCACCACACCATCCCTGGTATTTCCTCTATAACATTTAGGAGTCTCAACGTTCACATTTATTTCCTTAGAGTTTCCACCTCCCCCACTAGAATAAATATCATCTTCAGGAGTGAGGACTTAGCTCTTTTCTCATTAAATGGAGCAGTGAATTCCCAACACTTAGAACAGACCTTGATCCACAGCACGCAAGTCTCCAAATATCTGTGGACTAGTGGGCTGGGAGGCATCAAAGTGGCTGAAGCACTGGACTCTCAAGCCTGAGGTCCCGAGTTCAATCCCCCACAGCACATGTACCAGAATGATGTCTGGTATTTTTTTTTTCTCTTTTACCTTTCTCAATAATAAATAAAATCTTTTTTTTTTCCTCCAGGGTTACTGCTGGGCTCAGTGCCTGCACTATGAATTTTTCTCATTTTGTTGCCCTTGTTGTTTACCCTTATTATGGTTAATGTTATTGTTGCCATTGTTGTTGTTATTGTTGGATAGGACAAAGAAATCAGAGAGGAGGGCAAGACAGAGAGAGGGAGAAAAAGACAACTCATGGTCCAGGAGATGGCGCAGTGGTAAAGCTTTGGACGCTCAAGCATGAGGTCACGAGTTCAATACCCGGCAGCACACGTGCCAGAGCGATGTCTGGTTCTTTCTCTTTCCTCCTATCTTTCTCATAAATAAATAATAAAATCTTAAAAAAAGAAAGAAAAAGACACCTGTAGACCTGCTTCACCACCCGTGAAGTGACCCCCCCTGCAAGTAGGGAGCCGGGGGCTCGAACCAGGAACCTTACGCCAGTCCTTGCGCTTTGCACCATGTGTGCTTAACCCACTGTGCTACTGCCCGGCCCCAGTATAGTCTTTTTTTTTTTTTTTTTAATTTTACCTAGGGTCTGGGTGGTGGTGTACCTGCTTGAGCGCACATGCTTCAGTGTGCAAGGACCCAGGTTCGAGCCCTCAGTCCCCACATGTAGGGGGAAAGCTTCATGAGTGGTGAAGCAGTGCTGCAGGTGTCTCTCTGTCTCTTTCCCTATCACCCCCTTACCTCTCAATTTCTGGCTGTCTCTAACCAATAAATAAATAAAGATAATAAAAAAATTTTTTAAATCTTTTTTTTTTAAAAAAAAGATTTTATCTGTTCACAAGAAATGATAGAAGAGAGAGAAAGAACCAGACATCACCCCATACATCTGCTGCTGGGGACTGAACTCAGGACCTCACGCTTGAGAGTCCAATGCCTTATCCACTGTGCCACCTCCCGGACCACAATAATAAAAATCTTTAAATAGGGGTGGGGGATATAGTATAATGGTTATGCAAACAGACTTATGCCTGAGGCTCCAAAGTCCCAGGTTCAATCCCCACACCACCATAAGCCTAAGCTGAGCAGTGCTCTGGCGTTTCTCTCTCTCTCTCTCTCTCTCTCCATCTCTCTCTCTCTCTCTTTTTGCATCTCTCTCAAAAATAAAATAAAAACAAAATATATTTTTAAAGAATCTTTAAATAGTAACAAATATTAGGGAGCCGGGTGGTGGTGCACCTGGTTGAGCACACATGTTACAATGCGCAAGGACCAGGTTTCAAGCCCCCGGCCCCCACCTGCAGGGGGAAAGCTTTGCAAGTGGTGAAGCAGGGCTGCAGGTGTCTCTCTGTCTCTCTCCCTCTCTAGCTCCCCATTCCCTCTCGATTTCTGACTGTCTCTATCCAACAAAGATAGTTTTTAAAAAACTTAAAAAGTAACAAATGTTTGTGAATGATTTGAATACAGTACTTGCATTTAAATGAATAAGAACACATAAAGACATATAAGCGCACACACTACAGTGAGCGAGGACCCGGGTTCAAGCCCCTGGTCCCCACCTGCAGGGGAAAAGCTTCACAAGTGGTAAAGTAGAGCTGCAGGTGTCTCTCTGTCTCTCTCCCTCCCTATCTCCCATCACCCCTCTCAATTTCTCTGTCTCTATCCAATAATAAAATTTAAAATATTTTTAAAGTACACATATGGATGTCCAGATGCCTCAGAACACAGTCTCATATGCATGTCTCTGCTTCTTTAGTATTATTATTTTAAATATGTATTGATTTATTCCCTTTTGTTGCCCTTCTTTTTTTTTTTTGTTGTTGTTGTTGTAGTTATTATTGTTGTTATTGATGTCGTCATTGTTGGATAGGACAGAGAGAAATGGAGAGAGGAGGGGAGACAGAGAGGGGGAGAGAAAGACAGACACCTGCAGACCTGCTTCACCACCTGTGAAGCGATCCCCCCCACACAGGTAGGGAGCCGGGGGCTCAAACCAGGATCCTTACGCTGGTCCTTGAGCTTGGCGCCACGTGCGCTTACCCCGCTGCGCTACCACCTGACTCCCTATTATTATTTATTTAACCAGAGCACTGCTCAGTTCTGGGTGATGGTGGTGCAGGGGACTAAACCTGGGACTTTGGAGCCTCAGACATGAGTCTCTTTGCATAACCTTGGTATTTTTTAAATCTTGGTATTTTAAAAATCTATTAAAAATTTATTTATTATTGAATAAAGACCGAGAGCAGTTGAGAGGGGAAGGGGGTAAAAAGACAGAGAGACACCTACAACTCTGCTTCACCACTTGTGAAGCTCTCCCCGCTGCAGGTGGGGACCAGGGACTTGAACCCATGTCCTTAAGCACTTTAATGTGAGCGCTAAAACCAGGGGCACCATCGCCTGGCCCTGCTCCTTTGGTCTTCAAGGACACATGTGCTCCTGTGTGATACTTGCATGTGCGCAAGAGCTGGCTTACACGTGCAGTGCACAGACCTCCGGGAACACAGGTGGGTCTGCCCAGATGCTGTTCTGTTCAGGTTATCGGGGGAGGTGGGTTCTCCCAGCTGTGGAGGCCAAAAAGAGTCCCAGGGCGGTGACACCCTGCTCCCCCCACCCCCAGGCTCTGGGGCCAGCCCTGTCTCACCTTCTGGATCATGACGCTGTAGATGCCTGTGTGCTGGAAGCCGCGAGTGTAGTAAAGCAGGTTGAGCCAGCACAGCACCAGCGAGGACACGAGCAGGGGTAGGTGCCACTGAATGTGCAGGAAGCACAGCACCTGGGACAGCACCGT
Organism: Erinaceus europaeus; assembly: GCF_950295315.1. NCBI lineage: Eukaryota > Metazoa > Chordata > Mammalia > Eulipotyphla > Erinaceidae > Erinaceus > Erinaceus europaeus. Next base: position 94,127,326 of record NC_080173.1, read on the forward strand.
GAGCAGGGCTTGCAGCAGGCTGCGGGGGTGGGGCTCGGGTCAGCTTGCAGGCCGCTTGGTCAGCCCCCACTTGACCTCCATGGGCCCCTGCTAAGCACCAGCACTTGAAACTTGAGGTCTGGCTTAAGGATCCCGGTTCCAGTCCCCGGCTCCCCACCTGCAGGGGAGTCGCTTCACAAGTGGTGAAGCAGGTCTGCAGGTGTCTATCTTTCTCTCCTCCTCTCTGTCTTCCCCTCCTGTCTCCATTTCTCTCTGTCCTATCCAACAACAATTACACCAATAATAACAATAATAATAACCACAACAATGATAAAAACAAGGGCAACAAAAAAGAGGGATATATATATATATATATATATATATATATATATATTTTTTTTTTTTTTGCCTCCAGGGTTATTGCTGGGGCTCGATACCTGCACCATGAGTCCACTGCTCCTGGAGGCCATCCCCCCCCTTTTGTTGCCCTTGTTGTTGTAGCCTTGTTGTGGTTATTGTTGTTGCTGTCGTTGTTGGATAGGACAGAGAGAAATGGAGAGGGGAGGGGAAGAAAGGGGGAGAGAAAGATAGACACCTGCAGACCTGCTTCACCGCTTGCGAAGCGACTCCCCTGCAGGTGGGGAGCTGCGGGCTCAAACCGGGATCCTTATGCCGGTCCTTGAGCTTTGCGCCACGTGCGCTTGACCCGCTGCGCTACCACCTGACTCCCCTACTGTAGCTATTATTGATGTCGTTGTTGAATAGGACAGAGGGAAATGGAGAGAGGAGGGGAAGATAGAGGGGGAGAGAAAGACAGACACCTGCAGACCTGCTTCACCGCCTGTGAAGCGACTCCCCTGCAGGTGGGGAGCTGAGGGCTCGAACCAGGATCCTTACACCGGTCCCTGCGCTTTGCGCCACGTGCGTTTAACCCACTGCACTACCGCCTGACCCCCTATAAATAAATATTTTTAAAAAATGTTATTCAACCCCTAAGGGCCCTTGCACCAACCCCCCTACCTCCCCTTAAAGTTCAGTGGCTCTACTGGGGCCCAACTCACAGAGTGTCTGTGTGAATTCGCTGAAACACAGCATACAGGGAACTTGGGCTGCACTGGCGCGGGCCAGGGCCAGGGGCTCAGTAGGCGTGTCTGCTGGGGTAGGATTGTGAAGAACTCCCCCTCTAGCTGGCAACCCCCCCCCCCCGGGTCTGAATCCCTCACTCCTGTGCCCCCAGCTCAAGAGTCAGCCCTGCCACCGATCCCACCCTTTCCAGGCCCAAGGCAGCAGGTAAGGGGAGGGGTATGGCCCCACATACAAGAGCACTTCAAAGTAGCTGTCTATGAACGAGATCCAGATGAACATTCGGCGCCTCCAGAAGTACCACAGCTGTGGGGACAAGAAAGCAGGGGAGTGACACTGTTCACCAGGACACAACACCCCCAGCCCCACCAGGCCCCGGGGCCGGGCTGGGCTTCCTGCCTACAGGAGGCCTGGCTCTGTGGGAACCTGGGGGGTTGGGGCAGCAGCTTTGTCTTGGAGATGGTGACGGCATGAATCCTGAGAAAGCCTGGGACTCTGAGCAAAAAGTGCAGTCACCTAGACCACACACCTAGACGATGCTAGGACCCTCCCTGCTGCCAACGGCTGTAGATGGGGAAGACAGGAGAAAGGGAGCCCTGACATCAACCTCCACCTGTTCTCCAGATAATAGGATTGGTGCCCAAGCTCTGCCCACACTCAATGCCATGGCGCCTGGCCTGTCTCTGGCAAGCCTGCTGTGTTTGCAAGTGGAGAGACCTTGCTGGGAGAGTTAGGCTGAGACCAGCCCAGCGCCCATCATTCTGTGTCCCCCCCCCCACTGCGGGGCATGTCCCAGCTGAGGAGCCTGGGGACAGGGGTTCCAACCCCAGGAGCAGAGCGGACATTGCCAAAGAATCATGGAAGCCGGGCGCTACCCCATGGGCTACCTCAAAAGACACAGTAAGAAGGAGACCCCGGCCCAAAAAGCAAGAGCAGAACCCACCTCCCCCAAGCGCCCTGGACACTGGTCTGTGTGCGACTGGGTGTGAGCTTCAGACTGTTCACGAGGACCCAAGTAAGGATCCCGGTTTGAGCCCCCTGGCTCCCTACCTGCAGGGGAGTCGCTTCACAGCTGGTGAAGCAGGTTTACAGGTGTCAGGAAAAAAAACCAAAAAACCGAGAAATAAAGGGCCTGTGGTTGCTGTGCTGTAGAGACCCCCTGACAGAGAACTCTACACTTGTTTCCAGGGCAGCTGGGAGCCTCACCTGGCCCAGCAGGAGGTAGACTCCCCCAAGCAGGATGGTAATATGGCCCAGCAGCAACATGGAGTTCCCGCCTGTCACTTTCATGGGGAGGATGGCCTGCTGAAGAAATGCCCAGTTAGGACCCAAGGCCTTGGCTCCCCTCCCAACAAGTGACACTCTGAACCAGAGCCAAGGGCCTATGGCTGTGCTGGAGCTGTGGAAAGACAGCTCAGAGAAGCAGAAGGAAGGGGGTCAGGCGGTGGCGCACCTGGTTAAGCACTCACATTACAGTGTCCAAGGACCCAGGTTCAAGCCCCTGGTCCCCACCTGCAGGGGGGAAGCATCAGGAGTGGTGAACTAGAACTGCAGGTATCTCTCGTTCTCTTTCCTCTTTATCTCTCCCTCCCTTCTCAATTTCTCTGTCTTTATCTAATGAAAAATGAAGAAAAAAAATGTTTACACAAGAGAGAGAGAGAAGCAGAAGGAACATGAGAATTGGAGCTGATGATTCCAGCCTGCTGAGGGACTCACCACACCGTTGTTATGATCTAGGGAGTTAGAAGCCAGGCGGTCAGGGTGTAAGAGTCCATCTCTGCCCCTGACAGCCTGGGTGACCCCGGGTAAGTTACTTAAGCTTTCTGTGCTCCCTCCCTCTGTAAACTAGGGATGACACTAGCTTATTCCCTCAGAGTAATATTGTGAGCATTAATTAAATGGACACGCATGGATCCCTTAGAGCACCTGCCTCTCTCAACCTTAGTCTTCTTCACTGTAAAATGGGAAGATTTGGGAGTTGGGCAGTGACGCAGCGAGTTAACAGCACACGGTGTGAAGCGCAAGGACTGACCCAAGGATCCCGGTTCAAACACCCGGCTCCCCACCTGCAGGGCAGTCGCTTCACTTATGGTCATCCCACCTTCTTCCTTCCTTCCTTCCTTCCTTCCTTCCTTTCTTTCTTTCTTTCTTTTAACTTTTTAAAATATTTATTTATTTATTCCCTTTTATTGCCCTTGTTTTTTTTATTGTTGTAGTTATTATTATTGTCGTCGTTGTTGGATAGGACAGAGAGAAATGGAGAGAGAAGGGGAAGACAGAGAGGGGGAGAGAAAGACAGACACCTGCAGACCTGCTTCACCGCCTGTGAAGTGGCAGGTGGGGAGCCGGGGGCTCAAGCCGGGATTCCTCCACCGGTCCTTGCGCTTTGCTCCAACTGCGCTTAACCTGCTGCACAACCGCCCGACTCCTCTCTCTCTCTCTCTCTCTCAAGAATTTTTTAAAAGAATTTTCTTTTTTTTTAAATTTTTGTTATCTTTATTTATTGGATAAAGACAGCCAGAAATCAAGAGGGAAGGGGGTGATAGAGAGGGAGGGAGATCAAGAGACACCTGCAGCCCTGCTTCACCACTCTCAAAGCTTCCCCCCCCCCTCCCCGCAGGTGAGGACCAGGTGCTCAAACATGGGTCCTTGAGCACTGTAACATGTTGGCTCAACCAAGTGCGCCACACCACCTGGCCCCTGCACCTTTTTTTTTTTTGTCTGTTATTACGATGGTGCTGCCTTCCGTGTCCCATCCCAGCTGGGATCTGTCACTGAAGCCATCAAGGCCCCAGTGGCATCCTTGGCACTGCCCCCTCTTCTTCCTGGTTACTTCCAAGAGCCCTCCCCAGGACACACTGCCCACACCCCCCACCCCCAACCTCAGGCCTTGCCTTCTCTAGGGTAGGTTGGTGGTAGGTGACAGCAGTGAAGATGACCATGTAGAGGAAGTAACACAGGAAGTTGAAGAAGAACCTGTAGGTGAGCAGATTCCATTTCTCCTGCAGCAGTTTGTTCAGTGGTTCCAAAACCACCATTCGGTGTCGGTACTGGATGAAACGGAAGGGCAGTGAGTTTCATTAAGAGACCCCTTCATGTCGGTTCCATCCGAGGACTGAGGGACATAAATGGCGGGAGATGGGAGCCCCAAACTACAACCCCTCCTCCTATCTATTCCCTCCTGCAGGTGGGGACTAGGGGTTCAAATCTGGGTCCTTGCACATCGTAACATGTGCGTTCAACCAGGTACACCACCACCCGGCCCCTGCACCTTCTTTTGTTATTAGGATGGTGTTACCTTCCGTGCCCCATCAGCAGCTAGGCTCTGTCACTGAAACCATCAAGGCCCCAGTGGCATCCTTGGCACTGCCCCTTCTTCTTCCTGGTTACTTCCAAGAGCTCTCCCCAGGACACACTGCCTCCCCACCCCAGCCCCCGGCTGACTGCCCGCCTTACCCAGCCCCAGCTATAGAGTGAACAAGGGCCCCTCCCTCCACTCCAGAGCAGGTAACGAGCTGGTAGTGGAGTGACCCTTAATGGTTGTCACCAGGACCCAGCTCTGTTGCCCACGTTAGATGAGATGGACATATGAAATAAGCATGAGCCCAGTAGGGGAGGGGTCAGCATATGCAAATGTAGACAGACAGGCAGACACACACACACTGGCACTGTCCCAGGACAGTGTTGTCCAGTGGGCAGCCCTGGATGGTGGCCATTGCAGGGAGCTTTGCCTGACCCCCTGTGCACAGCCCACCCCAGCAGGCTTACCGGGCTTCGGCAGTGGAAAATGATGATCTCCAACACCGAGTTCTCCTCCCAGCTGTCCACAGAGGCCAGGTCATACAACGACACCCGAACAGGCCCGTAGCACCACTCAGTGAACTTGCGGGACAGCGACTGGTGTGGCCTGGGAAACTCCCGCTGCAGGATGTGTCTGAAGATCTGCAGGGTGGGCCCCGTGAGCTCAGTGAGCGACCACCTCCCAGCACTGACCAGAAGGCTGGGAGAGGACCCCACACTCTCAGAGCTGCCTTACCCCCCAGGGATGGTGACAGATGCCTGCTCACACTACACTCCAGACTGAGGGTGTATGGGACAAGTCCAGAAATCCTCAAGGTTTCCTGGGATCACAGCCCACTGTGATCCTCTGCCATGAGAGTCCAGAGTTTTGAATACAGTAAAGAGTACCCAACCCAAACAAAAGTAGCAATTTGGTTCTACAAAAAAAAAAAAAAAGGAATGGGGGCTGGGAGGTAGCGCAGCAGGTTAAGCTCACATGGCATGAAGCATAAAGACTGGCGCAAGGATCCCAGTTCGAGCCCCTGGCTCCCCACCTGCAGGGGGGGTCGCATTACAAGTGGTGAAGCAGGTCTGCAGGTGTCTCTCTTCTCTCCCCCTCCGTCTTCCCCTTCTCTCTCCATTTCTCTCTGTCCTATCCAACAACAACAACAGCAATGGCAACAATAACAACAATAAGGGCAACAAAAGAGAAAAAATGGCTGCTAGGAGCAGTGGATTCATAGTGCAGGCATGGAGCCCCAGCAATAACCCTAAAGGCAAAAAAGAAAGAAAAAAAAAGGAGGAATGGGGGAAGGAAAGAGCAGAATGGGGGGGGGGGTTGGGGGTAGAAAGGGAAGTACCACAGGAGAGCAGCACAGCCCTGCTTCTAAACAACAGAGGAATTACCACACCCAGAGACTGCAGCACATGGAAATAAAATTATAGAACTCATGCACGTGTTTCTTTCTATCTTAAAATCCTTGTGTCTTCAATGCAGCCAGGGCCACCAGGCCATGCTATGTGGCCACTGCCTTTTGCTCCAGATTGTATCCAGAGACGCCAAAGCCTGAGACGTCAACCCTTCAACTCTGATAATCTGGTGAGACCTCTCCCAACACACAGGAACTACCTAGTTCCATCTCAAATAGCACACTCTCTAACAAAGCTACAGACCTTCGTATAAGCTAGGGCCTAGGGGACTGGGGTACATGGATACAGATAGTCACAAGTTAGGGACAAACTATATCCCCTAAAGTAAAAGTGCTCAGTAATCTGCGGTGATTAGATTTAAACCTGATAACCTCAGCAAGTAAGTAGAAAGGCCTAAAGAAGGAACCATAAATAGTCTCAGCCAATATTTTCTACTTATGCCTAGAGACCCTCTCCTCATACCCCCTACTTCACTTCCATCAAATAACTACACAAAAGAAAGTAAGAGTAAGGCATATCTCTTAATCTCTCCTGACAGCATCAGCATTATTGTTACCCCCTGATAATCTTCAGAAGAAACACTGTATACAATTGACCAAGAGATATAATGGCAAAAAATATCTATCCCAATGGGGGCTGGGAGATGATGCACCAGGCTAAGTGCACATAGTAGGAAGCACAAGGATCCCGGTTTTGAGCACATATACTGCCCAACCCCCCACCCCGGCTTCCTGCAAGGGGGTCAATTCATAAACAGTAAAGCAGGGCTGCAGGTGTCTATCTTCCTTTCTCCCCTCCTCTCTCAATTTTTCTCTGTCCTATCCAATAAAATGGGAAAAAATGGTTGCCAGGAGCAGTGGATTCATTGTGCTGGCACCAAGCCCCAGCAATAACTCTGGAGGCATAAAAGAAAGAAATATATATATATCAACTAAAGGACAATTACTGTCCCTATGACAACCTCTACTATAATCAAACAAGTAAATGCAGTAAAACTTAAGATTAACTTAGATCCCATTAAAATCTTAGGTGTTTTTTCTCTCTAACTTGTGGCTAGAGCCTACAAACATGATGGTATGGATACGACGTATGACATGCAACACTTTTACAACTGGGAGAAAGTCTAAGCTTATCAGAAAAAGAAAGGACCACAAAAACCAGAAAGGGGGAGTCCGGCCGTAGCACAGCGGGTCAAGCTCACGTGGCTCGAAGCATAAGGACCCTGGTTCGAGCCCCCAGCTCCCCACCTGTAGGGGAGTCGCTTCACAGGCGGTGAAGCAGGTCTGCAGGTGTCTGTCTTTCTCTCTCCCTCTCTGTCTTCCCCTCCTCTCTCCATTTCTGTCCTATCCAACAACGACAACATCAATAACAACAATAATAATAACTACAACTAGGGCAACAAAGAGAACAAGTAAATAAATAAATATTTTAAAAAAACATGCAATGACAAAAACAAAGAATCTAAATAAGAAAAATAAATTACAATTGTATATATAAAAGTGAAAAAATCCATGTAACAAAAAAAGATTTTTAAAAAATATTTATTGAACTGGAAGAAAATTCTTCAACTTTATAATTCTTTCAACTTTATAATTCTTTATAATGGTGAATAAAATGCTAATAAATTCATTATAGAGAACACTGGCCAATCAATGTGAACAGAATCTATCGTAGTCTTGGGCTGGGTAGTGGTGCACCTGGTTGAGCGCACATGTTACAGGCATCAAAGTTCGACATCCTCGAGGAAACACTCACAAAAGACATGTCTCTGATATCTGATTACTGTAAAAAATGGCGACTAATCCCTAGCACTGCAAAAACGGTATCATCTGTTTTCCATCTACACCATGCCTCGGCCTCGCGTGAGCTTAATGTGCAGCTTGGCGATACGAGAATCCGGCATGAAGCCCAGCCGGTCTATCTTGTCGTTACTCTCGATCGCACTCTGTCATTTCACAAACATCTCATAAAAACTGCAGCAAAGGTGGGCGCGAGGAATCACATCATTGCAAGACTGGCCAGCTCCTCATGGGGCGCGAGCGCTTCCACACTGCGATCATCCTCTCTGGCATTATGCTATTCCACTGCAGAATACTGTGCCCCAGTATGGTTCCGTAGCCCCCATGTCCACTTGGTCGATTCCAAATTATATTCCTCCATGAGGATAATTTCTGGAACTATCCGTTCCACCCCGGTTCCATGGCTGCCAGTTCTTAGCAACATCGCCCCGCCAGATATTCGTCGGGATGCGGCATCATCTAAGTTCATTTCCCACGTCTACGCTCGACCGGACCTGCCAATATACGCGGATATCTTCGCCCACCCTGTCCAACGCTTGATGTCTCGTCACCCAATCTGGTCCCCTATGCTTACACTGAACTTCTCTGTTCCAGACTCTTGGAAACAGAGCTGGCAGTCAGCTGAGGTAAAGAACAAACACCTCATCACAGACTCCTGCGAGCGTCAACCCGGCTTTGACCTAGCACGTTATGATTGGGCCCTCCTCAATCGCTATCGAACAGGCCATGGCCGGTGCGCCGCTATGTTCCATCGCTGGGGAGCCAGAGACGACCTGAACTGCCCCTGCTGCTACAGACAGACTATGACCCACATAGTCAACGACTGCCACCTCTCCAGATTCAAAGGAGATCTCGAAACTTTACATCAGGCTCAACCTGATGCTGTTGACTGGCTATGGAAGAAGGGCAAACACTAGAAGAAGAAGTGCACAAGGACCCAGATTCGAGCCCCCGGTCCCCACCCGCAGGCAGAAAGCTTCGTGAGTGGTGAAGCAGGGCTGCAGGTGTCTCCCTGTCTCTCTCTCTCTCATCCCCTCTCCTCTTCATTTCTGACTGTCTCTATCCAATAAATAAATAAATATAATTTAAAATATTTTTTGAAAGAACCTCTTGTCTCTTTCATTGTTTGATAAAACAATTTAAAAACTATATACCCTAACCTAACAATAAATATAACAACAAAATAGGCAAAAGAGGGGGCCGGGCGGTAGCACAGCAAGTTAAGCACATGTGGCATGAAGTGCAAAGACCAGTGTAAGGATCCCGGCTGGAGCTCCCAGCTCCCCACCTACAGGGGGGTCGCCTCACAAGCGGTGAAGCAGGTCTGCAGGTGTCTATCTTTCTCTCCCTCTCTCTATCTTCACCTCCTCTCTCGATTCCTCTCTGTCCTATCCAGCAACAACAACAACAATAACAACAACAATGGCAACACAAATGGGAAAAAAATGGCCTCCAGGAGCAGTACTGAGCCCCAGCAATAACCCTGGAGGCCAAAATAATAATAATAATAATGACAATAATCATAGGCAAAAGATATGAAAAGACTGTCTCTTTAGAAAGAAAGAAATATTCCCAGCCCATGCATCAGAAAGAAAGAGAGAAAGAAAGAAAGGATAAAAGAAAGAAAGAAAGAAAGAAAGAAAGACAGACAAGTGACCATTCCCCGCCCCTTTCTTTCCAAGAGATTCTCCACACCCTACCCTTCAGGGTGAGTACCATTTTCTCTTTTTAATTTTTTTAAAAAATTGTCTTTATTTATTGGACGGAGACAGCCAGAAATCAGGAGGGCATGGGGAAACAGAGAGAGAGAGAGAGATACCTGCAATACTGCTTCACCATTCGAAAAGCTTTTCCCCTGCAGGTGGGGACTGGAGGCTCCAAGCCGGGTTCTTGCTCATTGTAACATGTGCACTTAACCAGGTGCGCCACCAGCCACAACCATTAATTCTTTTTTTTTTTTTTTTGCCTACAGGGTTATTACTGGAGCTTGGTGCCTGACCACTGCTCCTATTGGCCATTTTTTACTTTTTGTTGTTGTTGGATAGGAAAAAGAGAAATTGAAAGAAGAGAGGAAGATAGGGAGAAAGACACCTGCAGACCTGCTTCACCTCTTGTGAAACGATGCCCCCTGCAGGTGGGGAGCCGGGGGCTTGAACCGGGATCCTTGAGCAGGTCCTTTCCCTTCATACTTTATGCGCTTAACCTGGTGCTCTACCGCCTGGCGCCCCCAGACTTAATTCTTAATGCTATCCTAAATTCTTTCTCTAGTACATTTTCTTAGCAATAAAATAAAGAAATCCATATGACTAATTAAAAAAAAATGGTAGTCCAGCTGCAGCACCAAGGACCGGCATAAGGATCCCTGTTCAAGCCCCCGGCTCCCCACCTGCAGGGGAGTCGCTTCACAGGCGGGGAAGCAGGTCCTCAGGTGTCTGTCTTTCTCTCCCCCTCTCTGTCTTCCCCTCCTCTCTCCATTTCGCTCTGTCCTATCCAACAACAACGACAGCAACAACAGCAACAATAATAATAATAACCACAACAATGACAAAACAACAAGGGCAACAAAAGGGGAAAAAATGGCCTCCAGGAGCAGTGGATTTGTGGTGCAGGCACTGAGTCCCAGCAATAACCCTGGAGGCAAAACAAAAACAAAACCCTGTGCTTTGTAAGGTAATCTATTCAGTACTCTAGACATCATCTATTAGATGTACACAGTGAAAATGGTCTCAATAAAATGTGTTGACTGAAGAGTCGAGCGGTAGCGCAGTGGGTTAAGCGCATGTAGCAGGAAGCCCTAGGATGGGCATGGGGATCCCGGTTTGAGCCCTTCACACCCCACCTGCAGGGGAGTCGCTTCACAAGCGGTGAAGCAGGTCTGCAGGTGTCTGTCTTTCTCTCCCCCTCTCTGTCTTCCCCTCCTCTCTCCATTTCTCTCTGTCCTATCCAACAATGATGACATCAATAACAACAATAGTAATAACTACGACAGTAAAACAACAAGGGCAACAAAAGGGAAAATCAATAAATAAAATATTTTTTTTAAATGTGTTAATTGGAAAAGTGAGGAGACCTCTGATCTAGACCACCACCCCAGACTCTACGTGCAGAAATCTCAGGGTGAGGGCCAGAGAGTGTCACACCCTTTAGCGTTCACGTTACCACGTGCAATGGCCAGGGCTCAAGCTCCCAGCTCCCACATGCAGTGGGGAAGACTCGTGAGCGGTGGAGCAGGGCTACAGGCATGCGTTTGTCTTTCCATCTCCCATCCCTCTCTATTTCTGTCTCAATTAAGGAAGAAAGAAAAAAAAGCGGAGGCAGGAGGTGGCACATCTAGTTAAGTGCACACATTACAGTGCACAAGGACCCAAGTTCAAGCCCTTCGTCCCTATTTGCAGAGGGAAAACTTCACAAGGAGTGAAGCATGGCTGCAGGTATCTCTCTGTCTCTCTCCCTCTCTCTTTCTCCCCCTCACCTCTCAATCCAATCACAAATAAATATAAATATATAATAAACATAATACTTAACACACACCAAGTACCAAGAAAAAAAGAGAGAAAGATAAAAAAGGAGAGAAAGAAAGAAAGAGAGAGGAAAGAAAGAAAGAAAGAAAGAAAGAAAGAAAGAAAGAAAGAAAGAAAGAAAGAGGTACGGGAGGTGGCACAGTGGTAAAGCTTTGGACTCTCAAGCATGAGGTCCCGAGTTCGATCCTCGCCAGCACATGTGCCAGAGTGATGTCTGCTTCTTTCTCTTTCCTCCTATCTTTCTCATAAATAAATAAAATCTTTAAAAAATATATTTAAGGGAGTCGGGCGGTAGCAAAGAGATTAAGCACAAGTGGCACAAAGCACAAGGACCGGCATAAGGATCCCGGTTCGAGCCCCCAGCTCCCCACCTGCGGGGGAGTCGCTTCACAGGCGGTGAAGCAGGTCTGCAGGTGTCTGTCTTTCTCTCCCCCTCTCTGTCTTCCCCTCCTCTCTCCATTTCTCTCTGTCCTATCCAACGACAATGACATCAATAACAACAACAATAATAACCACAACAATAAAATAACAAAGCAACAAAAAGGGGAAATGAATAAATAAATAAAAATAAGTAAATAAATAATAAATAAAATAAAGTATATTTTTAAAAAAGAAAAGAAGGAGGAAGGAAAGAAAGGCAGGAAGGAAGGAAGGAAGGAAGGAAGGAAGGAAGGAAGGAAGGAAGTTTTAGCATGGGTCTTCAGTTTCTTGGAAAGGCGGAGTGGGGAGCAGTCCCTCACCTCGATTTTACCCTCCTTGGCGGCCAGCTTCAAGGGCGTGAGGCCCTGTGAGTTGGGGATATCTTCCAGGAACACAGGAGGGTTCTGTTCAACACCAGCTTTGAGGATCCTGTCATACATGTCAATCACCAGCTGGCTGTTGTCGGCAGAGTCGTCTGCGATCGTCACCAAGGCGTGCAGGACGGTGTTGCCCTGCGAGTCCGCGGCCTGCAGGCTGGCGGGCTGGTGCTTGTTCTCCAGGAGGTAGGCCACCATGTCCCACTGCTTGGTACACGCAGCCAGAGAAAGGGGCAGCTCACCTGGAGGCCGAGGAAGCAGCTGTGGCCTCCGTTTTTCCAACCCCCCACCTGCCCGATCCTCATGCTCCACGGACAGAAGGTCCGTCGGGCACCCACAGAAGGGGACGGAGCAGTGTGTCTCTGGGTCCTGGGCCCACCCAAGTCTGCCCTGTAAGGGCAAAAGGTCCTGGGTCCCACAAGGGCAGCTGTGCTTTCTTTCTCTTAGGAACCAGATAAAGGCAGCCCTGTCTGGTCTGACCCAAGGGACAGGGGACCAAAGCTCTTGACTTTTTTTTTTTTTTTGCCTCCAGGGTCATTGCCGGGCTTAGTGCCTGCACCACGATCCACTGCTCCTGGAGGCCATTTTTTCCCTTTTGTTACCCTGGTTGTTTTACCATTGTTGTGGTTATTATTATCGTTGCTATTGATGTCGTTGTTGTTGGGTAGGATAGAGAGAAATGGAGAGAAGAGGGGAAGACAGAGAGAGGGAGAGAAAGATAGATACCTGCAGACCTGCTTCACTGCCTGTGAAGCGACTCCCCTGCAGGTGGGGAGCCGGGGGCTCCAACCGGGATCCTAACGCCAGTCCTTGGGCTTTGCGCCACATGCACTCAACCCACTGCGTTACCGCCCGACCCCAGCTCTTGACCTTTTAAGGGAGTAGAATGGGGAGAGCCAACCAAGACGCTCATCCTCTCTGTCTCTCTCTTCTCTTCTCTCCTGCAGAGCCAAAACTCTCAAGGTCAGGCAGACCTCGATTTAAAGGCAGCTCTGTCACACACTGACTGAGTGACCTCAAGCAAAATCTTCCTCCTTCTGTGTCTCAACCCATCCAAGAGAAGTTCCTCACTGGGGCCGGGTGGTGGCGCACCTGGTTGATTGCAATGTGCAAGGACCCAGGTTCAAGCCCCCAGTCCCCTCCTGCATGAGGGAAGCTTCATGAGCAGTGAAGCAGTACTGCAGGTGTCTCTCTCTCTCTCCCTACCTTATTTTCCTCTTCACTCTCAATTTCTCTGTGTCTATAAAAAACAAAAAGTAAATAGAATTGGGGGCTGGGTGGTGGCACACCTAGTTGAGTGCACATGTTAGAGTACACAAGGGCCCAGGTTCAAGGCCCCTAGTCCTCACCTGTAGGAGGAGAAAAGCTTTGTGAGTGGTGAAGCAGTGCTGCAGGTGTCTGTCTCTCTCCCTACCTCCCCCTTCCCTCTCAAATCCTGCTGTCTCTACCAAATAAAGAAATAAAATTAATTTTTATGGAGGGTCAGGCGGTAGCACAGTGGGTTGAGCGCATGTGGTGCAAAGCGCAAGGACCGGTGTAAGGATCCCAGTTCGAGCCCCCGACTCCTCACCTGCAGGGGTGTCAGCTCACAGGCAGTGAAGCAGGTCTGCAGGTGTCTACCTTTCTCTCCCCCTCTCTGTCTTCCCCTCCTCTCTCCATTTCTCTCAGTCTTATTCAATATCAATAAGCAACAATAATAATAGTAACCACAACAATGACAAAACAACAAAGGCAACGAAAGGGGAGGGGAATAATCACTTCCAGGAGCAGTGGATTCGTGGTGCAGGCACCAAGCCCCAGCAATAACCCTAGAGGCAAATTTTTTTAATAATAAATAAATAAGTTAATTAAATTAAAATTTAATTTTTAAAAAAGAAAAAGGAAGAGAGAGAATGGATACCAGGTAGTGGTGCACCTGGTTAAGCACATACTACAGTGTGAAAGGTCCCAGGTTCAAGCACCTTCAGGGGAGAAGCTCCATGAATGGTGACGCAGAACTGCAAATGTCTCTCTCTCTCTCTCTCTCTGTCTCTTTGCCTTTCTCTATTTCCCCCTTCCCCCTCAATTTCTGTCTCTATACAATAATAAATAGGCAATTAATAAAAATTTAAAGAGAGAGAGAGAGAGAACGGATCCTCACCGAAATAGAAGCAAGCCCCTTGGTTCTTCTGGAAGAAGTGGCCACAGGCCCGGGCATGCACGTCAGCCCCATTCTCCACCAGGAGCTTCACACACTGCAGACTTCTCTTCTCGATGGCAATGTGCAGGGCACTGTGGCCTCGGTAGTAGTCATCTGTGCACTGGGCCTTAACCAGGGGTGTGGGGTTGCAGGAAGCTCGGTCGATCTGCAGCAGCGGCAGGATGCAGGCGTTGGCCCCGTCCTGAAGGTTCAGTACAGCCTTCATCAGGCATGTCTTCCCTGTGGAACCTTCTGTGGGAGAAGAGGGGAAGAAGATGAGGCCCTTGAGTCTGAAGTGGTTGGCCAGGCTCCCAAATGTTCTTTGGGAGGACTAAGAAAAAAAGATTGCCCCACAGCCTGGTGGGAACACAGCTGCACTGCCTGGATCACTCCATGGGTGTCAAAATGCCAACAGCAGCTCTGACTGCATTGCTGCCCTGCAGTTTTCTTTTTTTCTCTCTCTCTCTCTCTCTCTTTTTTTTCCTTTGCCTCCTGGGTTATCGCTTGGGCTCAGTGCCAGCAGTACAAATCCATTGCAGCTGGGGGGGGGGGAGGTTATTTTTTTACTATTTTATCGGACAGGACAGAGAGAAATGGAGAGAATAGGAGACTGGGGGGTAGGGGTAGACAGCATAATGGTTATGCAAAGAGACTTTCATGCTTGAGGCTCCCTAGTCCCAGATTCAATCCCCTGCACCACCATAAGCCAGAGCTGAGCAGCGCTCTGGTTAAAAAATAAATAAATAGGGGCCAGTGCAGCGGGATAAGCGCACATGGCGCGAAGCACAAGGACCAGCATAAAGATTGAGGTTTGAGCCTCCAGCTCCCCACCTGCAGGGGGGTCGCTTTATAAGGGGTGAATCAGGTCTTCGGGTGTGTTTCTCTCTCCCTCTCTTTCATCCCCTCCCCTCGATTTCTTTCTGTCCTATCCAGCAGCAATGACAGCAATAACAACAATAATAATGACAACAGCAACAATAAACAACAAGGGCAACAAAAGGGAAAATATGGCCTCCAGGAGCAGTGGATTCATGGTGCAGGCACCGAGCCCCAGTGATAACCCTGAAGGCAAAGAAAAAAAATAATAAATGGTAAAAAGAAAGGAGGGAAGAAAGAAAGGTAAAAAATAGAGAAAACGTTAAAGAGAGAGAGAGAGACAGACAGACAGACAGGCACCTGCAGACTTGCTTCACCACTTGTGAAGCAACACCCCTTCAGGGGGGAGATGAGAGCTCGAACCCAGATCCCTACACAGGTCCTTGGCTTAGTACTATCTATGTGCGCTTAACCAGGTGTGCTACCACCCAGCCCCCAGTTATATTTCTAAAACACAAGTAGTCACATATGTATGCATTCTATACCAGAACACCTGAGGGGCCTAGAGATCGTTCATCTGGTCAGGCATAAAGCTCTGGGATTCGAACTCTAGCACCAAATCAGCTCTGCAGGTGATGGAGTGGTGCTGTGAAGCCTTTCTGTTTCTTTCTCTCTTTCTCTATCTAAAATTAAAAGAATGAAAAAAAAATGTTCACACACGAGTGGCGGAATGGCATGTTTGTAAGTCTAGCAAAATAAGGAGAAGGAGGAGGAGGAGCAAGAGAAGGAAGAAGGAGAGGAGGAGGAGGAAAATTAAAGTAGCATTTGCTAAATAACTCCCACCATTTAATAGAAAATTGGGTAACCTTTCCCTCTTTTTACTTAATTAAGTTATTTATTTAGCAAGAGATCAAAGCAAGAGAGAACCACGATATCACTCTGGCAAGTCTGGTACCCAGAGTTCTACCTCGGGACTTGACACGTGCTCTTCCGCCTCCCCCGTCTATTGGCCACTTTCTTCTACAATATTTTTTATGCAGCGCCAGGGAACAAACCCTCCCTGACGAGTTCATTCTACACTTTTAGAGACTGGGGGTGAGGAGGGAAAGAGACCAAAGCACTGTTGCCCTCCATCCATGGAGCTCCTTGATGCTATCAATAGTGTTTCCAAGTGCTACTAGGGGTGGAAGCCAGGGACTCACACTGGGAAGCATGTACTCAACTGTTGAACCGCCTCCAGGGCCCATGTGGCTTCTCTCAACCTTTGTCTTCTTCACTGTAAAATGGGAAACTTTGGGAGCTGGGCGGTGGCGCAGCGGGTTAAGGGCACATGGTGCGAAGCGCAAGGACTGACCCAAGGATCCCGGCTCCCCACCTGCAGGGGAGTCGCTTCACAGGCGGGGAAGCAGGTCTGCAGGTGTCTGTCTTTCTCTCCCCCTCTCTGTCTTCCCCTCCTCTCTCCATTTCTCTCTGTCCTTTCCAACAACAACAACAGCAGTGGCAACAATAACAATGACAAGGGCAACAAAAAGGGAAGAAATGGCCTCCAGGAGCAGTGGATTCATCGTGCAGGCACTGAGCACCAGCAATAACCCTGCAGGCAAAAAATTAAATTAAATTAAAAAGTATACAAATGAAAAACAATGAAGGTCTTTCATAAAAAGAGTAGGGGGAACCAGGTGATGGTACACCTTGTTAAACGCATACATTACCATGCACAAGGACCCAGGTTCAAGCCCCCAGTCCCCACCTGCAGGGGGCAAGCTTCATGAGTGGCTGAAGCAGGGTTGCAGGTGTCTGTCTCTCTCCCTCTCTGTCTCCTCCATCCTCTCAATTTCTGGCTGCCTCTAATAAATAAATAAAGATAGGGGCCGGGCACTAGCGCACTGGGTTAAGTGCACATGGCTTGAAGCACAAGGACCTGAGTAAGGATCCCAGTTCTAACCCCCGGTTCCCTACCTTCAGGGGGCTCGCCTCACAGACGGTGAAGCAGGTCTGCAGGTGTCTATCTTTCTCTCCCCTTCTCTGTCTTCCCCTCTTCTCTCTATTTCTATCTGTCCTATCCAACACAAATGACATTAATAACAATAATAATAGTAATAACCACAACAATGATGAAACAACAAAGGCAACAAAAGGGGAAATAATAGCCTCTAGGAGATTTGTGGTGCAGGCACCAAGCCCCAGCAATAACCCTGGAGGCAAAAATTTTTTAAAATAATAAAATAAATAAAGATAATAAAAATAAAATGGAAGTACCTTAAAAATAATAGGATATGTTCATTATATCTTAATAATACTGTACCTTTCTTTTTTAATGACTTCTTTAAAAAAATCAAGAGGGAAAAAAAGAGGGAGAGAGGGAGGGATGGAGGGAGGGAAAAAGGGAGAAGCAGAGCACTGCTCTGGTACTTGCAATGTTAGGGACTGAGCTCCAGATCTCATACTTTTAGGTTTAAAATTCTAGACACATGGCCCAAGAGGTGGCACAGTGAATAAAGCATTGGACTCTCAAGCATTAGGTCCCCGACAGCACATGTACCAGAGTGATGTCTGGTTATTTGTCTCCTCCTATCTTTCTCATTAATAAATAAATAAAATCTTTTTAAAAAAAATTATAGGACACACACAAGGATCCCAGTTCAAGCCCCTGGCTCCCCACCTGCAGGGGGGTCACCTCACAGGCGGTGAAGCAGGTCTGCAGGTGTCTGCCTTTCTCTCCCCCTCTCTGTCTTCTCCTCCTCTCTCCATTTCTCTCTGTCCTATCCAATAAAAATGGGGGGGGGATGACTGCCAGGAACAGTAGATTCATAGCATTGGCACCAAACCCCAGTGATAAGTCTAGAGGTAAAATAAATAAATAAATAAATAAATATCTAGTCACTGCATCACTCCTTAGGTCAGTGCATGCTGTGACAGAAAGAAAGAAAGAAAGAAAGAAAGAAAGAAAGAAAGAAAGAAAGAAAGAAAGAAAGAAAGAAAGGAAAGAGGAAGACGAGGAGGAGAAAAGGGAGGAGAGGAGAAGAATGCATTCACTGGGTCACTGAGGTAGGCCAGGGACCCATAGTAGTGTGTGGAAGTGAGAACACAGCCACAAACATGGAGCTGCTGTCCTCAGCTCCGTCCACAGCCCCCCAAAGCATTCCAGCAAGAGGGCAGCTATGAGCACAGCCCCTCAACTCCTGACCAGTCAGGCCCAGCCAGCCAGCCAGCCAGCCCAGTCTCAGCTGGCAGGACGTCACTGGCCCAGCAGAACAGGCCTACCTGTGTACTCGCTGTCCGTAAGGTACTTGCTGGTCCTGCTCAGGAACTCTGACAGACCAGCCAACTCCTCAGGGACACCCCTGGAGACCACGCTGAAGAGTCGGTCCCGGTCAAAGTAGTTTGGGTCCGGCTGTCTGTGGGGGATTTGGTTTATGACTGACACTGTACAGAAGCCATCACCTGCTCCTGTCCCCAAAACTCTCCCACCCCTTCCCTATAGGAAGTCCTATGAGCATTGAACACCCTGGAGGCCCAGGAGCTTCATGGGAGCTTTTCTGAGCTTCTGCCCTCCCAATTTCAACCAAGGAGACCCTAAGTGCCTGGGGCGGAGTGCCCACAGCACTGCCCTGAGTACAGGCATCACCAGTGTTTTCAAGCATCGAATACTTATTTTAAAAAAAAAAGATTTTGTTTATTTATGAGAAAGATAGGAGGAGAGAGAGAACCAGACATCGCTCTGGCACGTGTTGCCAGGGATCGAACACGGGACCTCATGCTTGAGAGTCCAAAGCTTTATCACTGCGCCACCTCCCGGACCACCGGTGCTTATTATTTTCTAGGTGCCGTGAGGATCTTGAAACAGGTTCATTCTCTCAATAGGATGAGCTTCAGTACAGGAACTTGTGAGAATTCATAAAATGCACATGTGGCCATGCATAAGGACCTAGGTTCAAGGCCCTGGATCCCAACTGCATGGAGAAAGCTTCGGGAGTGGTGAAGCAGTGCTGCAGACCTCCCCCTCCTTCCCCCTCTCCCTTCCCCTCCCCTTCCCCTTCCTCTTCCTCTCACCAGAGCACTACTCAACTCTGGCTTATGGTGATGTGGGGATTGAACCTGGGACTTGGGAGCCTCAGGCATGAGAGTATCTGCATAACTATTATGCTATTTACCCCTGCCCCTGACCTGATTCTTAAACGAGGGGAAGAGCTAGTGCTGGAACCTATCAGATACTCACTGGAGTTTAAGCTACACTTCCGGGAAAGAACCCAGAAGGAGCAAGTGGTAGGAAGGGGGCAGAGCGTGGGGGCACATCCCTAGTAGGCATGTTACTATTTAGAGTCCAGTTTGCCTCTGGGGCATCTACCCAACCAGTAGTCAGAAAAGGATTAAGATGGGGGTGATTTGATTTTGGGGGTTCCCCAGGTCTGAGCTCCACCTACCCCAGAAATGGGCTAACTGGTAGGAACTGGTGACTCTTTCTCAGTCGGGGTTGGGGAGGGGTGAGAATCAGGATTTTTTTTTTTTAACTTAGTTATTTTCATACGGGGTGATAGCAAAATGACTATGCAAAGATACTCTCATGCCCAAGGCACCAAAGTCCCAGGTTCAATCCTCTGCACCACCATAAGCCAGAGCTGAACAGTGCTCTGGTAAAAAATATATATATATTTAGGTCTGAGAAGATGGCAAAATGGCTATGCACAAAGGCTTCCATACTTGATCCTCCAAAGGTTACAGGTTCAACCCCCCGTACCACCATAAACCAGCACACTTAGCTCTAGTTAAAACGAAACAAAACATGTGAAATTATACCCTTGTTATCATATAATTTTGTAAATCAATATTAAATCACTAATACAAAATGAAAAAAATAAAGAGAGAGAGAGAAAAGGAGCCAGCCGGTGATGCACCTGGTCATACACACATTACAGTGGGTTCGAGCCCCCAGGCCCCACCTGCATGGGGAAAGCTTCATGAGTGGTGAAGCAGGGCTGTAGGTGTCTCTCTGTGTCTTTCCCCTCTACCTCCCCTACCCCCATCAATTTCTCTCTGTCTCTATTGAATTATAAATAAATAAATAAATGATTTAAAAGTAATAATAATAAAAACTTTTTAAAAGTTTAAAAAAAGAAAAAATATATTTGGGAGAAAAACATAAAGATTATGCAAAAGACAGTAATGCCTGAGGCTCTGAAGTCACAAATTCAATCCTCAGCACCACCACAAACCAGAGCTGAGCAGTGCTCTGTTTAAAATAAAATAGTAATAAATAAATAAAGATTTTGTGATTTACAAGAAGAAGAGATAGCTAGAATATCACTCTGGAACAGTGATGCCCAGGATTGAACCCAGGATCTCATGCTGATAAGTTCAGTACTATGCCTTGGCCACCTCTCAGACAGTAGTCAGTCATCTTTCAGGCCTTAGCCATGTGACCTATAAAGCCAGGCCTGCCTGCTCAACAACAGGAAGCTGCAAGTCTGTCTCACCCCTACCAGACACAACCGCCAACCACTAAGACACACCACGTGGTCTCCACATGATCTTAAGGGCTCTGGGGCCAACAGCCCTGTGGGCAGTCTGGATGGGGGAAGTTACCATGTGGACAAAGCACTTCCTGTCACAGGGTGGCATCACGGGCCTGGATTAGGGAAGCCCAGCAAGGACACAGATTGAAGCACTAAGGAGCTTGTTCTGCCTGTTGTGCAGGCAGGCTACCCAGTTCCCAGAAGCCTCACACACATGTCATCCTGTCCTGGGCTGGATTTGACCTCAGTCTCCCAGCACAGAGTACAAACACTCCGAGATTACGACTGCAGAAATGTCCTAATTTCTTGTCTTCTGAGTTCACATTCTTCCTCGGACACACACTCTTTCAGCTTCATGTACTCAGCTGACCCTGGCAGTCTCTTTTTTATTTTTATTTTATTTATTTATTTATTTGTTTGTTTGTTTATTTTACCAGAGCACTACTCAGGTCTGGCTTATGGAGAGGTGCAGGGGACTGAACCTGGGACTTTGGAGGCAGTCTCCTTTTTAAAATGTTTTCTTTCCTTGGCAGCACTGGAGCCTCAAGCCTGCATGAATCCACTGCTCTTAAAACTGACTCTTAGGGAGTTGGGCAGTAGGTGCAGCGGGTTAAGTGCATGTGGCACAAAGCACAAGGATCCCGGTTCGAGCCCCCGGCTCCCCACCTGCAGGGGAGTCGCTTCACAAGTAGTGAAGCAGGTCTGGAGGTGTCTGTCTTTCTCTCCCCCTCTCTGTCTACCCCTCTTATCTCCATTTCTCTCTGTCCTATCCAACAGCGACGACATCGATAACAACAACAATAACTACAACAATTAAAAAACAAGGGCAACAAAAAGAGAAAATAATTTTAAAAAAAACTGACTCTTTTTTTTCTCTCATTATTTTCACTTTAGAGAGGGAGACACCGCGGCACCAGTCCACTGTCTACCAAGCTGACCTTGGTGCTCTCTGTGCATGCTCCTATGTGCCTGGGCTGCGACACAGGACATTGCACATGGTAAAACAAGAGTTTTTTTAGAGGTGGCTGGGGTAGTGGTGGAGTGGATAAGCTTTCAGTCTCTCAAGAGTGAGGTTCTGGGCTCAATCCCTAACGTGCCAGAGTAATGCTCTGGTTCTTTCATGTTATAAAGTTTACTTTTAAAATAAACAAATAAAGAGTGGGGGAGACAGCATAATGGCTGTCCAAACAGACTCTCATGCCTGAGGCTCCAAAATCCAGCACCACAATAAACCAGAACTCAGCTGTGTTCTGGTAAAATAATAATAATAATAATAATAAATTAAATAAAAAGAATTCTACTAAACGAGATTTCTCCCAGCCCTTGCATCCTCCCTGATTATAGCCCAGTTCCCCAGCCCTGTCACAGTTCCTGTGGGGGTAGCTGATAGGTTTCACTTTAGCCCGGAAGGGAGAATCAAGGACACTCTCAGGCCCAAGAGGCATAGACCCAGACCAAAGACCCCACAGGCTGCTGGGAAGGGACACTGGGACTGCACTGGGTCACTAAGCCAAAAGAGGAGGAGGGCTCCATGGAAGGCGAGGAGGCCTAGGGTTCTGCCCCCACTTGCTGCCTTACCTGGCTCCTGGTCTGTTACGGTAGTCAGGTCTCACTTTGATTTGAGGAGAGAAGTTTCGGTCCTCTGGATCATACTTTGACTCCATGGGGCGTGACTCGTCCCCATGACCCAGCTTCCCACTTTCCTCCTCCGTGCCATCATCTTGGACCCCATATGACGTCTCAAAGCGGAAAGCTGCAGGGCTGGAGGGTGAGGTCATCCCAAGGGGAGAAGCTGCTCTGTGAGCTGGGGACTCTGTGGAGACAGAGATGGCACAACCCCTCCTTCCTCCAGTCTCAGGTCCAGCTCAGGAGAAGAGGTCTGGCTGGATCTGCAAAAAGAGTTTAGTACAAAAGGACCCACCCACTGTGAGGGAGTTTAGCCCCAAAGAAAACGGGATATTTTGGGGTAGGGGTGGGGCAGAGGCTGAGAAAGAGGGAGGCACATGATTGCACATTCTAAAATGGAAAAGGGATCTAACAGGGTGGTCACTTGTGTATTCACTGTCTCACGGGAAGGAACAAGGTTGCCCCAGACTCCCCATACCTCAGCCTCCAGACAGCTAAAAGGTCATAGGCACAGACGTAGGTGGAAAAAATCGTTTGCATTAACAGCAAAACCTTTTTCCTACACAACGTCTCCACATCTGGCCCAGTGGCCAATGTTTCCAACAGATAACAGTTCACTTGTGGCGTGAGAGTGACTTGTTCAACATTTCATCACAGAAGGGGAACACTCTGGGGAAACTGTCAGAAAAATAAGCCCCCACTTCCTATGGGCAACTAGTATATATATTTCCTTTTGTTGCCCTTGTTGTTTTATTGTTGTAGTTATTACTGATGTTATTGTTGTTGGATAGGACAGAGAGAAATGGAGAGAGGAGGGGAAGACAGAGAAAGAGGAGAGAAAGATAGACACCTGCAGACCTGCTTCACTGCCTGTGAAGCGACTGACCCCCTGCAGGTGGAGAGCCTGGGGCTCAAACTGGGATCCTTAAGCCAGTCCTTGCTTTTGGGCCATGTGTGCTTAACCTGCTGCGCTACTGCCTGACGACTTTTTTTTTTTTTTAACCAGAACAATGCTCAGCTCTAGTTTATGGTGGTGCAGGGGACTGAACCTGGGACTTTGGAGGCTCAGGTATAAGAGTCTCTTTGCATAACTATTATGCTATCTACCCTTGCCCCCTAATTTTTTAAATAATGTTTAATAATGTTAATAATCATTTTTTTAAACGAGCGAGAGGAAGGCAGAGTGAGAAAGCTGAGCATCATCTTGGCAAGTGTGATGCTGGAGATCGAACTCAGGACCTCATGGTGAGAGTCCAGTGCTTTATCCACAGTGCCATCTCCCAAGTTGCAGGGCAAATAATTTTTTACAAAGGAGTCCAAAGCATTAAATAAGATAAGTCTCTTGAACAAATGGGGAGGGGCAGGCGATGGCACACCTGGTTAAGCGTTCACATTACATTGTGCAAGGTCCCGGGTTCAAGCCCCTGGTCCCCACCTTCATGGAGAAAGCTTTGCAAGTGTTGAATCAGGGCTGCAGGTGTCTCTCTGTCTCTCTCCCTCTCTGTCTCTCTCCCTCTCCTCTCAACTTCTCTGTCTCTATCAAATAAGTAAAATAAATTTTTATTGTTGTAGTTATTATTGTTGTCGTTATTGATATCATTGTTGTTGGATAGGACAGAGAGAAATGGAGAGAGGAAGGGAAGACAGAGGGGGGGAGAGACAGACACCTGCAGACCTGCTTCACCGCCTGTGAAGTGACTCCCCTGCAGGTGGGGAGCTGGGGGCTCGAACTGGGATCCTTACGCCAGTCCTTGCACTTTGCACCACCTGCGCTTAACCTGCCGCGCTATCGACATACTCCTATAAAAATAATTTTTAAAAAATGGTTCTGGGAAAATTGGGTTAAAATGTGCAGAAGAATGAAACAGGATCACCACACATCACTATGTGCAAAAGTCAACTCCAAATGAACCTAAGACTTAAACGTTAGACAGGAAACCATCAGACACAAAAAGAAAACATTGGCAGAACAGTCCAAAATGCTTACTTTGAATCAAATCCAACAGCAAGGAAAACAGAATGAAAATCAATAGATGGGAGGGCAGCAGAGACAGCTTAGTGCCTATGCAAAAGACTTTCATGCCTGAGGCTCTGAGGTTCCAGGTTCAATGCCCAGCACTACCAGAGCTGAGCAATGCTCGGTCTCTGTCTTTCTCTCTGTATCTCTGTCAAATAAAATAAAATAAATAAATAAATCAAAGGGGCTGGGGGAGTCGCAGAGCATTAGAAACAAGCCTACCCTCCGGTTTGGCAATTCCTCTGCTAGAGATCTTATCCAAAGGAAACAAAACACCTATTCAAAGAGATCTATCTGGGTATACCTATGTTCACAGCAGCGCTACCTGTAATAGCCAAAACTTGGAAGCAACCTAGATGCTCAAGAACACGTGAGTGGCTAAGAAATTTATGATATGTTGGGTTGTTGGAAAAGTCAGGATAGGGGCTAGGTGGTCGTGCACCTGGTTGAGGGCACATGTTACAGTGTGTAAGGACCCAGGTTCAAACCTCTGGTCTCCACCTGCAAGGGGAAAGCTTTGTGGTGAAGCAGGGCTGCAAATGTCTCTCTTTCTCCCTATCAACCCCTTCCCTTTTGATTTCTGGCTGTCTCTATCCAATAAATAAATAAAGATAGTTTTACAAAGAAGTCAGGATGCATTTTTGCATCCAGAAAAATGTCATGACTTTTTCAGCAAGTCAATATATACACAATGGAATGTTACTCAGCTGTAAGAAATTATTACACTCGGGAGTCGGGCAGTAGCGCAGGGGGTTAAGCGCACATGGCGCAAAGCACAAGGACTGGCATCAGGATCCCGGTTCAAGCCCCCAGCTCCCCAGCTGCAGGGAGTCGCTTCACAGGCAGTGAAGCAGGTCTGCAGATGTCTATCTTTCTCTCCCCCTCTCTGTCTTCCCCTCCTCTCTCCATTTCTCTCTGTCCTATCCAACAACGACGGCAAAAATAATAACTACAACAATAAAACAACAAGGGCAACAAAAGGGAATAAATAATTTTTTAAAATTCTTTAAAAAAAAAAAAGAAATTATTACACTCTCTCTTTTGCCGTATCTTGAGAGAAACTTGAAGGAATCATGCTAAGTGAGATAAGCCAGAAGGAGAAGGATGAATCCCAAATGATCTCACTTCTAGAGGGAACTAAAGAAGCAAGGACAGAAAGGGAAAGCACAGCATGAAACTTGGACTAAGCCTGTTCTGCTGCAGCAAGATCAAGGATGGGGGGGTATCAAGAGGAGAAAGCAGAGAAGGTGCTGGGGACCCAGTATGCAGTGGTGGAGGAGGACCCATGTCATGGGTGTGATGTACATCAGACACCTGTCAGGGAAAGATAAGGAACAACCCAAGTGATAACAGTTGTCCTGTAAATCATTATTTCCTGAATAAAAACAACCTTTAAAAAGGGAACCAAACAATGGCACACCCAGTAAAGCACACAGATTATCATGTGTGAGGATCCGGGTTCAAACGTCCATTCCCACCTGCAGAGGGGAAGCTTCAAGTAGTATTGCAGGTCTCTCTCTCCCTCTCTCTCTCTCTCTCTCTCTCTCTCTCTTTGAAAAAAGAAGGAAAAGAAAAGAGAGGGAGTCAGGCGGTAGCACAGCAGGTTAAGGGCAGGTGGCACAAAGCACAAGGACCAGCATAAGGATCCCTGTTCGAGCCCCCGGCTCCCCACCTGCAGGGGAATCGCTTCACAGGCGGTGAAGCAGGTCTGCAGGTGTCTGCCTTTCTCTCCCCCTCTCTGTCTTCCCCTCCTCTCTCCATTTCTCTCTGTCCTATCCAACAACGAACAACATCAACAATGGCAATAATAATAATCACAACAATAAAACAACAATGGCAACAAAAGGAAATAAATATTAGAAAAAAAATTTTTTTAAAAGAAAGGAGAGTGGTCCGGGAGGTGGCGCAGTGGTTAAGGCACTAGACTCTCAAGCATGAGGACCTGAGTTCAATTCCCGGCAGCACATGTACCAGAGTGATGTCTGGCCCTTTCTCTCTCTCCTCCTATCTTTCTCATTAATAAAATAAACAAAATCTTTTTAAAAAGAAAATATTTAAAAAGAAAAGCGAAAAAAAAGGGGGGTGGTGGTGTACCCAGTTGAGTGCACACATTATCACATGCAATGCATAAGGACCCAGTTTTAAGCCCCTGCTTCCAACTTGCAGGTAGTGAAGCAGGTCTGTAACTGTCTATCTTTCTTTGTCCCTTTCAGTTTCTCTATGTTCTATTCTATCAATTAAAATATAGAAGGAAGAAAGGAAAGAAGGGGAGGGGATGGTCATGGGAGCAGAGGATTTGTAGTGCTGGCAGTGAGCTCCAGTGGTAACATTGGCGGTAATGGAAACAATGAATAAATAACCCCACCTGCAGCTTCACAGGTGCTGCAGGTGTCTGTCTCTCTCCCTCTCTATCACCCCCTACCCTCTCAATTTCTGACTGTCTCTATGCAACAAATAAAGATTAAAAATATCATATTTCAGGCTCAGGGAAAAAAAAAACTAGTATAGCCACAGGCCCTTTGGAATGTAACTAAAATATGCCTACTAGCTATCTACAAAATGGAGGACCCCCCAACTCTTCATCTGCACTATTCCAGCCTTTAGGTTCATGACTGTTAAACAATTTGTTTGGCTTTGTATGTTAACTCTCTTTTCGGCCACCAGGTTCCAGATGCTACCGTGATGCCAACCAGACTTCCCTGGACAGACGACCCCAACAACGTGGCCTGGAGCTCTGCTTTCCCAGAGCCCCACCCTACTAGGGAAAGAGAGAGGCAAGTTGGGAGTATTAATGGACCTGTCAACGCCCATGTTCAGCAGGGAAGCAATTGCAGAAGCCACACCTTCCACCTTCTGCATCCCACAATGACCCTGGGTCCATACTCCCAGAGGGATAAAGAATAGGAAAGCTATCAAGGGAGGGGACGGGATACAGAGATCTGGTGGTGGGAATTGTGTGGAGTTGTACCCCTCTTATCCTACGGTTTTGTCAATTTTTCCTTTTTATAAATAAAAAATAAATGTATATAAATAAATAAAATTTTAAAAATAATAAATAAATAAATAAGAAAGAATGGACAATGGAGAAATAGCATAATGGTTATGCAAAAAGACTTTCATGCCTGAGGTTCCAAAGTCCCAGGTTCAATCCTTCACACCACCGTAAGCCAAAGCCGAGAAGTGCTCTGGGGAAAATAAATAAATACATACATAAATACATAAGGAAAATGGCCACAGGGAGTGGTGGCCGTCAACTTGCAGGCACTGAACCTAAGTGATAACCCTGGAGTCCAAAAAAAGAAAAAAGATAATATACAATAAACTAAATAGACATTGAAAGGGGGGGAAGAGTTTTTTAAAATGAAAAGGAAAGTATGGGTTTATCAAATCCCCCACTTGCTGTCAGGATAAATAAACCAAGGCTCGAAAGGAACAGTGACTTCCCCAAAGCCACCAGTCCTTGGCAGGGCCTGGTCTAATACCATCAGCTCACACTACCGTGATGTACCTTCTCAGATTCATAGCTGTCAGGCCCAGTTATGTTCTCAGTCTGACTCATGGCGGAAGGCAAGGAAAGCTATCTCACTGCGCCCTCTCTGCGCCCTATGGTCTCCCAGGGTGTCAGGATTGGGGGAGAGCCCTCCCTGCCTGCCTGCCCAGTGCCCCAGGCTGCATCCTGGAGCTCAGCTGACAGCACCACCTCACAGGCACAGGGAAGTGAAACAGCCCCCAGAGCATTGGCAAAGGCCTTGGGGGAACCCACAAGAGGGGAGGGGGGAACCCCTGTGACTCCCAGTGGCTAGAAACAGAAGCAGGAAATAACAGCCAGGGGGAGAGACAGCAGGGTAGGTGGGCTGGCTGGAG
The DNA here is from genome assembly GCF_950295315.1 of Erinaceus europaeus. Taxonomy (NCBI): domain Eukaryota; kingdom Metazoa; phylum Chordata; class Mammalia; order Eulipotyphla; family Erinaceidae; genus Erinaceus; species Erinaceus europaeus. The sequence goes on from NC_080173.1 coordinate 94,155,230, forward strand.
GAGTGGACGTGGGTTCAGGTGCAGACTCCCAGGGGACCTGGTGGGGCACCCCCCCACCACCACCACACACACACACAGGATCCGGCAACTGTCTCGTCTTGCAGTTTAGAGCTTACCCGCACACCCCCCACACAGACACAGACAGACACACAGACACATCTTTCTGCCCACCCACCCGAAGCACCTCCCTGTCATTGCTGAACCACACACCCTTTCACCTGCCAAGTGTGTCCCCTACCCCCAATTCTTGCCTCCTGGGCTGCTCTACAAGCCACCCCCCACCCCGCAGGCTTCAGAAGCAACAGTCAGTACAGTCTCTATCTACCCCAGGGGCAAGAAAGGGGTCTGGCAGTCCAGAAAGGAGAAGGGGGGCATCCACGCAGACCCCGGCTCAGGGCTGGAGAAGCAAGGAGCCCATTCTGACTTCTCCACCCCGGCCACTTCACTGTCAGGTGTAGGGGTCGTCTCCCCCGCTCCCAGAAATACCCACCGACTTACCCCAGAGGCTGAAGCCAGGGTGTGGCAGGTGCCGCGGGGTTCCCGGAGCCTCCCGGGCTGCAGGGCGGCGGGAGGAAGTGGAGGTGGGAGGGGCGGCGGCGGTGACAGCCCGCGGAGCCCAGCACCTCCCTGGCCCCAGCACCCTCAGCCTGCGTGGTGGGGAGCCGGGTTAACCCTCCTGCCTCAGGACGGACTGACCATCAGACACTGACCGTCTGGACTGCAGGCCACACCCCACCCTGCCCAGACAGGCCCGGCCTCCCCACCCGCAGGGTCGAGTCACTGAGGCTCCAGGTGGGGATGCCCCTCCCCCCAGAGGCGACCCTTGGGTGCTGGGGTTTAGCCTCCGGTGGGAGCTGGCAGGAGAGGGACTCTTTGCTGTTGCTGTTTTTTAATTTTATTATTATTTTGCCTCCAGGGATGTCGCTGTTGCTCGGTGACTGCACTGTGAAGCCATTGCTCCTGTGACCATTTTTTCGATTTTTTTTTTTTTGATAGGACAGAGAGAAATCAAGAAGTGACCCCACTGCAGGTGGAGCTCAAACCCGTATCCTTGCAATAGTGCTTTCATTTAATACTATATGCGCTTAATCCAGTGCGCCACTGACCGGCCCCCTTCTTTTTCTTCTTTAATGAATCATTTCTTTATTTAGTACCAGAGCACTGCTCAGCTCTGGTTTATGGCGATGCAGGGATTGAACCTGGGACTTCAGAGCCTCAGGCAGGAGAGTTTCTTTGCATAACCATTATACTATCTCCCCCACCTTAACTTTTCTTTATTGGGGGATTAATAGTTTGCAGTCCACAGTAAAATACAGTAGTTGGTAAACATGTAGAGAGGAGGATTCTTGGCCCACTCCTCTGCCCTCTGTCCTCTGCCCTCTGCCCTCCTCCCCTCCCGGAATCAGCCTGCCTCTCCAGCAGCCACAGACTCTGCTGCAAAGAGAAGCTGAAGCATTGGCCCCCAGGGTGAGGGGAGGAGAGCTCAACAGGGGCTATGGAAAGGCACTGCCACACACTGGGCCAGCAGTTTAAGGGGAGGGAGTCCCCTGTCTCCTGGAGACCTTCCCCCAGCCCCCTAACAAACCTCTCCCCACTTCAGCCTGCTCCACAGACTCCGCACTCCTCCAGTTAAAGCCAGCAGAGGGGTTTGACTTCCCTTGTCAGACTTCCCCACCTGGCTCTGGTAGGGACTCAGTCTGGGGCTTTGAGACATGGTTACACCACGCAAACAACCCTTATTCTAGTAGTAGAGATGTGACCAAAAACAGATAAGAAAGCAGATTAAAAGTAGAATAGAAAAGTAGAAAAGGGGCAGGGGTAGATAGCATAATGGTTATGCAGAGACTCTCATGCCTGAGGCTCTAAAGGCCCAGGTTCAATCCTCTGCACCACCATACATCAGAGTTGATCGGTACTCTGGTAGAAAGGAAGGAAAGAAGGAAGGAAGGAAGGAAGGAAGGAAGGAAGGAAGGAAGGAAAGAAAGAAGGTAGATAGAAGTGGGAAACAGGAGGTGTCATCAGGATGCCGGCCAGACTTCCCTGGATTGAAGACACCACCAATGTGTCCTGGAGCTCAGCTTCCCCAGAGACCCATCCTACTAGGGAAAGAGAGAGGCAGACTGGGAGTATGGACCGACCAGTCAACGCCCATGTTCAGCGAGGAAGCAATTACAGAAGCCAGACCTTCTACCTTCTGCAACCCTCAATGACCCTGGGTCCATGCTCCCAGAGGGATAGAGAATGGGAAAGCTATCGGGGGAGGGGGTGGGATATGGAGATTGGGTGGTGGGAATTGTGTGGAGTTGTACCCCTCCTACCCTATGGTTTTATTAATTAATCCTTTCTTAAATAAAAAAAAATAATAAAATAAAATTAAAAAAAAAAAAAAGAAGTGGGAAACAGAGAGTCAGGTGGTAGCGCAGCGGGTTAAGTGCGTGTGGCGTGAAGCACAAGGACCGTAAGGATCCTGGTTCGAGCCCCTGGTTCCCCACCTGCAGGGGAGTCGCTTCACAGGCTTCACAGTGAAGCAGGTCTGCAGGTGTCTGTCTTTCTCTCCCCCTCTCTGTCTTCCTCTCCTCTCTCCATTTCTCTCTGTCCTATCCAACAACGGTGACATCAATAACTACAACAATAAAACAACAAGGGCAAAAAAAAAGGAATAAATATTTTTTAAAAGAAACAATAACAACAACAGAAAAGCCAAAAATGATTAAGAAAAAAAGAATTGGGATGTATAAAAATAAGTGAGGTCAGACTACTTCATCACATGTGGAGTGAAATATTCCACCCCCTAAACAATGCACCTGCTAGCTGAAAATATTATTGATACTGAAATCTCCTGTAGTTGTAACTGCAAGGGCTAACCACTTTGAATTTTGCTTCTGTACTTCCTGGCTGGCTTGCTTGTGTTTATAAACTTGGAATAGACTATAACAGGCAGTTCAACCCAAGGTTTGGGGCTGAGCACTTTCTCTGGCTCTGGCCCACCGATGTAATAAACTTCTTCTCTTTCCATCCATCTTGGTCTCCATCTCGCTATTGGTTGTAACACTCCCTCAAATATAGTCCACTGGCGTGCCCTGCACCCCAACCACACCCCCTAAACTGGACTCTATTTCTGCCTGGTCTAAGTCACTATCATCTCTCTCTTGGAAGACGTGGCAGCCACCTCTAGACCAGTCTCTCAGCCTCACTACTGCCCCCACTCTCACCCTCAGAATCCATGCTCCTCGCAGCAACTGTAAGGAGAAGCCTTGCAATTTCAAAAATGTAAACCAGAGCATCTCACTCCCTGGTATAAGCCCTCCTATCGCTAACCAGTGGCTTGCACGGTGCTTACAGTACAATGGAAACTCCATACCACAACCCCTGGCAGGCAGCATGAGTAAACTTTCCTACTGTTCTTCCTTGGTCCTGCATTGCAACCCTGCCTCACACATCACACTCTAGACTCATGCTGCCCGAATCACTAGTCACAGGGGTAATTTGAATTTAAATCAGATATAGAAAGCTCCAGGGAGATAGCACACAGGGCTTGCTTGTGAGAGATCTCAGGTTCGAGCCCCTGCACCACCAAGAGCCAAAATTGTGGTGCTCTAGTCAGAAGTAAATAAAATGGGATGAGGGGAGATAGCATACTGGTTATGCTTGAGAGTCCAGTGCCTCATCCATGGGATGAGGGGAGATAGCATACTGGTTATGCTTGAGAGTCCAGTGCCTCATCCACTGCACCACCTTCTGGACCAAGCATAATGGTTCTCCAAAGAGATTCTCATGGCTGAGACTCCAAAGTCCCAGGGTCAATCCCCTGCACCAACATAAGCCAGAACTGAGCAGTGCTCTGGTAGAAGGAGGAGGAGGAGGAGGAGGAGAAGGAGAAGAAAGAAAATGTACAAATAAATTACAATAGCTGGGTGGTACACTTAGTTGAGTGTACACATTACAATGAACAGGGACCTGGGTTCGAGACCCCCCAGCCCCCACCTGCCCCCACCTGTAGGGAGGAAACTTCATTAGCCGTAGGTGTCTCTCTCTCTCCCTCTTATTTTATTTTATTTTATTTTGCCTCCAGAGTTATCACTGGGGTTCAGTGACAACACTACGAATCCACTGCTCCTCCACTGCTCCTAGAGGCTATTTTTCTACTTTATTGGATAGAACAGAGAGAAACTGAGAGGGGAAGGGGAGAGGCAGAGGGAGGGAGAAAGATACCTACAGACCTGCTTTGCCACTTGTGAAACTCTCCCTCTGCAGGTGGGGAACGGGGGCTCCAAGCTGACTTGAGCAGGTTCTTCTTTTTTTTTTCTTGTCTAGTTCTTTTTTTTAATATTTATTCCCATTTGTTACCCTTGTTGTCTTATTGTTATTATTATTGATGTTGTTGTTGTTGGATAGGACAGAGAGAAATGGAGAGAGGAGGGAAAGACAGAGAGGGGGAGAGAAAGATAGACACCTGCAGACCTGCTTCATCACCTGTGAAGCGACTCCCCTACAGGTGAGGAGCCCAGGGTTCGAACCGGGATCCTTACGCCAGTTCTTGTGCTTTGCGCCACCTGCGTTTAACCCGCTGCGCTACCGCCCGACTCCCGTTGAGCAGGTTCTTGTGCTTAGTACAATGTGAGCTTAAGCAGGTGCGACACCACCCAGCCCCACCCCATCCCCACCCTCTCTGTGTATCTTCCCCTTCTCAATTTCTCTCTGTCCTATCAAATAAATAAAATGTAAAAAATAAAATAAGTAAATAAAAATTAAAAACTAATAAGATGACACTTTATAAAAATAAGTATGTTATAATAACAAGTTAAATGATCAATAGACATATGTGGTTAGTGGCTCCTTACCATATAGAACTGAACAGCAAGACAAAAAAAAAAAATCTGTCTGTCACAGAGCTTTTTTTCTTTTTCCTTTTTTGGGTGGAGCCAGGGGGCTCATACCTATGAGATTTCATCACTCTGGGCCACTTTTTTCCCATTCAGATAAAGAGACCTCACAGCGCCTGATCAAAGTACTAAACAGGGCCAAGAGCATGGCAGGGCAAGAGGACTATTTGATGAGTTACAGCCCTCGTCCCAGAACAGAGATTTTCACTGGACAGTCAAGGAAGCTCTAGACCTTCTAAACACACATCAGTTTGTTTGATTGATTTTTTTTTTCTTTTCTTTCTTTTTTTTTTTTTAATGTTTTACATTCAACAGTAAACACAATAGTTTGTACATGCATAACATTTCCCAGTTTTCTATATAACAGTACAACCCCCACTAGGTCCTCTGTCATCCTTCTTGGACCTGTATTCTCCCCACCTACCCACCCCAGAGTCTTTTACGCCAATTCCAGTTCAGGTTCTACTTGTGTTTTCTTTTCTGATCTTGTTTTTCAACTTCTGCCTGAGAGTGAGATCATTCCATATTCATCCTTCTGTTTCTGACATATTTCACTCAACATGATTTTTTCAAGGTCCACCCAAGATCAGCTGAAAATGGTGAAGTCACCATTTTTTACAGCTGAGTAATATATATATATATATATCACACCTTGCTCAGCCACTCATCTGTTGTTGGACACCTGGGTTGCTTCCAGGTTTTGGCTATCACAAATTGTGCTGCCAAGAACATATGTGTACACAGATCTTTTTGGATAGGTGTGTTGGGTTTGTTTGCTTTTCAATAAAGCACGGGATCCTCAACCATGAGGTCCCAAGTTCAATCCCCGGCAGCACATGTACCAAAATGATGTCTGGTTCTTTCTCTCCTCCTATCTCTCTCATGAATAAGTAAATAAATAAATAAGTAAATTATTTTTAAAAAATAAAACATATACTAAATAAATAAATTATTCTTCTAGAGTTTGCCCTTCTTCCGTAGCCAGTTAACAGCGTCAGGTTGAAAGCTGTCAGGAGCTGCTTGTTGCTGGCTTTGAAAGTGACTGGGATCCATGTGGATTCAGTCGGCTCGGAAGGATCGTCAGTTTCCCCAATGAATGGGTACTCACGGGATGCACCACGGGAAGGTCGATCCAATAAATAAATCAGCCAGTGTATCAGTGCTGCAGGTGTCTCTCCTTCTCTTGCCCTCAGTATTTCCCCCATTCCTTCTCAAGTTCTCTCTGAAGAAATAAAGAAAGGAAGAAAGAGAGAAAGGAGTGAAAACAGGAGCAGACGATTCATGTGCAGGCCCCGAACTCCAGTGATAAGCCAGTGAAGAGAGAGAGAGAGAGAGAGAGATGCTCAGTGTAAAAGAGGTTATAAAAAAAAATCCTCGAGGGCAGGGGTAAATAGCATAATGGTTATGCAAAGAGACTATTGAACCTGAGGCTCCAGAATCCCAGGTTCAATTCCCCACCCCCGACCCCCACCCCCACCCCCACCAACACCATAAGCCAGAGCTGAGCAGGGCTCTGGTTAAAAAACAAAACAAAAACAAAAAAAAAATGGGGGCCGGGTGGTGGTGCACCTGGTTGAGTGCACATGTTAACAGTGCCCAAGGGCCCGGGTTCAAGACGCTGGTCCCCACCTACAGGGGGAAAGATTTGCGAGTGGTGAAGCAGGTCTGTAGGTGTCTCTCTGTCTCCCTCCCTCTCTATCTTCCTTCCTGATCTCAATTTCTGGCTGTCTCTATCCAATAAATAAATAAAGATAATAAAACAAAATTAAAAAAAAAAAGCGGTAGCACAGCGGGTTAAGCACACATGGCACGAAGCACAAGGAGCAGCGTAGGGATCCCGGTTTGAGCCCCCGGCTCCCCACCTGCAGGGGGGTGGCTTCACAAATGGTGAAGCAGGTCTGCAGGTGTCTGTCTTTCTCTCCCCTCTCTGTCTTCCCCTCCTCTCTCCATTTCTCTCTGTCCTACCCAATAATAGCAATAACAATAATAGTACCAACAAGGGCAACAAAAAAATGGGAAAAGGGGCCAAGTGGTAGTGTACCTGGTAAAGTGTTCACATTATAGTGCACAAGGACCCAGGTTCAAGCCCCTGGTCCCCACCTGCAGGGGGAAATCTTCATGAGTGCTGAAGCAGAGCTATAGGTGTCTCTCTGTCTCTCTCCCTCTCTGTCTCTCGTTTCCTTTTCAATTTCTCTGTCTCTAGCCAATAATAAATAAATAAAAGAATTTAAAAAGGAAGTCGGGCGGTAGCGCAGAGGGTTAAGCGCAGGCGGCACAAAGCAAAGGACCGGCATAAGGATCCCTGTTCGAGCCCCCGGCTCCCCACCTGCAGGGGAGTCGCTTCACAGGCAGTGAAGCAGATCTGCAGGTGTCTGTCTTTCTCTCCCCCTCTCTGTCTTCCCCTCCTCACTCCATTTCTCTCTGTTCTATCCAACAACAATGACATCAATAACTACAACAATAAAACAACAAGAGCAACAAAAAGGAATAAATAAATTTTTTTTTAAAAAAAAGAATTTAAAAATGGTTTTTTAAAAAATGAGAAAAGATGGCTTCCAGGAGCAGTGGTTTCCTAGTGTAGGCACTGAGCCCCATCAATAACCCTGGAGGCAAAAAAAGAAAAAGAATTTTAAAAAAATAATTAATCAGTTATTATGTAATTCAGAAATTTCACCCCTAGTTATGTAATCAATAGACTGGAAACACCAACACTTGAATACAAATGTTTATAGCATCATTATTCATAACAGCTCACTGAAAACGATCCAAGTGTGAATCTACCAATAAATAGATGGACAAAATAGGGCATATCCACACAGTAAAAGCTGTTCAGCCATAAAATGATCATCACTAAGCCACGAAAGCGACTGAAGTACTGAGAAATCCTGCCTCATGGGGGAACCTTGAAGAAAAACGAGTTAGGCTAAGTGAATAGAGTCAAAGATTTGATTTTGCATGATTCTACTTACAAGAAATGCCCTGGGAGACAGGCAGTAGCCCAGCGGGTTAAGCACACGTGGCGCAAAGCGCAAGGACCAGTGTAAGGATCCCGGTTTGAGCCCCCGGCTCCCCACCTGCAAGGGATTCGCTTCTCAGGCGGTGAAGCAGGTCAGCAGGTGTCTGTCTTTCTCTCCCCCTCTCTGTCTTTCCCTCTTCTCTCCATTTCTCTCTGTCCTAACCAACAACGACTACAACAATAAACAACAAGGGCAACAAATAGGAATAAATAAATCAATAAAAATTAGAAAAAAACTGTTTGCTTTATAAAAGAAGAAGAAGAGGAAGAAGAAGGAGGAGGAGGAGAAGAAATGCCCTGTTAGGGAAAAACTATGAGACAGAAAGTTGATTATTGATTAGTGGTTGCTAGGGCAAGGGGACTTGAGGAGGAAGAAGGAGCTAAAAAGGGTTTAAGGCTTCTTGGAGGGCAGGGGGCAAATGGACTATCCAGATGTGATTGTGACAGTGGTTGCATAGCTCTACAGATATATTAAAGACCATTGCCTTGTACACTTTAAACTGGTAGAGTGAGGGTTATATCTTTTTTTTTCCATTTTTTAAATATTTATTTATTTATTTTCCCTTTTGTTGCCCTTCTTTTTTTTATTGTTGTTGTAGTTATTGTTGTTGTTATTGATGATGTCATTGTTAGATAGCACAGAGAGAAATGGAGAGGGAGGGGAAGACAGAGAGGTGGAAGAGAAAGATAGACACCTGCAGACCTGCTTCACCGCCTGTGATGCGACCCTCCTTCAGGTGGGAAGGTGGGGAGCTGGGGGCTCCAGCCAGGATCCTTACGCTGGTCCCTGCATTTCATGCCAAGGGCGCTTAATCCACTGTACCACCTCTCGGCCTCCATATCTTTTCTTTTCTTTTTATTTATATATTATTTATTCCCTTTTGTTGACCTTTTTTTATTTCATATTTATTTTATTTATTCCCTTTTGTTGCTCTTGTTTTTTATTGTTGTAGTTATTATTGATGTCATTGTTGTTGGATAGGACAGAGAGAAATGGAGAGAGGAGGGGAAGACAGAGGGGGGGAGAGAAAGATAGACACCTGCAGACCTGCTTCACTGCCTGTGAAGCGACTCCCCTGCAGCTGGGGAGCTGGGGTTCGAACCGGGATCCTTATGCCGGTCCTTGTGCTTTGTGCCACCTGCACTTAACCCGCTGCGCTACTGCCCGACTCCCACCCATATCTTTTCTTTATAAGTTCTCTGTATAGAAAGTCAGAGAAACAAGCCTTCCTCATTCCCAATGGGCTTCTCTCTCTTTTCTTTAACTTAAAATATTTTATTTATTTGTTTATTTATTTGGGGTAGAGAAATTGAGATAGAAGGGACAGATGAAAAGGGAGAGAGTGGGAATCAGGCGGTAGTGCAGCGGGTTAAGCGCAGGCGGCGCAAAGCGCAATCCCGGTTCGAGCCCCCAGCTCTCCACCTATAGGGGAGTCACTTCACAGGTGGTGAAGCAGGTCTGCAGGTGTCTGTCTTTCTCTCCCCCTGTCTTCCCCTCCTCTCTCCATTTCTCTCTGTCCTAATAGCGACGATAGCAGTAGCAACAATAATAATAACTAAAACAACCAGAGCAACAAAAGGGAATAAATAAATAAAATATTTAAAAAAAAAAAAAAGAAAGGGAGAGAGTGATTCTCTCATTTTCATTCATGTAAATAATTAAACTTTTAATTTTATTTTATGGGTCTTATTTGTTTGTTTTTACCAGCACACTGCTCATCTCTGTTAACACGAGAGAGAGAGAGAAAAGAAAAGAGAGGGGGAAAAAGAAGCAGAACAACACTCTAGCATATGCGATGCTAGGAATGAAACTCAGAATCTTGTGCTTTCACATCCTAAACTCTGGTCGTTGTGCCACCTCCTGGGCTGCGTAGGTAAAACTTTTTTTTAAGTAAACATTTTTAATATTTATTTACGGATTTATTCCCTTTTGTTGTTCTTGTTGTTTCTTTTAATTGTTGTAGATACTATTGTTGTCATCGTTGTTGGATAGGACCAAGAGAAATGGAGAGAAGAGGGGAAGACAGAGAGGGGGAGAGAAAGACAGACACCTGCAGACCTGCTTCACCGCCTGTGAAGCGACTCCCCTGCAGGTGGGGAGCCGGGGGCTCGAACCGGGATCCTTACACCGGTCTTTGCGCTTGGCACCACCTGCGCTTAACCCGCTGAGCTACCACCCAACTCCCACTATCTTTATTTATTTATTTTTATTATTTATTTTAAAATATTCATTTATTCCCTTTTGTTGCCCTTGTTGTTTTGTGTTGTAGTTGTTATTGTTGTCGTCGTTGGATAGGACAGAGAGAAATGGAGAGAGGAGGGGAAGACAGAGAGGAGGAGAGAAAGACAGACACCTGCAGACCTGCTTCACCACTTGTGAAGCGACTCCCCTCCTGGTGGGGAGCCAGAGCTCGAACAGGGATCCTTAATCTGGTCCTTGCGCTTTGCGCCACCTGTGCTTAACCCACTGAGCTACAGCCCGACTCCCCACTATCTTTATTTTTATGGGATAGAGACAGCCAGAAACTGCAAGGAATGGAGAGATAGGGAGAGAGACAGGGAGACACCTACAGCCTTGCTTCACTACTCCTGAAGCTTTTCCTCTGCAGGTGGGGACCAGGGGCTCGAACCTAGGTCCTTGTGCACTGTAACATGTGTGCTCAACCAGGTGAGCCACCACCGGCCCCTGGACTGAGTCATGTTTACTGATTAGATGTAGCTTTCCTGAGCAGCTCTGTGTCTGAAACAGATATAAAGGAAGTGGAAATAATCTAGTTGTGGAGGCTGGACATACTGTCAGGAACAAGGGAGACAGACACCAGAGCTGAGCAGTCTCACAGTGGGAAGGGAAATACACTAGCTGAGGTAGCCATGATCTTCAGAGTAGCCTGGTCCATAGAGACCTCAGAGGCCAAAGGTCTCTCCCAGAGGACAAGAACTGAGAGCTCTCTGGCGTGGGAGAAGGCTGGCTCCCACGGAAAGTGCCTTGCCCCTTGTCACAAGGCCAAAGAGAGCCCCCTAAGTCCCTGAGGACATGTTGGGCCTGGCCCAGTGCAGTCTCTTTCTCCCAGGGCCTAAAATAGAGTCAGATTTGGAAGCACAGTGTCAAGCCACTGCCACTCTGGGAGATTTCTCCCAACACCCTAAAGCAGGGCCCCTCCCAACAGCGCCTTCTACTGGCTAGTGAATATCTGATTTTATTACCGGGAAGATGCAGAAGGATGCATTCACATCTGGTAGAACAGAACAAAAATAGGAGTGGGCAGGGCCCTGCGATGAGATTAAAAAAAAAAAAAAAGAAAAGGGGGTCAGGCGGTAGTGCAGAGGGTTAAGCGCATGTGGTGCAAACTGCAAGGACTGGCATAAGGATCCCGGTTTGAGCCCCCAGCTCCCCACAGGGACTCCCCCCTGCAGGGGAGTCGCTTCACAAGCAGTGAAGCAGGTCTGCAGGTGTCTATCTTTCTCTTTTCCTCTCTGTCTTCCCCTACTCTCTCCATTTATCTCTGTCCTATCAACAACAACGGCAGCAGTAACAACAACAATAATAACTACAACAATAAAACAAGGGCAACAAAAGGGAATAAATAAATAAGATATTTTTTAAAAAAGAAAGAAAACAGAGCAGAGAGATTCTTGGGGGGCCTGGCAGTAGCATATTGTTAAGCGCACATGTTACTGTGCACAAGGACCAGGGTTCAAGTCCCAGCTCACTTGTAGGGAGGATGCTTCACAAACAGTGAAGCAGGTCTGCAAGTGTCTAACTTCCTGACTCTCCCTATTTTTTTTTTGAAGATTTTATTTATTTATGAGAAAGATAAGAGGAGAGAGAAAAAAACAGACGTTACTCTGGCACAATGTGCTGCCAGGGATCAAACTCATGACCTCATGCTTGAGAGTCCAAAGCTTTACCACTGCGCCACCTCCTGGACCACTGACTCTCCCTCTTTAACTCCCTCTAGAAAGAAGAAAAAAAGAAACAAAAATTGGCCATTGGGAGGGGTGGATTTGTAGTGCTGACACCGAGCTCCTGGTAGCAAAAAAAAGGAAAAAGAGAAGTGAAGAGAAGAGAAAAGAAGAGAAGGGAAGGGAAGAGGAGGGAAGGGAAGGGGATGGGAGGGGAGGGGAGGGGAGGGGAGGGGTGGGGAGGGAAGGGAAGGGAAGGGAAGAGGAAAGAAGAGGGAGCCATGTGAACTTGTTTAAGTGCTCATATTATAATGCACAAGGACCTGGGTTCAAGCCCCTGGGCCCCACCTGCAAGGGGTAGCATCCCAAGTGGTGAAGCAGGTCTACATGTCTCTCTCTCTCTGTCTTTCTTCCTCTCTAACTTCTTCTCTTAATTTCTCTCTGTCTCTATCCAATAATAAACAAAGTTTTATTTTAAATTAGGAAAGAAGAAAGGAGAAGTGAGGAAGGAATGCCGGCAGGGAGGGAGGCTCAAGAAAAGATTTGAAGGGAGTAATAGTAAGATTGCCCAGCATGGGAGTTGGGCAGTAGCACAGCGGGTTAAGCGCAGTTGGCACAAAGCTCAAGGACCAGCGTAAAGATCCCGGTTCAAGCCCCCAGCTCCCCACCTACAGGGGAGTCGCTTCACAGGTGCTGAAGCAGGTCTGCAGGTGTCTGTCTTTCTCTCCCCCTCTCTGTCTTCCCCTCCTCTCTCCATTTCTCTCTGTCCTATCCAACGAGGACAGCTATGACAACAAAAACAAGGACAACACTACCCAAACCAAGAGACCCCTCACAGAATGGGAGAAGATCTTTACATGCCATACATCAGATAAGAGTTTAATAACCAACATATATAAAGAGCTTGCCAGGCTCAACAACAAGACAACAAATAACCCCATCCAAAAATGGGGGGAGGACTTGGACAGAATATTCACCATAGAAGAGATCCAAAAGGCCGAGAAACACATGAAAAAATGCTCCAAGTCTCTGATTGTCAGAGAAATGCAAATCAAGACAACAATGAGATATCACTTCACTCCTGTGAGAATGTCATACATCAGAAAAGATAACAGCAGCAAATGCTGGAGAGGTTGTGGGGTCAAAGGAACCCTCCTGCACTGCTGGTGGGAATGTCAATTGGTCCAACCTCTGTGGAGAACAGTCTGGAGAACTCTCAGAAGGCTAGAAATGGACCTACCCTATGACCCTGCAATTCCCCTCCTGGGGATATATCCTAAGGAACCCAACACATCCATCCAAAAAGATCTGTGTACACATATGTTCTTGGCAGCACAATTTGTAATAGCCAAAACCTGGAAGCGACCCAGGTGTCCAACAACAGATGAATGGCTGAGCAAGTTGTGGTATATATACACAATGGAATACTACTCAGCTGTGAAAAATGGTGACTTCACCGTTTTCAGCCGATCTTGGATGGACCTTGAAAAAATCATGTTGAGTGAAATAAGTCAGAAACTGAAGGACGAATATGGGATGATCTCACTCTCAGGCCGAAGTTGAAAAACAAGATTAGAAAAGAAAACACAAGTCGAACCTGAAATGGATTTGGAGTATTACACCAAAGTAAAAGACTCTGGGGTGGGTGGGTGGGTGGGGAGAATACAGGTCCATGAAGGATGATGAATGACATAGTGGGGGTTGTATTGTTAAATGGGAATCTGGGGAATGTTATGCATGTACAAACTATTGTATTTACTGTTGAATGTAAAGTATTAATTCCCCAATAAAGAAATAAATTATTTTAAAAAAAAAAGAAATACTCTAAAGTTGAAAAAAAAAACAAAACGAGGACAACAACAACAACTACAACAGGCGCAACAAAGGCAACAAAAATGGGAAAAATTGGCCTCCAGGAACCCCAGAAATAACCCTGGGGGCAAAATACATACATACATACATACATACATACATACATACATACATAAAACAAAAGGCCCACCTTAAAGGTAATGAGTGACAGCAGCTAGAACTTCAGAATTATAAAGACAAGGTACTGAGCGCCTGACCAGCATTGAACTCAGTACCTTTTGTTTATAAACCTGAAGCTTTGAAATGGCCCAAACCCACCCATTTCCTCATGGTTTCTATTTTGCTGTACCCACCCATTGTCATGACCCCACATCCTGCCCCCAGCAGAGCCTCAGCCACTCTCAGTTCACTCTCAGTTCCTCCCGGACCCAGGGACATGCCCTGGGGTGGGCTGGCAGCCAGCAGTTCAGCACTCCCTCCTGTGGCTGCTGGTTGGCAGGAGTTACACTCCCCTCTGCAAGAGCAGGACAGTGAGCATGTCACCAGCCTGGAAGCCAGCTGTGGGGCCTGAGTCAGATAGAGCTTTAGCCTTAGTCTGTGCGAGGTTCCAGATTTGAACCCCAAGGATACATGTCAACACTCCCACTGGAGAGGGGTGTTCCTTGAAGATCAGTAATATGATGTCTGTCTGTCTTTGCCTCTCTCTTAAAGAGAAGGCTTTAATTTTTTTTTTTTTTTAGAGAGACAGCAAGATATCAAGAGGGGAGGGGTAGATAGAGAAGGAGAGAGACACTTACTTCACCACTTATGAAGTTTCCCCATGCAGGTGGGGACCAGTTGCTTGAGCCCGGGTCCCTGTGCAGTACTGGGTGGTGGCACTCAACCAGGTGTGCCACCACCCAGCCTCCCTTTGCCCTCTGCCCTGCTCTCTGCCTTTCTCTATGTATGACATATTTTTAAAATATTTATTTATTCCCTTTTGTTGCCCTTGTTTTGCTGTTGTAATTGATGCTGTCGTTGTTGGATAGGACAGAGAGAAATGGAGAGAGGAGGGGAAGACAGAGAGGGGGAGAGAAAGATAGACACCTGCAGACCTGCTTCACCGCCTGTGAAGCGACTCCCCTGTAGGTGGGGAGCCGGGGGCTTGAACCGGCATCCTTGTGCCCTTTCTTGCGCTTTGCGCCACGTTTGCTCAACCCGCTGCGCCATCGCCCGACTCCCCCTTATGAAATTTTTTTTTAAAGAATGGACAAATCTACCAGGACTAGTCAAATGAAGCCAGTGCAAGGCCTCAAGAGCCAACAAATAAAACTAAGGAAGGAACCAGTGCTGCACTCTGACTTACGTATTGCCAAACATGGACCCATCGTGGTTACAAATTCCGCACTCTGCATCTGGGTCACCTTCCTGGCCATGTTAAAGATGCCAGGTCTTTTGTCTGTTTGTTTTTTCAAGATTTATCTATGATAGAGAGAGAGCCAGAGCATTACTGTGCTTCACTTGATGGTGGGGACTGAACTTGGAACCTCCTGCTGGTAGGCCCATCCTTCTAGCCACTGCGCCACTTCCCAGGCCACAGGCTTATTTTATTTTTTAACATATTGATTTGTTTACTTTTAGAAGTATTGTGTGGAAGAAAGAGAGAGGCCAGAGCACTGTTCGACTTTGTTGTTGTTTTTTTATTGTAGCTGGCACTGTACCTGGGGCGTGCGGAGGCCGAGCGTCTCTGAGGCTTGGGGCACGTAAGTCCTGTGCTCAAGCGCTGAGCTGTCTCTTCATGCCATTCCACATATTTTATTCTTATTGTAGTTCTCTTTAGTTTTGATCTACATTTTTTTCTTTCTTCCATCCATCACCCATCCATCCATCCCTCCCTCCTCTCATTCTTTCTTTCTCGCTTCCTTCCTTCCTTCCTTCTTTTTTTTTTTTTTCCTCCTCCAGGGTTATTGCTGGGCTCGGTGCCTGCACCATGAATCCACTGCTCCTGGAGGCCATTTTTTTCCTCCTTTTGTTGCCCTTGTTGTTGTAGCCTCGTTGTGGTTATTATTATTGCCATTGTTGATGTTGTTCGTTGTTGGATAGGACAGAGAGAAATAGAGAGAGGAGGGGAAGACAGAGAGGGGGAGAGAAAGACAGACACCTGCAGACCTGCTTCACCGCCTGTGAAGCGACTCCCCTGCAGGTGGGGAGCCGGGGGCTCGAACCGGGATCCTTGCACCCAGTCCTTGAGCTTTGCGCCACATGCGCTTAACCCGCTGCGCCACCGCCCGACCCCCGCTTTATTTCTTTTTTAACCGCCATCAGGATTATTGCTGAGGCTCAGTGCAATCCACTACTCCACTCGCTTTCTCTTTCTTCCTCCTTTCACTCTTTCATTCTTTCATCTTTTTCCTTTCTTTTATTTTGATAGGACAGAGAGATACTGAGAGGGGAGAGAGACAGAAAAGGAGAGAGACAGAGAGATACTTGCAGCCCTGCTTCATCACCCCTGAAGCTTCCGCTCCTGCAGGTGGCGACTGGGGACTGGGGCCTAGAACCTGGGTCCTTGAGCACAGTAATGCGTGCGCTCAACTGGGTGCACCACCACCCAGCCTCCCTTGATCCACCTTTCTAGATCCACAGACTTTGAGGAGACTGTGTGTCCTGGAAAGAGAAGATGGACTGGGTTCTGAATGTTGTAAAAGTGTCGGGGGCCGGGCGGCTGCGTGGTGGGTTAAACGCACATGGCACAAAGCGCAAGGACTGGTGAAAGGATCCCAGTTCGAGCACCCCGGCTCCCCACCTGCAGGGGGGGGCTCACTTCACAGGCAGTGAAGCAGGTCTGCAGGTGTCTGTCTTTCTCTTCCCCTCCTCTCTTGATTTCTCTTTGTCCTATCCAACAACAATGACAGCAATAATAACAATGATAAACAAGGGTAACAGAAGAGAAAAAAATAGCCTCTAGGAGCAGTGGATTTGTAGTGCAGGCACCCAGCACCAGCAATAATAATAACCCTGGAGGCAAAAAAAAAAAAAAGTGTCTTGGTTTAGTGCAACAGCTATAACAAATCATCACAGACTGAGTGGCTTATAAACAACTTTTTTTTCTCATAGCCCAAGAGGTAGGAGAACTGAGAGAGCTCACCCTGCCAAAAAAACAAA
Organism: Erinaceus europaeus; assembly: GCF_950295315.1. Classification (NCBI taxonomy): domain Eukaryota; kingdom Metazoa; phylum Chordata; class Mammalia; order Eulipotyphla; family Erinaceidae; genus Erinaceus; species Erinaceus europaeus. The sequence goes on from NC_080173.1 coordinate 94,171,985, forward strand.
ACAAAACAAAAAACAAGGTGGAGGAGTTCTCCTGATAGGATGGGTGGGTGGAAGTGGGCTGGGGGTTCTGAATCCATTTCTGTGTCTTTCAACTTTGATGTACAAAGGTAATTCTTCGTATATGTCCACTGCTGAACCATTATGGGTAAAATAATTTTTTTATTTATTTAAGAAAGGAGACATTAACAAAACCATAGAATGAGAGGGGTACAATTCCGCACAATTCCCATAACCCGATCTCCACATCCCACCCCCTCCCCTGATAGCCTTCCCATTCTCTGTCCCTCTGGGAGCATGGACCCAGGGTCGTTGTGGGTTGCAGAGGGTGGAAGGTCTGGCTTCTGTAATTGCTTCCCCGCTGAACATGGGGGTTGACTGGTCGATCCATACTCCCAGTAAAAATAATTTCAGGAATGTATCTCCTTATTTCCTCTGGCTGTAGATTTTATTTGTTTGTTTATTTATTTATTTTTGCCTCCGGGGTTATCACTGGGGCTGCACTGCTCCTGACGGCCATCTTTTTCCCATTACGGGAAAAAGATGTTGCTGGATAAGACAGGAATTGACAGAGAAGGGGAGATGAAAAGGGGGAGAGAAAGACAGACACCTGCAGACCTGCTTCACCACCTGTGAAGCGGCCCCCTGGCAGCTAGGGAACCAGGGGCTCGAAGGCGGATCCCTATGCTGGTTCTTGTGCTTTGTGCCATGTGTGCTTAACCCACTGTGCTACCGCTGTTTTTCTTTTCTTTCTTCTTTATTTTTTAACCAGAGCACTGCTCAACTCTGGCTCAAACCTGGGTCCTTGAGCATGGGAAAATGTGTACTGTGCCCGCTGAACTGTCTCCCCATCTTTGTCTCCGCTCCTTTCTCTCTCTTTCCCAGGACTCCCGTTTTCTTAATATTGTCACTTGAACTGTTATCTTCTTACTTTTTGTTTAAATAGCTATTTTTCCTTTGTTCTTTTTCCCCCTTGTTTTGGGGAATTGCTTTTTAATTTTAATTAATTAATTAATTTAAAAGAACATCTTTATTTATCTTTTTATTTATTATTGGATAAAGACAGAGAAAAATTGAGAAGGGATGGGGAGATAGCGAGGGAAAGAGACAGAGACGCTTGCAGCCCTGTGTCACCACTCATGGAGTTTTCCCTTTGCAGGTGGGGACCAGGGACTTGAACCTAGGTCCTTGTGCACTGTAAGGTGTGTACTTAACCAGGCATGCCACCACCTGGCTCCCATGTTTATTTAATTATCTTGGATAAAGACAGAGAGAAATCAATAAGTATGAAGAAGATAGATAGATAGATAGATGATAGAAAGATAGAAAGATAGACCTCCCATACTGGGTTACCACTCATGGAACTTCCTGCCTGCAGGTTGGGGCTGGGGACTTGTCAGGGTCCTTGTGCACTGGGATGTATGTGTTGAACCAGATGTGCCAACATTTGGGTCCCCTTTGGGGGACTTTGTCTTGTTTCTACCTCAATACATTCCACTCTGCTATTTAGTCAACAGAGTTTTGGGTTTTGGGTTTTGTTTTCCACCAGGGTAACCACTGTGGTTCAGTGCCTCCAGGACTCCACAGTTCCAAGCAGTTATTTCCTTTCTTTGTTGCCAAAGATCGAAAGCCAGGTGATCCAGGAGGTGGCACATCTGATAAAGCACTGGACTCTCAAGCATGAGGTCCTGAGTTCAATCCCCAGCAGTACAGGTACCAGAGAGATGTCTGGTTCTTTCTTTCTTCCTACCTTTCTCATTAAAAAATAAATAAAATCTTTAAAATTAAAACAACGAAAGTGAAAGCCAGAAATAGAGAAAGAGGGGAGACACCTGCAGCACTGCTCCTCCATTTGTGAAACTGGGTGGGAACCAGGGGGGCTTCAACCTGGATGGCATTTAAAAAAAAAAGCGCTGGGAGTCGGGCTGTAGCGCAGCGGGTTAAGCGCAGGTGGCGCAAAGCACAAGGACCAGCGTAAGAATCCCGGTTCGAACCCCAGCTCCCCACCTGCAGGGGCCTCGTTTCACAGGCGGTGAAGCAGGTCTGCAGGTGTCTATCTTTCTCTCCTCCTCTCTGTCTGTCTTCCCCTCCTCTCTCCATTTCTCTCTGTCCTATCCAACAACGACAACAACAGTAATAACTACAACAATAAAACAAGGGCAACAAAAGGGAATAAATAAATAAAATAAATATTAAAAAAAAAATTTTTTTAAAGAGCTGGGGCCAGGTGGTGGCACACCTGGTTAAGCGCACACATTACAGTGCACAAGGACCTGGGTTCAAGCCCCTGGTCCCCCACCTGCAGGGGGAAAATTTTTTGAGTGGTGAAGCAGGGCTGCAGGTGTCTCTCTCCCTCTTTCTCTCCCACATCCCTCTAGATGTCTGACTGTCTCTATCAAATAAAGATAACAACAACAACAACTAAGCTTTTTAAAAAGTGCTCATCCCCTTCATTATTTTTATTTTATTTATTTTTACCATATCTATTTATTTTTACTGCTTATGGTAGGGCGAGGGATTGAACCTGGGGCTTCAGAGCTTCAGGCATGAGAGTCTCTTTGCATAACCATTATGCTATCTACTCCCCTCCCCCGCACCTCCTTTAAAGGTCGTTTTCCAGGTGTTTGGCAAGGGAGGGAACTAAATAGACAACTATGGGAAGCCAGTGTCTCCCTCTCCCCACCCTCCCCGTTTTGCTCAACCTCTTCCAAACACCTAGACTTAGAGGCTGTGATTTTTTTTTAATTCTATTTCTTTATTTTTTATTTTTTATTTTTTATTACTTATTCCCTTTTGTTGCCCTTGTTGTTTTATTATTGTACTTATGATTAATGTTGTTGTTGTTGGATAGGACAGAGAAAAATGGAGAGAGGAGGGGAAGACAGAGAGGGGGAGAGAAAGACAGACACCTGCAGACCTGTTTCACCGCCTGTGAAGTGACTCCCTGCATGTGGGGAGCCAGGGGCTCGAACCGGATTCCTTATGCTGGTCCTTGCGCTTCGCGCCACGCGTGGTTAACCTGCTGTGCTACCGCCTGACTCCCGAGGCTGTGATTTGACTCAAGCTCATCCGAAGCATCATGGCCTTAGTGCAAGAGATACTGTGTGTTCCACCACAAAGGCTGGGGAGATCTTGCAAGAACAGAACCTGGCCGCTTGACACTATCTTCCCAGTTCAAAGCAGCACACCCTTCCCTACACCAGAGATTTTTTCTTTTTCTTTTTTTTAAACTTTTTTTTTTAATTTTAATTTAATTTAATTTATTTATTCCCTTTTGTTGCCCTTCTTGTTTTATTCTTGTAGTTATTATTGTTGTTGTTATTGATGTTGTCGTTGTCGGATAGGACAGACAGAAATGGAGAGAGGAGGGGAAGACAGAGATGGGGAGAGAGAGAGAGACGCCTGCAGACCTGCTTCAAGGCTTGTAAAGCGACTCCCCTGCAGGTGGGGAGCCCGGGGCTGAAACCAAGATCTTTCCGCAGGTCCTTGCGCTTTGCGCCACCTGCGCTTAACCCGCTGCGCTACCGCCTGAGTCCCACCAGAGATTTTTCTCTCACGCCTTTTCTCTGAGAGAGAAACCCCAGTTATGCTGAGTCACCTCGTCTGGCCCTGTTCCTGGCACGGGGCTTATCAAGGATCTGTTTACTTGCCCGTCTCCACTCTATGACTGAGCAGCTTGACCCACAGTATAAATGAATAACCGTATTTCTGAAAATATGAACCTTTAGATGAGCATACTTTTGAGGGCTTTCTGAGATCCCTTAATTTTTTTGTTTGTTCATAACATATAAATGAACTGCTCAACTTTGACTTATGGTAGTTCTGGGCTTTGAACCTGGAACCTCAGAGCTTAGCAGCTTAGCATTTTGCCCCAGTAAAAGGCAGCCAGTTTCCTTTTTAAGGGTGACCTGAAAAGAGCTTTGCACAAGTGTCGTATTGACTCTGTGGGACTGACTTCATCATAACTGTTCAAGTCAGAAGACCTGTTTTCTGGAGGCACCAAGCTGGGAGCTAGGCTGTGCTGCCCTGGCCTGAAGAGCAAGCGGGAGAGGACAGATCTGAAACAAGTCTATTTTAGGTAGATGAAGTCAGCCTGCAGGGGAGCAGCTACTTAAAGGAAACCGGCAGCCTTTTACTGGAAGCCCTTGAGCATCCTTGACTTGAGTTCTTGTGGTTTTGCAGACAAGAGAGAGCAGCTGTATGAACAGCTCCGGCCAAGAGAGAGACAAAGAAGAGGAGGTTTCCCACGGCAAACTCTTCCTGGTCCCACTCAGCCCCTTCAGACTCCCCCTCACTGTCTCTGGGGGACTCTTTCTAAGTTCCCCTTGTGTCGGCTCTCTTTCTCAAGGTCCTGGCTGGTGTGGGGGCAGGAGCCATAATGTTCCAGTAAATTGTGCCAAAAAGCTTCCAGAAAAAAAAGAAAAAAAAAAAAAAACTCCATGGGGACGAGGGAGAGGAACAGGTTCAGCTAAAAGGTCATTACTGTGTCTGTATTAAGATACTGGCTACAGTGGTCCAGGAGGTAGCACAGTGGGTAAGGCTTTGGACTCTCATGCATGAGGTCCCAAGTTCAATCCCTGGCAGTACAGAAACCAAGGTGATGTCTGGCCTATCATTTCTTATGAATAAATAAATAAAATCTTTAAAATAAGATACTGGTTACAAAAAGAGAACAGGAGTGGAGGGTAGATAGCATAATGGTTATGCAAACAGACTCTCACGCCTGAGGCTTTGAAGTCCCAGGTTCAATCGTACCATCATAAACCAGAGCTGAACAGTGCTCTGGTAAAAAAAAAAAAAAAAAAAACAACGAGTTCAACATCCAAACATTAGCCAAGGAAATAATAACAGGAGTGAGTAAAGAATTTGAAAAAATTGTAATCAGAAATGCAGGAACAATAAATGAGAATATGGAAGAAAATTCTAATAATCTCATGGTTATTAGAGAGCTGAAAGCTGAAATCTCTGAGCTAAGAAGGCAACTAGCTGAACAAGCTAAAACAGTATCAGAGCAGGGCAACAAAATAGATGAACTCCAGAAAGCAGTAGAGGGCAGAGAGAATAGAATCAATGAGGCTGAAGACAGAATTAGCAAGATTGAGGATGAATTAGAGACAACTAAAAAAGAAGTAAGAGATCTCAAAAAGAGATTAAGAGATGCTGAAAACAACAACAGAGTCCTATGGGATGACTTCAAAAGAAACAATATACGCATTATTGGCTTACCAGAGGAAGAAAGAGAAGGAGAGGAAGAAAGCATTCTCCAGGCCATAATAGCTGAAAATTTCTCTAGTCTAGACAACACCAAAGACATAAAGATTCAAGAAGCCCAGAGGGTCCCAAACAGAATTAACCCAGACCTAAAGACACCAAGACATGTCATACTTAGATTGGAAAGGAATAAGGATAAAGAAAGGATCCTCAAGGCTGCAAGAGAAAAACAAAGAGTCACCTACAAAGGAAAACCCATAAGATTAGCAGCAGACTTCTCCATACAAACACTACAGGCCAGAAGAGAATGGCAAGATATCTATCGAGTGCTCAATGAGAAAGGCTTTCAGCCAAGAATACTATATCCTGCTAGATTGTCATTCAGACTAGATGGAAGCATCAAAACCTTCTCAGACAAGCAACAGTTGAAGGAAGCAACCATCACCAAGCCTGCCTTGAAAGAAGTTCTGAAAGGTTTCCTATAAACAACCAGACCACCACAAATAGGACATATATCAAAACACTCTAAAACTCTACAAGAATGGCGTTAAAATATCTTCAATCTTTGATATCAATAAATGTGAATGGCCTGAATTCACCTATTAAAAGACACAGAGTAGGAAGATGGATCAGAAAACACAACCCAACAATATGTTGTCTACAGGAAACTCACCTAACGTAACAAGACAAACACAGACTTAAAGTGAAAGGATGGAAAACTATCATTCAAGCCAATGGCCCACAAAAAAGGGCAGGAACAGCTATTCTCATATCTGACATGATAGACTTTAAAATACATAAGATTAAAAAAGATAGGAATGGACACTACTTAATGCTCAGAGGATCAGTCAATCAAGAGGACTTAACAATTATTAATATCTATGCACCCAATGAGAAGCCATCTAAATACATCAAACTTCTACTGAAAGAGCTACAGCAATATATTAACAGTAACACAATCATAGTAGGGGACTTCAACACCCCACTATCTCAACTTGACAGATCATCCAGGAAGAAAATCAGTAAAGACATAAGGGAGCTAAATGAAGAGATAGATAACCTAGAACTATTGGACATTTTCAGAGTCATTCAGAGCAAGTTGCGGTATATATACACAATGGAATACTACTCAGCTGTAAAAAATGGTGACTTCACCGTTTTCAGCCGATCTTGGATGGACCTTGAAAAAATCATGTTGAGTGAAATAAGTCAGAAACAGAAGGATGAATATGGGATGATCTCACTCTCAGGCCAAAGTTGAAAAACAAGATTAGAAAAGGAAACACAAGTCGAACCTGAAATGGAATTGGAGTATTACACCAAAGCAAAAGACTCTGGGGTGGGTGGGTGGGTGGGGTGAATACAGGTCCATGAAAAATGATGAATGAAATAGTGGGGGTTGTATTGTTAAATGGGAATCTGGGGAATGTTATGCATGTAAAAAAAAAAAAAAGAAGAAGTAGAAACGCAAAGCAGAAATTGACTGAGTTTGGAGTATGGCACCAAAGTAAGAAAGCAGAAGTATACTAGAGTTTGCAGTGAGTACCTCCCTAATACTTCCTCTCCACTTTTCCAAGCTTTGGGTCCATGATTGCTCAACAATTTGTTTGGCTTTGTATGTTAACTCTCTTTTCAGTCACCAGGTTCCAGGTATCATCAGGATGCCGGCCAGACTTCCCTGGATTGAAGACACCACCAATGTGTCCTGGAGCTCAGCTTCCCCAGAGACCCATCCTACTAGGGAAAGAGAGAGGCAGACTGGGAGTATGGACCGACCAGTCAACGCCCATGTTCAGCGAGGAAGCAATTACAGAAGCCAGACCTTCTACCTTCTGCAACCCTCAATGACCCTGGGTCCATGCTCCCAGAGGGATAGAGAATGGGAAAGCTATTGGGGGAGGGGGTGGGATATGGAGATTGGGCGGTGGGAATTGTGTGGAGTTGTACCCCTCCTACCCTATGGTTTTGTTAATTAATCCTTTCTTAAATAAATAAATAAATAAATAAATAAATAAATAAATATTTAGACCTAGAAGAAGAACAAAAGAACCCAAGAGCAACCAGAAGGACAGAAATCACTAAAGTTAGGGCAGAAATAAATAACATTGAGAATAATAATAAAAAAAAAAAAGACCTAGAAGAAGAACAAAAGAACCCAAGAGCAACCAGAAGGACAGAAATCACTAAAGTTAGGGCAGAAATAAATAACATTGAGAATAATAAAAAAAAAAAAAAAAGGAGATTGACTATGCATGATAAAATACTCAGCTGTTGTCTCTCCTCTCCTCTCCCGGATCAACTAGGAATACCAAAGGAGACCACCTGAGACGGAAACAAGACAGGACTAGAATGACTTCAGGACCACACCAAATCACCGGTGAGTGCAAACACGTACGGCTGGTGGACAGAGAGAAGCCTAGGCAGAGATTAAGTGGCTGGTAACAGTCGGGCGGTTTATCAGAGACACCACCTCCAGTCTGTTCCACCAACAAGGGGATGGCTGAAGGGAGGAGAGGACTCCCCTTCTTCTTCTAGCGTTTGCCCTTCTTCCGTAGCCAGTCAACAGCATTAGGTTGAGCCTGATGTCAAGTTTCGAGACCTCCTTTGAATCTGGAGAGGTGGCAGTCGTTGACTATGTGGGTCATAGTCTGTCTGGAGCCGCAGGGGCAGTTCGGGTCGTCTCTGGCTCCCCAGCGATGGAACATAGCGGAGCACCGGCCATGGCCTGTTCGATAGCCATTGAGGAGGGCCCAATCATAACGTGCTAGGTCAAAGCCGGGTTGACGCTTGCAGGGGTCTGTGATGAGGTGTTTGTTCTTGACCTCAGCTGACTGCCAGCTCTGTTTCCAAGAGTCTGGAACAGAGAAGTTCAGTGTAGGCGTAGGGGACCAGATTGGGTGACGAGACGTCAAGCGTTGGACAGGGTGGGCGAAGATATCCGCGTATATTGGCAGGTCCGGTCGAGCATAGACGTGGGAAATGAACTTAGATGATGCCGCATCCCGACGAATATCTGGCGGGCGATGTTGCTAAGAACTGGCAGCCATGGAACCGGGGTGGAACGGATGGTTCCAGAAATTATCCTCATGGAGGAATATAAGTTGGAATCGACCAAGTGGACATGGGGACTACGGAACCATACTGGGGCACAGTATTCTGCAGTGGAATAGCATAATGCCAGAGAGGATGATCGTAGTGTGGAAGCGCTCGCGCCCCATGAGGAGCTGGCCAGTCTTGCAATGATGTGATTCCTCGCGCCCACCTTTGCTGCAGTTTTTATGAGATGTTCGTGAAGGACTCCCCTGAGACTCACCAAGTGCAACTCTGAGTCTCCATTGCTACTGCCCTCAGAGTCTGGAGGAGCGGCAGGGAGGAACACCAGGGGACAGAGATCTAAGCAGAAAACTCAGGAGAAGACCTATACCTCCGTGGCATATCTACTTCCTCTACTTAGTTTTGGAAGTTGGTAGGTATCTAGGAAATCGTCCATTTCTTCCAGGTTCTCCAGCTTGGTGGCAGATGGGAGGGATAGAAGGGGGCATGTTTTTGTGGTCCTGTCTTCTCTTCCTCTCTAAGTCACACCTATACCTATTGCTACTTCTGAGTATCCTTTTATTTTTTCTCTCTCTCTTCTCTCTCAGGGTCCTGATGGAATTGGGTGGGGTGCAGAGCCTTCTCAGAGCTTCTATTAATAGTGTGGGGAACAAGACTTTTAAAAAATATTTATTCCCTTTTGTGGCTCTTGTTTTATTGTCATAGTTATTATTCTTGTTATTGATGTCATCATTGTTGAATAGGACAGAGAGAAATGGAGAGAGGAGGGAAAGAACTGGGATCCTTAAGTCGGTCCTTGCACTTTGTACCACCTGCGTTTAACCCACAGTACTACCGCCCAACTTTTAATTTTTTTTTTAATTTTTTAAAATCATCTTTATTGGGTAGAGACAGTCAGAAATTGAGAGGACAGGCGATAGAGAGGAAGAGAAACAGAGAGACACCTGCAGCCCTTCTTCACCACTTGCAAAGCTTTCCCCTTGCAGGTGGGGACCAGGGGCTCAAACCCAGGTCCTTGTGTACTGTAACATGTGTGCTCAACCAGGTGCGCCACCACTCAGCCCCCTCAAGACTTTTAATCTTAAAAATTCAGCCTTTGGAATCGAGCGGTAGCCCAGTGGGTTAAGTGCACGTGGCGTGAAGCGCAAGGACCTGAGTTAGGATCCCTGTTCGAGCCCCCAGCTCCCCACCTACAGAAGAGTGGCTTCACAGGTGGTGAAGCAGGTCTGCAGGTGTCTGTCTTTCTCTCCCCGTCTTCCCCTACTCTCTCCATTTCTCTCTGTCCTATCCAACAACGATGACAACAGTAACAACAATAGTAACTGCAACAACAATAAAAAACAAAAAGGGAAACAAAAGGAAATAAATAATTGTTTTTTTAAGTTCAGCTCTGAGCTAGGGAGATAGCTCAACCTTTACAGCACTAGCCTTGCATGCATGACGTTACAGATTCAGCGCCTGACATCTATGGCACACTTAAGTAGTGCTCTGATCTCTCTCATAATCTTTGGGGTAGGAGGCAGGAAGCCTTACTAGTCAAAGTTGTTTTATTGGTTAAACAAAAAATCTGCATTTTAAAAAGTTTAACAACCTAAAAGAGAGAAAAACAATACATCATGGATTTTATGAGCATTTTAACAAATAGCAGTAAAGGCACTTGGACTCCAGTGTTGGGTCTGCCATTAGCAAATAGACTTTAAGCAAGACTTTTTTTAAAAAATTTTTTATATTTATTTGTTTATTTTCCCTTTTGTTGCCCTTGTTGTTTTTTTATTGTTATTGATTTTGTCGTTGTTAGATAGGACAGAGAGAAATGGAGAGAGGAGGGGAAGACAGAGAGGGGGAGAGAAAGAGAGACATCTCCAGACCTGCTTCACTGCCTATAAAGCAACTCCCCTGTAGGTGGGGAGCCGGGGGCTCCAACCAGGATCCTTTTGCTGGTTCTTGCGTTTTGCGCCACTGCCACCTGCACTTAACCCACTATACTACTGCCCGACTCCCCTTGAGCAAGTCTTTTAAAAATCACAGAACTGGTGGGAAGCACAAACACCTGCTCACGGATACCTGTTTGAGCCCCCGGCTCCCCACCTGCAGGGGAGTTGCTTCACAGGCAGTGAAGCAGGTCTGCAGGTGTCTTTCTCTCCCCCTCTCTGTCTTCCCCTCTCTCGATTTCTCTCCATCCTATGCAACAATAACAGCAACAATGGGGGAAAAATATGGCCACCAAGAGCAGTGGATTCATAGTGCAGGCACCAAGCCTCAGCAATTTAAAAAAAAAAAAAAAGTCTCAGAACTGGGAAAAATGGGGAAATTACACACACACACACAAATACACACACACACACATACACACAAATGAGCGAGAGAATCAACCCGTATCAGTGACCTTCGGAGAACTACTGCAGTTTGCACTGGAGGGTATGGGACACAGAACTCTGGTGGTGGGAACTGTAAGGAAGTATACCCTTATTGTCTTACAATTTTGAAAATCACTAATAAAAAATAATAATATAACAGGGCTAAGGCAATAGTGCACCTGGTTAAGCGCACACACTACAGTGTGCAAGGACCCGAGTTCAATCCTCTGGTCCCACCTACAGAGGGAAAGCTTCACGAGTAGTGAAGTAAAGCTGCAGGTTATCTGTCTCTGTCCCCCTTTTTTTTTTTTTTTTTTAATATTTATTCCCTTTTGTTGCCCTTGTTGTTTTATTGTTGTAGTTATTATTGTTGTTGATGTCATCGTTGTTGGATAGGACAGAGAGAAATGGAGAGAGATGGGGAAGACAGAGAGGGGGACAGAAAGATAAGACACTTTCAGACATGCTTTATCACTTGTGAAGTGACTCCCTTGCAGGTGGGGAGCCGGGGGCTCGGAACAGGATCCTTGCGCTTTGCGCCTACTCTATCCCTTTCTTTCCCTCCCCTCAATTTTTATCCAATGATACATAAAATTAAAAATTAATAAAATAGACTTTGAAGCAGCAGAAATTAAATAAAATCTCAGGACTGGAGGTTGACAGTAGCTCACCCAACCTGGGCCCCAAGTGTGGGGGGTTTCAGAGCAGTGAAGCAGGTCTGCAAGTCTCTCCATATCTCCCTCAGCTACACACCCCCACCACCACCACCAATTTCTGTCCTATCAAAAAAAGGGGGAAAAATCTGAAGGTCTCAAGACTGCACATCACATTACCTTCTGAGACAATGGTGCAATGTGTCCCCTCATCCTTTCAGGTTTTTTTTTTTATTTTTATTATTGGATAGAGACAGAAATTGAGGGGAGGAGACAGAGATGGAGAGACACCCTGCTTCACCATTTGTGAAGCTTTCCCCTGTATGTGGGGGCCAGGGGCTTGAACTGGGGTCCTTGCACACTATAGTGTGAGTGCTTAACCAGGTGTGCCACCGCCTGACCCCTGCTTTCAGTTTTCACTACCAAGTTTCCCTTTTTGACTCAAGTATTTTACTGCCACTCCAAAGAGCTGAATCATTAATCCACTAATTGTCTAAATTAGTGCTATCTCTAGTGTCTAAGCTAAGAAACCAGGAATCCATATATAATCTTTGTTTTATATTCACATGCACTTCTAGGGCTAAACTTTAAGCCACTGTTAAAGGAGGGATTGTGCAGGTGTGGGTAGAGCTGCGCTGTAGCACTGGTGGCTACTTCAAGACACTGGCTTTCAAAAAAAAAAAGACACTGGCTTTCTGCATTTTTACAAGCCCTCGTGCGTTAGTCCTCTAGGAAAAGTTTAATCTGTAGCTCCCTCTCCCACAACACTGGGACCACCAGTTTTTAACATTACACTTCCGGGATTGTGCAGATGAAGGCAGCGAATTTCAAGAGTGAGGGTCAGCAACTGGATTGTGTGCCATGTTAACCCAGGTTGGGAGACTGGCCCTGAAAGCACTGATCGCAGCTTTGGTGCAGTGGCCTCTGCACTTCTTTAAAGGAGTGCCTTATATCCAACCTCCCCCACTCTTTTTTGCATTAGCAGTTTAAGGCTACTTTATCAGGCCTAGGCAATTTCATTAAGTCCCCAAGACAATTTCATTTGCTGTCCCAAGTTCCTGTAGTGGGTAAAGCATTGGACTCTCAAGCATGAGGTCCTGAGTTCAATTCCCAGCAGCACATGTACCAGAGTGATGTCTGATTATTTCCTTCTTGTTAATAAAATCGTAAAAGTCACTAAGATTCTAGCCATGATATCATTTCCCAAGACAGTAACTTGGGTCCACCTGCATATCAGAGGACAGGCTCAGGAAAAAAACTAGTCATGGCCGTTTGGAATATTAACTATCTTCAAAAGGGAGACCCCAAATCTTCATTGGCAACATTCCAGCCTTTGGGTTCATTAGTCAACAATTTGGCTTAATGTTAACTTTGTTCAGCCACCGGTTCCAGATGCTACCATGCCAAACAGACCTCCCTGGGTCCCATCAGTGTGTCCTGGAGCCCCGCTTCCCCTGAGCCCTGACCCACTAAGGAAACAGGCTGGGAGTTATGGATTGACCTGCAAGGCCCATATTCAGCAGGGAAGCAATTACAGAAGCCAGACCTTCCACTTTCTGCCCCCTATAATGGCCCAGGGTCTATACTCCCAGAGGGATAAAGAATAGAAAAGCTATCAGTTAAGAGATTGAGGTATGATGGAGATCTGGTGGTGGGAACTGTGTGGAGTTGTACCCGTCTTTCTTATCCTATGGTTCGTCTCCTTTAAAAATGTAAAAAAGTCATAAGAGCCTATTGTGCAGGCCCAGGTTCAATCCCCACAAGCCAAGTGCTCTGGTTAAAAAAAAAAAAACTGCCATTAATACACTTTTCAACTAGTTGCATTAAATCAGAGCCCCTTTTAAGTCTTCAAATCTGACTAGGTGGCAGAGGATAGACAGCATAATGGTTATGCAAACAGGCTCTCATGCCTGAGGTTCCCAAGTTAAATCCCCCACACCATCACAGGCCTAAGCAAAACAGTGCCGATTTAAAAAATGACTAGGGTATACTTCTTGTCACATCTCACAGAACTGGGGTTAGAGTTTACTACCTATGTCAAAGCTAAGCACTTTATCACTATGCACCAGAGTAAAGTGTGGCTCCAGTCAACTGCTGAAGTCTCAAACTCAAGTTTAGGTGACTTATTTTGGGTTTAAGGAAGGAGCTACTTTCCCCTTCACAGCCTGTATCATTTAACTGCTTATGTATTTCCAAAGTCAAGTAACTTTTTGGTTTCGATGAAATCTCCAAGTTGTTGAACAGTTAATAGGCCCTTCATCACACAAGTTCACAGCAGACACCAAATATGCTACCATGCAACAAAACCTTTATTAACATTTTGAACAGGTTTAGTTATTACTGAAATTGGAAACTTCTCAACTTAAATTGGGACAAATGGCTAGAGTGCAGAGTAAATGCCATTATTAGGCACTATTAAGTGCAGGACTGAAAAATTAACAACCACCCCTCAGGCGGAGGACCAGGTGCAGGGTCGACTCCTTCTGGATGTTGTAGTCGGAAAGAGTGCGGCCGTCTTCCAGCTGCTTGCCAGCGAAGATGAGCCTCTGCTGGTCGGGGGGGATGCCCTCCTTATCCTGAATCTTGGCCTTCACATTCTCGATGGTGTCGCTGGGCTCCACTTCCAGGGTGATGGTCTTGCCGGTCAGGGTCTTCACGAAGATCTGCATGCCACCCCTCAGGCGGAGGACCAGGTGCAGGGTCGACTCCTTCTGGATGTTGTAGTCGGAAAGAGTGCGGCCGTCTTCCAGCTGCTTGCCAGCGAAGATGAGCCTCTGCTGGTCGGGGGGGATGCCCTCCTTATCCTGAATCTTGGCCTTCACATTCTCGATGGTGTCGCTGGGCTCCACTTCCAGGGTGATGGTCTTGCCGGTCAGGGTCTTCACGAAGATCTGCATGCCACCCCTCAGGCGGAGGACCAGGTGCAGGGTCGACTCCTTCTGGATGTTGTAGTCGGAAAGAGTGCGGCCGTCTTCCAGCTGCTTGCCAGCGAAGATGAGCCTCTGCTGGTCAGGGGGGATGCCCTCCTTATCCTGGATCTTGGCCTTCACATTCTCGATGGTGTCGCTGGGCTCCACTTCCAGGGTGATGGTCTTGCCAGTCAGGGTCTTCACGAAGATCTGCATGCCACCCCTCAGGCGGAGGACCAGGTGCAGGGTCGACTCCTTCTGGATGTTGTAGTCGGAAAGAGTGCGGCCGTCTTCCAGCTGCTTGCCAGCGAAGATGAGCCTCTGCTGGTCGGGGGGGATGCCCTCCTTATCCTGAATCTTGGCCTTCACATTCTCGATGGTGTCGCTGGGCTCCACTTCCAGGGTGATGGTCTTGCCGGTCAGGGTCTTCACGAAGATCTGCATGCCACCCCTCAGGCGGAGGACCAGGTGCAGGGTCGACTCCTTCTGGATGTTGTAGTCGGAAAGAGTGCGGCCGTCTTCCAGCTGCTTGCCAGCGAAGATGAGCCTCTGCTGGTCGGGGGGGATGCCCTCCTTATCCTGAATCTTGGCCTTCACATTCTCGATGGTGTCGCTGGGCTCCACTTCCAGGGTGATGGTCTTGCCGGTCAGGGTCTTCACGAAGATCTGCATGCCACCCCTCAGGCGGAGGACCAGGTGCAGGGTCGACTCCTTCTGGATATTGTAGTCGGAAAGAGTGCGGCCGTCTTCCAGCTGCTTGCCAGCGAAGATGAGCCTCTGCTGGTCAGGGGGGATGCCCTCCTTATCCTGGATCTTGGCCTTCACATTCTCGATGGTGTCACTGGGCTCCACTTCCAGGGTGATGGTCTTGCCGGTCAGGGTCTTCACGAAGATCTGCATTTTGACCTACAGATATGAAGACAGCATTATCTTCCGAGCGTCATCCCTTATCGGCCGGGTTGTGACGCACCTGGGTTTGAGCACACACGTCACAATATGCAAGGCCTTAGGTTCAAGTCCCGGTCCCCCCATGAAATTGGGAAACCTTCGGGAGTGGTGAAAGCAGGGCTGCAGGTCTCTCTCTCCCTACCTCCCCCTTCCCTCTGTATTTCAGGCTGCCTCTGCCCAATAATGACAACGAGAAACACATTAAAATGTACCTATATCCCTTATCTCGCCAGTCCTTTGAGGCTACCAATTATTCTAGTCGGGGTACAAAATTATTTCGTGGCGGGGGGAAAAGAGGGCGTCGCACCAAGCGGTGGCGCACCTGGTTAAGCGCACCCAAGGACCCGGGTTCAAGGCCCTGGGCCCCACCCGTAGGAAGAAAGCTCCACTGAGTGGCTTAGTAGGACCGCAGGTGTCTCGTCTCTTTCCCTATCCCCCCCTCAATTTCTCTTTGTTCAGCTTTTTTTTTTTTTTTTTAAACCAGAGCACTGCTCAAGTCTGGTCATTAGTGGGGCGGGGGATTGAACCTGGAACTCTGGAGCCTGAGGCGAGAGAGTCTGTTCGCATCACCATTATGCTGTCTAGCCCCGCCCATAGGTAGAAACCTTTTAGATAAAACACCGTTCAAGTATCCACTCTTTGCTGGAAGACTCCTCCCCCCCGCGCAGCGCGCTCTCCCGCAACCGCACCGTCACCTCCGGCGTCGTGCACACACCGACGCCCAACGCTGTGGAGGGGCCCACCCCTCAGGACTCCCGAGATCCCGCCACAAGCTTCCTGTTTCAACCCAAGTCGGGGGTGGCGGAGGCCCAAAATGGAGAGACATCCTGGAAGCCAGGCTCCACTACCTCTTATCCGGCTCCCCCCTCTCCAGCCGACACGACGGCCTGGCCATCGGTTATGTTAACCGTTAACCGCTCAGGCGCCGTCGCCGCGCGCGCTGCCCGCGTCAACAAGGGCCGCTCTTCCGGAAGGCCCCGCGCCGCGGCGCGTCGGCTCGCCCTCCCCCCCCCCCCAAGGCCTCCTGCCGCCAAGGCCCGCGCGGCTCAGGAGGCCCCCGGCCTCCTCACCTGGGCACCCCCGCTATTCCCCTTCAAGTCTTGAAGGCCAAGGGCCCAACAATACCTGTTAGCGAAAACGGAGATGGTACGAAGAGGAAAAAAGGGTCGATCAGGCGCTACACACACCTCAGCAAGCTATAAGTCTGCCGGCCGCTTGTGAACGCTCCGTTTGGGCGGAGCTGAAATTTATAGGACGTCTGTTACGTCACTCATCACCTCTACGTAGCTGCCGTGTCCGTACGCCGCTAAAAGTAGTTCCTTCCGCCCCGCCTCCCCTGACGCTATTAGACCCTTCAATTGAGCTCCAATTCCCTCCGAGTAGGAACTTAACAAATCAGCTTCTCTCTCCTTGGATGATTCCCGCGCCTCGTTTGTAAAAATATAGGGAAATAACTAGGCGGATGAATTCAAGTTAAGGGGCCCTTCCTCGAAAGGTCTGGAAAGTTCCTCGGCGACTCGGGCGCTGATTGGTGAGGCGGCGGGGCGGGAAGGCCCGCGTTGATTGGTGGGGAAGGCGGCGGTTCTCTTGTTGCTGGGCTGTCCGCGCGGGTGCGGGAACTCCGACGTTGCTAAGTAAACGAGTGCGCCTGCGCGGCGGAGGCGCGCCTTTGGGAAGGAGGGGCCACTTCCGGCCGTTGGTGGAGGCGGGGCCCTGCGCTCCCGCCTTCGGGAACGCGCCCCCTCCTCCCCGTCCCCGGCAGAGGCGTCCAGCTCGGGGGCGCCGGGAGTCGTGGTTTAGGGGTGTTTAGAAGCGAGGGGGCGCGCTGCCGTTCCGGGCGTCGGCAGTGAAGCACGAGACACGCCTCCCTCCCCCACCCCCGGGTCAGAAAAGCCTGAAAATGTCGCAGCCGCCATCGCGTCTTTTGTTTTGGACCCGGAGCAGCTGGTGCGGGTGCACCCCGCGCTGTCACGGTCACCACGCGAGCGACGTGGACCCGGGGCCCCTCCTCGCTGACCCTCGGGGGTGGGGGGCGAACACAGCCTGCAAGACGCCGCGGCTGGGGGGGGGGGCACCCGGTGAGGCGCATGGGCTGCAGTGCCTGAGGACCCGGGTTCGAGCCCCGCTCCCCCACTTGCACTTGCACGGCGGCGGGGAGGGGGGAAAGCAGGCCTGCAGGTGTCTCTCCGTCTCCTCCCCCCTTTTATTTTACTTTTATTCTTTGCCTCCAGGGTCATTGCTGGTTGATTGGATAGGACAGAGAGAAATGGAGAGAGGAGGGGAAGACAAAGGGGGAGAGACAGACAGACACCTGCAGACCTGCTTCACCGCCTGGGAAGCGACTCCCCTGCAGGTGGGGAGCCGGGGGCTCGAACCGGGATCCTTGCGCGGCCAGTGTGCGCTTAACCTGGTGCACCGCGGTCCACACCCCTCCTCTCTCTCTCTCTCTCTCTCTCTCTCTGTCTGTCTGTCTCCTATCTCCTCTATTTCTCTCTGTCCTATCAAATAGGATAAAGAAATAACAAAAGGAAGGAAGGAGAGAGAGAAGGAAGAAAGAAAGAGGGAGTCGGGCGGTAGCGCAGCGGGTTAAGCACACACGATGCGAACCTCAAGGACCAGCGTAAGGATCCCGGTTCGAGCCCCCGGCTCCCCACCTGCAGGGGAGTCGCTTCACAGGCGGTGAAGCAGGTCTGCAGGTGTCTTTCTCTCCCCCTCTCTGTCTTCCCCTCCTCTCTCCATTTCTCTCTGTCCTAGCCAACAACAACGACATCAACAATGGTAATAATAATAACCACAACGAGGCTACAGTAAGGGCAACAGAAGAGGGAAAAATGGCCTCCAGGAGCGGTGGATTCATGGTGCAGGCACCGAGCCCAGCAATAACCCTGGAGGGGGAAAAAAAAAAAACAGAGCTGAGCAGTGCTTTGCTTTAATGATAATACATTTTTTAATATTTAATTTTCCCTTTTGTTGCTCTTGTTGTTTTTCATTGTTGTTGTTGGATAGGACAGAGAGACATGGAGAGAGGAGGGGAAGACAGAGAGGGGGAGAGACAGACAGACACCTGCAGACCTGCTTCACTGCCTGGGAAGCGACTCCCCTGCAGGTGGGGAGCCGGGGGCTCGAACCGGGATCCTTAGGCTGGTCAGTGCGCTTCGCGGCACATGCGCTTAACCCGCTGCCCTACCGCCCGACTCCCAATAATAATAACATTTTTTAAAGTTTTTTTTAAAAAATGAGATAGGAGAGAAAGAACCAGACGTCACTCTGGTCACATGTGGTGCCCGTGATTGAACTCGGGACCTCATGCTTGAGAGTCCAGTGCTTTATCCAACGAGCCACCTCCCAGACCACAATGTCACTGAACATTCCATTAAGCTTGATACTCAAAAATCAGGTTAAAGCACTCACGACAGGGACATGCACTCAACGAAGTGACTGACCCCTGGGCCGCTTTAATTTAAATTGGATTAACTACAACTTGATAAGTTCGAGTTACTTGAGTAGCGCGGTAGAGATAAACCCTTCTAAAACTTATTTTGGTTACTGACATATTTTTACTGAGAGGGGGATACAGAGAGAGAGACCATGACTAGAGCACCTCTCAGATCTGGTTTATGGTGGTGCTGGGGATTGAACCTGGGACCTCAGAGCCTCAGGCATGAAAGTCCTTAGTGTAATCATAACCGGTTTGGTGTCTGTCTCCCTAGCCTGAAGGAAACTATTTTTAAAGACGATTTTGGACCTGGAGGTAGTTGATTAGATATTTATCTTTTAAAGTAAGTTTTTCTTTTCTCCCCTCCACCTAGCAGTGAATTCAGTGTGTTTCAGTAACTAGCAGCTCCTCCTGAGCCATGGGAGTTGATGGGAGAATGATCCAAATGGAGAGCCCATGACTGGCACAATGACACAGCTGGGCCTTCTGGAAGTTGCCAGAACATAGTCAGTCATAGAGCTTCCTGGTTTAGTGTCTTCTCAAAGTGGGTCATTTGGTGACCTCAGTAAGTCAAAATATTTTCAGAAGGAAGGCATGTACTATCCTTGTACAATCAATGAACATCTAACAATTGATTTACAATGGAAACTTTAGTAATATTTCTGATAATAAATTATGAAAGGGAGGGCCGGGTGGTGGCACACCTGGTTGAGCATATATGTTACATATGATCCTTACGTCGGTCCTTGCGCTTGGCGCCACCTGTGCTTAACCCGCTGTGCTACTGCCCGACTCCCAAGTGGTCTCATTTTTGCTTTGTATTTTAATGCCTAAGGTTGACTCTGAGGTTTTGTTTTCCCCCACCGGATGAAGTAAAGGGAAAATTGCATTTCATTCACTGAATGTTCGTTGAACACGACAGTCAGTATTGCGCAACATCACCAAATTCCTGATAGGTTATTCTGTAACTTGTTTACACATTGCCTTTTATAAGTTAAATATTTTTAATTATGTTTATTAATTTATCGGATAGAAACAGCCAGAAATCAAGAGGGAAGGGCATGATAGAGAGGGAGAGAGACAGAGAGACAACTGCAGCCCTGCTTCACCACTCGTGAAGCTTTCCCCTGCAGGTGGGGACTGGGGATCCAAACCTGGATCCTTGTGAATGAATAAATATATATATATATATATGAGACTACTTATTTAACCACTATAGGCAAATGGGTTTTGCTTAGGCAATCATTTGCTTTTTTAAAAAATATTTATTTTCCTTTTTTGTTGCCCTTGTTTTTATCATTGTTGTGGTTATTATTTTTATTGTTATTGATGTCGTTGTTGCCGGATAGGACAGAGAGAAATAGAGGAGGGGAAGACAGGGGTAGAGAAAGACTGACATCTGCAGACCTGCTTCATCATTTGTGAAGCGACTCTCCTGCAGGTGGGGAGCCGGGGGCTCGAACCAGGATCCTTACACTGATCTTCAAGTTTCACGCCATGTGCACTTAACCCACTGTGCTACAGCCCGACCCTCAATCATTTGCTTTTTAAAACTAATTTCAGTTTACTTTTCTGCCATCAGGGTTATTGAGGGGGCTTGATGCCTGCAGCACACGGTACCACCACTCCTGTGGCCATATTTCCCTCTTCTCCTCTCTCCTCTTTTTCCCTCACGTCTCCTCTCCTCTCCTCCCCTCTCCTCTCTTCTCTTGGACAGAGAGAAACAGAGGCACAGGAAAGAAGAAAGGCCTCGTTCCACCGCACGTGGAGACTGCCGCCCTGCGCGTGGGCACTGGGGCTTGGGACTGGAGGCTGGAGCCCAGGTCTTCGGGCATGGCGACGTTTGCCCTCTACTTAACGCGCCGGCATGGTCCCAGCCAGTCCCTTTGAAACAAAAGAAAGGCTTACTAGATTCTGAGCGATTTTTATTTGACTAATAATGGACTTTTCATAAACATCATGAGAAAAGTTTCTCATTGTAAATTCACTTTTTCTTTTTTCTTTGACAGAACAGAGAGAAATTGAGACAGGAGGGAAGATAGAGAGAAAGACACCTGCAGACCTCCTTCACCGTTGTTGGAAGTGTCCCTCCTGCAGGTGGGAGCAGGGGCTCGAACCTGGGTCATTGCACGTTGTGATATGTGCACTTAACCGGGCGCACCACTGCCCGACCCCCACAATTGTTTCTTGACATTATCAACTGAGATTTAAAATATGGCTTAATCTGTATTAGTCATTTCCTTATTTGGCTATTTAGTTTAACAAAATGAGACCAACTCCCAATTTACTAGTAGTTTGGAGCCAGGTGATGGCTCACCTGGTTAAGCGCGCACTTTACAGTGCAGGTTCAAGCCCCTGGTCCCCACCTGCAGGAGAAAGTTTCACAAGTGGTGAAGCAGGTGTGCAGGTGTCTGTCTTTCTACCTCTCTACCCCACTTCCCTCTAATTTCTCTCTATCCTATCAAATGAATAAATAAATAAATAAGAAACTGACATTGGATGATTAAATGAATACAAGCAAAATTCTATATTTTTTATTATTTATTTGTTATTGGATAGACACAGAGAGAAACTGAGAGAGAAGGGGGAGATAGTAGAGAGGAAGAGAGACAGAGATGCCTGCAGACCTGCTTCACCGCCTGTGAAGCGACTCCCCTGCAAGTGGGGAGCCGGGGGCTCAAACCGGGATCCTAACTGGTCCTTGCGCTTTGTGCCACATGCACTTAACCCACTGTGCTGCCACCCGACTCCCAGAATTCTGTATTTTCATACTGGTCTTCAAAATTACAGAAAGCTGGGAGTCGGGCGGTAGCGCAGCGGATTAAGCGCACGTGGCGCAAAGCGCAAGGACCAGCGCAAGGATCCGGGTTCTAGCCCCCGGCTCCCCACCTGCAGGGGAGTCACTTCACGGGCAGTGAAGCAGGTCTGCAGGTGTCTATCTTTCTCTCCCCCTCTCTGTCTTCCCCTCCTCTCTCCATTTCTTTCTGTTCTATCCAACAAGGACGGCACCAATAATAACTACAACAACAATGTAAAACAACAAGGACAACAGAAAGGGAAAAGTAAATATAAAAAAATATTTTCTTAATTACAGAAAGCTGTTCTCTTCCTAGATTTATTTATTTCTTCCTAGATTTATTTATTTGCCATTAAGGTTATTGCTGGGGCTCGGTTCCTGCACCACGAATCCACTGCTCCTGGAGGCCATTTTTTTCCCTTTTGTTGCCCTGGTTGTTTTATCGTTGTTGTAGTTATTATTACCGCTGTTATTGGTGTCGTTGTTGGATAGGGCAGAGAGAAATGGAGAGAGGAGGGGAAGGCAGAGAGGGGGAGAGAAAGACAGACACCTGCAGACCTGCTTCACCGCTTGTGAAGCGACTCCCCTAAAGGTGGGGAGCTGGGGGCTCGAACGGGATCCTTACGCCGGTCCTTGCGGTTTGCACCACGTGCGCTTAACCCGCTGCGCTACCGCCCCACCCCCTCTCCCTAGATTTATTAATTGTTAAAGAAAGCCAAAAATCACGCTGACACTTGTGGTGCCAGGGCTTGAATTTAAGGCCCTCCTCCATGCAAGTCTGACATTTTAACCACTGTACAACTTCCCAGGCCTTGAAATCTGTGCATACCTTTGGGATAAAATGAATGGAAGAGGAGGTGATAATGTTTAGCAAAGTAAGTAAAGAGATGAAAGACAGCTACCAAATGGTTTCACTCGTGGAAATCAAGAGAAATGAAACTCATGAACTTGCAAAAAAAAAAAAAAAGTTAAGACTGAGACTGTTTAAATTGTTTTTTTAATTTAAAATTTTAATTCTTTTCTCTTAAACGTTCTTTAAGTCTTTTATTTAGAGAGAGGCAGAGAAAAATTGAGAGGCAAGGGAGAAAGAGAGGGAACGAGACAGGGAGACACTTGCAACCCTGCTTCACCACTTGTGAAATTTCCACCCCTTGAAGATGGGACCAGGGGTTTGAACTTAAGCCCTAGACTCCGTCTCTCTTAAGACTATGATCTAAGAACTATGCTGGTTATTGCTGGGAAGGTGTGGGCGCTAAACTGGTGGCAGGTGCCTTGTGGAACTCTACCCTGGGAACGTATAATCTTGCAAATGACTTAAATCACTAATAATATTCTTATCACACCAGGTCAGAGACTGTGATATCACTTACGTGAGTCATTCAGAGTTGCAGAGTCATCGTCACAGGGTAACCCTGTTCGTCCCAGGCTGCACAATACTGAACAAAACGTTTGTGAGGGAGAGAGAGAGAAAGGGCAGGAGAGAGCCAGAGCCTAACTCTGGCGCCTGCAGTGTCACATAGGACTCAGGGCTCCGTGACTGACAGTTGAAGGTTTTAGCCACTGTTCCACATCCAAGAGCACTTAGTTAAAAAACATTTTTTTATTTTATTCCCTTTTGTTGCCTTTGTTGTTTTATTGTTGTAGTTATTATTGTTGTTGCTATTGATGTCGTCGTTGGATAGGACAGAGAGAAATGGAGAGAGGAGGGGAAGACAGAGAGGGGGAGAGAAAGACAGACACCTGCAGACCTGCTTCACTGACTGTGAAGCGACTCCCCTGCAGGTGGGGAGCCGGGGGCTGGAACCGGGATCCTTCTGCCAGTCTTTGTGCTTTGTGCCACCTGTGCTTAACCCGCTGCACTACTGCCTGACTCCCCCAAATTTTTATATATATTTTCTTTTGTCACCGGGGTTTCCCAGCTCCAAGCTTTTTCAGATAGAGACAAGAAGACAGGGAAAGATACTACAGCATCAAAACTGCAGCGCAGTGCAGAGCCAGGCTGGATCCCCGGCCGTCTATGTTACAATGCAGGCACTCTGTCCAAGTTGGTATCTTGCCAACCCACAATTAACATTTAAAATTTTTATTTGTTAATGAGCGAGGAGGAGGAGGAGAGAGAACCGGTGCATCACTCTGGTACTTGAGGTGCTAGAGCTCAAACCTAGACCTCATGTTTGAATCAGAATCTTTATCCATCCTATCACCTCCTGGGCTGCTACAGTTAGCATTTTGATTGTTGAGTGGGGAAGATAGCATGATGGTTAGGCAAAAGACTTTGATGCCTGAGGTTTCAAAGTCCCAGGTTCAATACCCAACACCATCATAAACCACAGTTGAGCAGTGCTCTGGTAAAAAAAAAAATAATAATAGGGAGTCGGGCTGTAGTACAGCGGGCTAAGCGCAGGTGGCGCAAAGCACAAGGACCAGCATAAGGATCCTGGTTCGAACCCCGGCTCCCCACCTGCAGGGGAGTCGCTTCACAGGCGGTGAAGCAGGTCTGCAGGTGTCTATCTTTCTCTCCCCCTCTCTGTCTTCCCCTCCGCTCCCCATTTCTCTCTGTCCTATCCAACAACGACAACAATAATAACTACAACAATAAAACAACAAGGGCAACAAAAGGGAATAAATAAATAAGATAAATATAAAAAAAATTTTTTTAAATAATAATAATAAATATATACATATATATATATATATAGAGAGAGAGAGAGAGAGAGAGAGAAAGGGGAGGAAGAGGGAGAGAGAAAACAAAAGCATTGTTCTTTGCATAGGATGCGGGGGTTTGAACTCAGGACCTCATGTTTGAGAGGCCGATGCTTTCTTCACTACACCATTTCCCAGGTCTTATTTTTAACTTACAGTTTCCTTATGGGTAAAGAAATATATATGTGGGCCAGGTGTTTCAACCTGTCTTGTCATATTATGATGAACCTTAAATCTAGGTAAATCATCTGGCACTTTAGTAGGTATTGAGCAAATGTCATTTCCATTCCTTTCTCTGACTTTGGGGGCCCGTTTCTCTTTATTCTTTGCTTATCTGATCTTTGAAAGACTGACTGACATTTCCCCGTACTTTTTTTTTTTTTTCTGCTACCAGGGTTAGCATTGGGGCTCACTGCCCGCACTGTGAATCACAGCTCCCGGCGGCCATTTCTTCCTTCTTAATTGCATTTATTATTTTATTTATTGTGCTTCTATCAATAAATTAAATATAGATATATTTGTTTTATTTTAATGAGAGCAGAGCACTGCTCAGCTCTGGATTCTAGTTGTATAGAGGATTGAACCTGGGACTTCAGAGCCTCAGGCATGAAATCCTTTTGCATAATCATTATGCTGTCTTCCCCCACCCTCTAGTATTCTCTGTAAAGTGAAAGAACATTATCTAGGGAAAAGGTGAAGATGATTTTGTGTATTGGTGGGTGAGATTTGTTGGCTGGGTCACATTGTTAACGTGGTGCAAAGAAGTAAACTCAGGAGCTCGCACTTGTGAGTGGTCTTCCCAGTCCTTTATTTATTTATTTACTTATTTCCTTTTGTTGCCCTTGTTTTATTGTTGTAGTTATTGATGTCATTGTTGGATAGGACAGAGAGAAATGGAGAGAGGAGCGGGAAGACAGAGGTGGGGAGAGACAGACACCTGCAGACCTGCTTCACCACTTGTGAAGTGACTCCCCTGCAAATGGGGAGCCAGGGGCTCGAACCGGGATCCTTAACGCTCCCCCAGTCCTTTTTTTTTTTTTTCTTTTAACCAGAGCACTGCTCAGCTCTGGCTTATGATGGTGCAGGGGGATTGAACCTGGGACTTTAGAGCCTCGGGCATGGCAGTTTGTTAGCGTAACCATTATGCTATCTACCCCTGCCTCTCCAAGTCCGATTTTTTATTTTGTATTTTGAGAGAGAGTCTGGGAGAAGCTGAGAGAGGAGAGACAGCGCAGTACCACTCCATCATCTGTGGACCCCCTGTGTAGAGCAAGTGCTCAAATCCAGCAGGGGATGCACTCTGCTCGGTGAGCTATCTCCGAGTCCCAACAGGGTCACATTTAAACATAATTTATTGTGGAAACTGAACGCAAGTCTTGACCCCTTTCGTGATGTCAGAGGAGCTAGTAGGTGCTATCACACACAGTAGACTGCCTAGCACATGAAGGGGCCAGCTTACAGCTGAAATGCAGTGCGCATATGCACATGCACCTCGTCAGCCTTTATGCTCACTCGATCTCCTCGGTGAGATTGACTACAGCAGACCTTACTCCATTATTGGAATTCTTTCTAGGCGACTCATTCCTGGCACTATGCTCTTAAAAGTTTGAAGTCTGAGCCTCAAGAAAGGTACAATTGCTAAGTCTTTTGTTGTTGTTTGTTTGTTTGTTTATTAGCCCATTCAGCAGACCGTAGGAGGCACTGACGTTGCCAAATGGAACAGAATATAGATCCCACTCAAGAGAGGCATGATCCTGGCACTCAAAGGGGGCTGTTGTGAGGGTCCGTGAGTACCCCAAGATGGCCAGAGGATTCAGTGAATTAATTCATACCAACAGTTTAGGGGGTCAAGCAATTGTACCTTTCTTGAGGCTCAGACTTCAAACTCCTCCTTCTCCTCCCCCTCCCCCTCCCCTCCCCCTCCCCCTCCTCCTCCTCCTCCTCCTTCTTCTTCCTTTGGGGGGAAAAAAGTTACATAAAGTGGTGGAAAGTCCCAGTGAACCGCTGGTGGCAAAAACAAAAAAGAGGTTGAGAAGCAAGTCCTGTGCGTAGGGTATGCTGGATAAAGGTTAACTACTATTAATAATATTAGTGTTCAAAGGCTGAAAGGGTCAAAGTCCAGACCAGACTTGAAATCCTGACTCTACCACTTACTTGTTGTGTAACAAGGTAAATTCACCTCTTTGGACCTCAGTTTCTTCATCTGTATTAGGGGTGGGGGATGTCTGGCCAGTGGGCTGTATAAATCATCTAGTCTAGGCCTGCCAAGGCAATTGCCAGTGGGACTCAAAATTCAATAAATCTAGGACCTTATCTCATAGCAACATTATGTGCTAATTTTTTTTTTTTTTAACCGGAGCACTGTTCAGCTCTGGCTTATGGTGGGCGGAGGATTGAACCTGGGACTTTGGAGCCTCAAGCATAAGAGTCTGTTCGCATAACCATTATGCTATCTACCCTCCGCCCCATGTGCTAATTATTAAGTTTACTGTGTACAGTCGAATATAATTGGCATCCATTGGTCTGGGAGATGGCGCAGTGGTGAAAACGCTGGACTGTCAAGCATGAGGTCCCTAGTTCAATCCCTGGCAGCACATGTACCAGAGTGATATATGGTTCCTTCTTTCTCATTCAGGCAGAAGAGTCTCTGCATAACCATTATGCTATCTACCCCATCCCTCTCATTAGTAAATAAAGTCTTCTAAAAATTAGCATCCAAATAGCCCTTGGCATAAGAAAGGTTTTCTACCCCTGATCTATATGGTAGAGATAATAATACCTTCCGGCCTTTTTTATTTTTTTTCCAGACCACTAAGTAGCTCTGGTTTATGGTGGTGTGGGCGGTTGAACCTGGGATTTCAGAACCTCAGGCTTGAGGGTCTATTTGCATAATCATTCTGTCTACCCCCTCATGATGATAATAACATCTAGCTTGTAGAGTTTTGATAATTAAATGACCTGCCTCATAAAGTCATGTTTTCTTAAAAATATTCATTCATTCCTCTTTTGTTGCCCTTGTTTTATTGTTGTGTTATTTTTTATAATTGTTAATTATTTTAAATTTCTTTTTATTTATTCTCTTTTGTTGCCCTTGTTATTTTATTGTTGTAGTTATTGATGTTATCGTTGTTGGATAGGACAGAGAGAAATGGAGAGAGGAGGGGAAGACAGAGAGGGGGAGAGAAAGACAGACACCTGCAGACCTGCTTCACCACCTGTGAAGCGACTCCTCTGCATGTAGGGATCCTTACGCCCGTCCTTGTGCTTTGTGCGATATGTGCTTAACCTGCTGCACTACCGTCTGACTCCCATAAAGTCATGTTTATACACACACAGTGTTTAGAACAGTGTGTGTGTGTGGCACATACGAAGTATGCAATAAATGATCATTTTTAATCTTGCTGAGATTTTATTAAGTAGTGTAAGAGGGAGAACCAGAAGCTCACTCTGGAACATGCTATCTCAGAGACCAAATTTGGCGCCCTCTGCTTTATCCACTACACCAGTTCCCTGGCCAGATGTTACTTTTATTAAACACGCATGCGCGCGCACGCACGCACAAACTTCTAGTGCCAGCAGATAGTTTACCAGGCAGGTCACACACCTCACACGTGCAGGACCCAAGTTTGAGCTCAGACACCACATGGGTGCACTGCAACCCCAGGGAAGCCCAAGTGTTGTGGTGTGTCTCTTCTGTCATTGTGTGTCTATCTCTTTCTCTGAAGTGAAAAAGTCAACTCTGGAGCAGTGGAGCAGTCACAGCCTGGGGGGAAAGAAGTATGAATATATGTAGCAAAACAGGAAAGGAAGGAGAGGCTGGCTACCTGGTCGGGGGGAGGGGAGCCCAAAGGACCCAGTGAAGACATAGAAACCTCAGGTGTGGGGCCGGGCAGTAGCACAGCTGGTTAAACGCACATGACACTCTGGTTCTCATCTCTCTCCCTCTCCCTCTCATAAAAAAAGAAAATTTAAAAAAAGATAAGGAAAAACACCACAAAACTTCCTTCAGTGCGGTGGGTGCTGGGCTTAAGCCTTGGTCAAGCGTATGGCAGGGCAGGCACACTGTCCAGATGAACTGTTTTGCTCACCTTGAAATGAGTTTCTTTTTCTTTCTTTCTAATATTTATTTATTCCCTTTTGTTGCTCTTGTTATTGCTGTTGTTGTTGGATAAGATAGAGAGAAATGGAGAGAGGAGAGGAAGACAGGGGGAGAGAAAGATAGACACCTGCAGACCTGCTTCACCACCTGTGAAGGACTCCCCTGCAGGTGGGGAGCCAGGGACTCGAACTGGGATCCTTACACCGGTCCTTGCACTTTGCGCCATGTGCGCTTAACCCGCTGTGCTACTGCCAGACTCCCATGGGTTTCTTTTTCTTTTTGTTCACCCAGAGCACTGCTTAGCTCTGGCTTATGGTGATGCCGGGGACTGAGCTTGGAACCTTGGCGCCTCCCTGATGATGGTCACTTGCATAAAGACTGTACCGGCTCCCTGACATGAGATCAGATGCGAATATGTTACTACAATGGTTTATATATAGCTGATGTTTATTGAAATTATTTTTCATGCTGTGACTGGGAATGGATTAAGGACATCAAGGGTAGAAACATGATCCCGCTCAGTGGGAGGGTCCCCAATTTCTCTATTCCATATCTTAATCAGTCAATTGATTTTCACCAGAATATTACACAGCTGTCACTTATGGAGGTGCTGGAGATTGAACCTGAGACCTCACTGCTCTGGGCATGAAAGTGTTCTGCATGGAGGCTGAGCAGTGGTGCAGCGGATTAAGCATTCTTGGTGCAAAACTCAAGGACCAGCATAAGGATCCCAGTTCAAGCCCCAGGCTCCCTACCTGAGGGGGGTGGGGGGGGGTCACTTCACTAGCAGTGAAGCAGGTCTGCAGGTGTCTATCTTTCTCTCCCCCTGTCTTCCCCTCCTCTCTCAATTTCTCTCTGTCTTATCCAGCAACAACAACATTTAGTGACAACAGTAATAAATACAACGACAAGGGCAACCAAAAATGGGAAAAACTGGCCTCCAGGAGTCCAGGCACCAATCCCCAGCAATAATCCTGAAGGCAAAAAAAGAAAAAGAAAAAAAGACCATGTGTAATCAGCCAGTATCCTG
Organism: Erinaceus europaeus; assembly: GCF_950295315.1. Classification (NCBI taxonomy): domain Eukaryota; kingdom Metazoa; phylum Chordata; class Mammalia; order Eulipotyphla; family Erinaceidae; genus Erinaceus; species Erinaceus europaeus. The sequence continues at coordinate 94,201,179 of NC_080173.1, forward strand.
GTCTGGTTTACATGTAATCATTCCGTATTTATCAAGTCCACAACTACTAGTGTGTATGCTAATGCTTCGTCTCTCTGATAGACCTTAAACTCTGTAAAGGTACAGGCCAGGCCTTTCTGCTGTCTCATCATGCCTCCCCACTTAGCCTGTTAGCCTAGAATTTGACACACAATCAGCACTCAGGAAATATCTGCTGAAAGTATGAATGACTAATAAAGAAGCCGCCTTGCTATGCGAAGGCTTTTAGACTCTTCCTGTGGGTGTTGTGCATAAGGATGACATGGTCAGAATTCTATTTCAGAATTCTAGTTTGGTAGCATCATAGCAGGTTGAACACAAGGGGGGTGACACTGCAAATAAACACTCCAGAGGCTGGGAGGAGTGTTTGTAAGTAAACCAAGTGAACAAAACTTTAGCACCTAGACTTCTGTGAGCGGAGAGGCTGCCCTGGGTGGCGACAAGAAGAGGGACCGGCTGGGGAACGCGGGCTCGCCTGCGCACCTCATTATTAACGATCTTGGAGAAATTCATTCAAGACTACTAGACCACAGACCAGTTATTCAAGGTGAAACTCGTTATTTTGTGAAAGAATCTGAAGAAAAACGTGGTCTTTGAGAAATGCGGGTTCTTGAGAATCTGAAGAATATGATCCATGAGACAAATGAACATACACTTCCCAGATGTAGAGAAACAATGCAGGGCAGCTTGAGTCCGGTTCTCCGGAGATTGCAAACAGCCACTAATTCAGCCTGTAGACTCCAACAGAGGGAGCAGGGACCAAGAAAGGCACTGAACCCTGGTGATAATCTTGGTGACAGTTAAAAGGAAAAAAGAAGGAGGAGGAGGAAGAAGAAGAGGAGAAGAAAGGAAGAAAGAAAGAAAGAGAGAGAGAGAGAGAGAGAGAAAGAAAGAAAGAAAGAAAGAAAGAAAGAAAGAAAGAAAGAAAGAAAGAAAGAAAATAAGTGATCCCAGACCCTTCTGGTGGCTGGTTGAAGGCACATTGCATCTTGCGTGTCCTCATAGAGAAATTCACAACCATCAATTATCCAGATACCCAAACAGGAGAAAGTTTGTGTCCATCATTACTGTTTGTCTTAATAGCATGGTAGGAATTCCCAACTGAACTTTGAAATAGTAAGAATAAAGCCCTTTCAGTACATTTAAATAAAAAAAAAATAGGGAAGAAACGGATAAGTTGTAAAACAAAAATTTAAAACTAGCATTAAAAATTTTTTTAATTATCTTTATTTATTGGATATAGACAGCCAGAAATCAGGAGGGAAGAGAATGATAGGGAGAGAGACAGAGAGATACCTGCAGCCCTGCTTCACCACTCATGAAGCTTCCCCCTGCAGGTGGGGACTGGGGTCTTGAACCCGGGTCCTTGTGCATTGTAACATGTGCGCTCAACCAGGTGTGTCACCACCTCGCCCCCATTGTTTTTTTGGTTATTTATTTATTCCCTTTTTGTTTTTTATTGTTGTAGTTATTGATGCCATCGCTGTTGGATAGGACAGAGAGAAATGGAGAGAGGAAGGGAAGACAGAGAGGGGGAGAGAAAGATAGACACCTGCAGACCTGCTTCACCGCCTGTGAAGTGACTCCCCTGCAGGTGGGGAGCCGGGGGTTCGAACCAGGTTCCTTGCACTTTGCGCCACATGCACTTAACCCGCTGCGCTACTGCCCGACTCCCATTTTTTGTTTTGTTTTGTTTTTAAAGATTTTATTTATTTATGAGAAAGATAGGAAGAGAGAGAAAGAACCAGACATCACTCTGGTACATGTGCTGCCGGGGATTGAACCCAAGACCTCATGCTTGAGAGTCCATTGCCTTATCCACTGCGCCACCTCCTGGACCACAAAACTAGTATTGTTTATTTGTATTTGGTTTTGTTTTAAGAAACTAAAATAGTTAGATAAAAAAATAATAATAAAATAATAAATGAAATAGGAAACAACAATGGGACAGGGAAAAAGAAAAAAATGAAGTTAGAAATGATTTAATAGGGGCCTGGAGGTGGCTCACCTAGTTAAACATGCACATTGCAATGCACAGGGACCCGGGCTTGAGCCCCTGTACCTCATCTATCTATCTATCTATCTATCTATCTATCTATCTATCTATCATCTATCTCCTCCCCCTCAATTTCTTTTTTTTTTAATATTTATTTTATTTATTCCCTTTTGTTGCCCTTGTTGTTTTATTATTGTAGTTATTATTGTTGTTGTCGTTGTTTGATAGGACAGATAGAAATGGAGAGGGGGGGAAGACAGAGAGGGGAGAGAAAGACAGACACCTGCAGACCTGCTTCACCGCCTGTGAAGTGACTCCCCTGCAGGTGGGGAGCCGGGGTTCCAACTGGGATCCTTATGCCGGTCCTTGTGCTTTGCGCCACGTGGGCTTAACCCGCTGCGCTACAGCCCGACTCTCCTTCCCCTCAATTTCTATCTGCCCTATCAAATAAAATAGAGTAGAATTAAAAAAAAAAAATGGAAAGGAAAAAATGGCCACCAGGAGCATTACATTCACAGTGCAAGAACCGAGCTCCAGCGGTAACCCTGGTGGGGAAAAAATATTAGTATACAAAAAACTGACTTTGAGGAAGGTTTCTCTCCTTCCTTCCCCCCACCACCTTTCTCTTTCTTTCCATCTTTCCATCCTTTTTTCTCAAGACTTATTTGATAATGAGAAAGAGGTATCAGGCAGGGGCGGGGGAGCAATAGATAACATAATGGCTATGCAAAAAGACTCATACCTGAGGCTTCAAGGTCCCAGGTTCAGTCTCCCACTGATCAGCTCTGACAAAAAGGAAAAAAAAAAAAAAAAAGACAAGGGGAATTGGGCAGTAGTGCAGCGGGTTAAGCGCAGTTGGTGCCAAGCACAAAATCCAGCATAAGGATCCCTGTTCGAGCCCCAGCTCCCCACCTGCAGGGGAGTCGCTTCCCAGGCGGTGAAGCAGGTCTGCAGGTGTCTGTCTTTCTCTCCCCCTCTCTGTCTTCCCTTCCCCTCTCCATTTCTCTCTGTCCTATCTAACAATGACAACATCAAGAACAACAGTAATCATTATAACAATAATAAAAAAACAAGGGCAACAAAAGGGAAAATAAATAAAATTTTAAAAAGACAAGAAGAAAGGGGTATCAAATTTGGAGATGAAAAAAAAAATTGGAGATGAGTGCTTGAAAATCAAACTACTCCACCTTGACTATGGCATATTTTTCTCACTCACTCAGAAGTTATCAGTCAGCTCGCCAAGTCTTGAGCCAGTTAGCCTGTGTCTGCCCCAAAGAGATTTCTTCTAATAAGTGCAGAGGTTAATCATTCCCTTGTAGATGCTCAGAAAACAGAATTCACTACGGATACATTGACAGGAAGGCTGTAGATACTGAGATAAATAATAACAGGATTTTTTTTTTTTTTTAATTCAGGCTTTTCACCAGAACTGAGACTTTTGTGATGAGAAAGGAGAGCATGGCTAGTCTATCAGAAATGTTTTTCCTTGCAGGTAAAAGATGTTTCTGCTGGATTTTTAAGCCTCAGCATATAGAATGATGCCATAAATACATTAATTCCTAGTTGCCTCTCTTACCAGCTTGGTTCCACGTTAGGACTCCTGCCCTCTGGTGGCCAAGAGGATTGTGTACACTCCCAGTAACTAAACATAATTGTATTTGTTCCAGTAGTAACAGATACTTACTTATTTTAAGCACAGGCACATCATATCTTTTAAAAAGCACATCTGCAGGAGTCGGTGGTAGCGCAGCAGGTTAAGCGCACGTGGCGCAAAGCACAAGGACCAGCTTAGGATCCCGTTTCCAGCCCTGACTCCCCACCTGCAGGGGAGTCGCTTCACAGGCTGTGAAGCAGGTCTGCAGGCGTCTTTCTCTTCCTCTCCTCTCACCATTTCTCTCTGTCCTATCCAACAAAGGCAACATCTTCCTTAAATCCTGGGAACTTTAGAGAAAACCAAACCAGATGCGCCCTCCTGATTTTTGATTCGCTTTTCTTAAAACCCTGTGCAGGTTTGCGTGTTTTTGTGTTTCCTTTCAGAGTCGAGTGTCTCATCTGCTCTCCTCTTGTGAGAACATCACCTATGGGATCTATTTCTCTGTACTGAGTCACTGGAGATTTTACCATGTTAGTTTTAGGAGCCTATGCTAAAACCCCAAAGTCCTTTGTTTGTTTGTTTGTTGTTGTTGTTTGTTTTGTTTTGTCTTGTAATTGTGGTAAAGTACCATTTTAGCCAAGTTTTAAGTGGCATTAGGGACATTCACATTGTGGAACCATCAAAACTATCCATTTGAGGTGTTGGGTGGTGGCACAAGGAGTTAAGCACACATAGCAAGGACCCGTGCAAGGGTCTGGGTTCGAGCTCCTGGCTCCCCACCTGCAGGGGAGTCGCTTCACAGGTGGTGAAGCAGGTCTGCAGGTGTCTGTCTTTCTCTCCCCCTCTCTGTCTTCCCTCCTCTCTCCATTTCTCTCCTATACAATGGAAAGGAAAAAAAAAGAAACCTGTGCATCTCTAGACAAATTTTCATCTTTCCCAATTGAAACTCAGCACACAAACTCCCTCTTTTCTTTTTTTTATTTTATTTTTTATTGTTGTTGTTGTTGTTGGATAGGACAGAGAAATGGAGATCCTTACGCCGGTCCTTGTGCTTTGCGCCACCTGCGCTTAACCCGCTGCGCTACAGCCCGACTCCCCTCTTTTCTTTTCTTTCTTTCTTTCTTTCTTTTTAATCTTAAGTATTCTTTTTTTTTAAATTTATTTATTGGGGAATTAATGTTTTACATTTAACAGTAAATACAATAGTTTGTACATGCATAACATTCCCCAGTTTCTTTTCTTTCTTTCTTTCTTTCTTTTTAATCTTAAGTATTCTTTTTTTTTTAATTTCTTTATTGGGGAATTAATGTTTTACGTTTAACAGTAAATACAATAGTTTGTACATGCATAACATTCCCCAGTTTCTTTTCTTTCTTTCTTTCTTTTTAATCTTAAGTATTCTTTTTTTTTTAATTTCTTTATTGGGGAATTAATGTTTTACATTTAACAGTAAATACAATAGTTTGTACATGCATAACATTCCCCAGTTTCTTTTCTTTTCTTTCTTTCTTTTTCTTTCTTTCTTTTTTTTTTTTGCCTTCAGGGTTATCTCTGGGGCTCGGTGCCTGCAGTACGAATTCACTACTCTTGAAGTTTTTTCCTTTTTGTTGCCCTTATTTGTTTATCATTGTTTTTGTTATTGCTATTATTGTTGTTGGAAAGGGCAGAGAGAAATGGAGAGAGGAGGGAAGACAGAGAGGGGGAGAGAAAGACAGACACCTGCAGACCTGCTTCACCACTTGTGAAGTGACCCCCCCTGCAGGTGAGGCCCCCCACCTTTTTTTAAATAGAAACCGAGAGAAATTGAGACAGAAGGAGGAGCTAGAGAGGGACAAAGAGAGACACTTACTATACTGCTTCCCCACTCTTGAAGCTTCCTCTCCTGCTGGGGAGAGAGACACTTACTATACTGCTTCCCCACTCTTGAAGCTTCCTTTCCTGCTGGGGAGAGAGACACTTACTATACTGCTTCCCCACTCTTGAAGCTTCCTTTCCTGCTGGGGAGAGAGACACTTACTATACTGCTTCCCCACTCTTGAAGCTTCCTTTCCTGCTGGGGAGAGAGACACTTACTATACTGCTTCCCCACTCTTGAAGCTTCCTCTCCTGCTGGGGAGAGAGACACTTACTATAGTGCTTCCCCACTCTTGAAGCTTCCTCTCCTGCTGGGGAGGACTGGGGTTTTGAGCCCATGTCCTTGGGCATGTTAACATGTGTCTACTAGGTATACCATCACCCAACCTCTCCCTCTCTCTCTCTACCTCTCTCTCTCTTATTTTCTTTCTTCCTTTCTTCTTTTTTAAAAAGTATTAAAATAATAAATACTTAAATAATAAATAATAAATAAATTTATTCATCCCCTTTTGATGCCCTTATTGTTTTATTGTTATAGTTATTGCTGTTGTTGTTATTGATGTTGTTGTTGTTGTAGGATAGGACAGAGAGAAATGGAGAGAGGAGGGGAAGACAGAAAGGGTGGGGAGCCAGGGGCTCGAACTGGGATCCTTATGCCGGTTCATTAGCGCTTTGCGCCACATGCGCTTAACCCGCTGCGCTACCACCCGACTCCCTCTTCCTTTATTCATTTTTTAAATATTTATTTATTTATCCCCTTTTGTTGCCCTTGTTGTTTTGTTGTTGTAGTAATTATTGTTGTTGTTATTCCTCTTCCTTTATTCTACCAAAGCACTGCTCAGCTTTGGCTTATGGTGGGTTGGGGATTGATCCTGGGGCTTTGGGACCTCAGGCATGGGAGTCTCTATTATGCTATCTACCCTCACCCACTTTTCTTTGTATTTTATTTTATTTTATTTTTTGTCCTTCTTTGTTAGTGATTTACAAAATTATAAGATAACAGGGGTATAATTCCACACCTTTCCCACCACCAGAGTTCTGTGTCCCCATTCCTTCCATTGAAACTACAGTAGTTCTCCCAAGGTCACAGATATAGGTTGACTCATATTTCTGTAATTACCTATATTTATATATATATGCCAATTTTTTTCTATGGTCCTGCCTAAGACACACCTACTACTTCTGAGTGTCTTTTTTTTTTTTTTTCTCCCCCTCTTCTCTCTCCAGGTCCCAGTGGAATTGGAATTCAGAGACTTCTGGTCATCTTCCCCTAACACTTCTCCCCTGATGGGAGTATGAATCAAAATTATTTAATTTAATTTATTTGTGAGAAATGATAGGAGAGAGAAAAAGAACCATACATCACTTTGGTTTTTTTTTTTTAATTCCCTTTTGTTGCCCTTGTTGTTTTATTGTTGTAGTTATTATTATTATTGTTGTCATTGTTGGATAGGACAGAGAGAAATGGAGAGAGGAGGGGAAGACAGAGAGGAGGAGAGAAAGACAGACACCTGCAGACCTGCTTCACCGCCTGTGAAGCGACTCCCTTGCAGGTGGGGACCCGGGGGCTCGAACCGGGATCCTTATGCCGGTCCTTGTGCTTTGCGCCACCTGCGCTTAGCCCGCTGCGCTACAGCCCGACTCCCCATACATCACTTTGGTACATGTGCTGCCAGGAATTGAACTCAGGATCTCATGCTTGAGAGTCCAAAGCCGTATCTACTGTGCCACCTCCTGGACCTGTTGTTAGAGTTCGGTGAAGCATAGCAACATGGACCACTCTCTCTCTCTCTAAGATTTTATTTATTAATGAGAAAGGTAGGAGGGAAGGAAGAGAGGGAGAGGGAGGGAGAACGAGAGCGAGAGCAAGAGAGAGAGAGAGAAAGTCAGACACTACTCTGGTCCGTGTGCTGCCAGGAATTGAACTTGGGACCTCATGCTTGAGAGTGCAATGGTTCATCCACTGTGCCATTTCCTGAACCACTATGGACCAAAATTCTTTATGGGGTGCAGAAGGTGGAATATCTGGCTTCTGTAATTGCTTCTCCACTGGACACAGACATGTTGGTAGATGGGTCCATATCCCCAGCCTGTTTCTGTCTTTCCCTGGTGGGGGCAGGGCTCTGGAGAGGTCAGGTTCTGGGACACATTGGTGAGGTCCTCTGCCCAGGGATGTCAGGATGGAATCATAGTAGCATCTGAAATTAGTGGCTGAAAGGCAGTAAGATACAAAGCAAGACAAAATATTTACTAAACAGGAACCAGAAAGTAGGAATAGAACAGATGAGAATAGGGACTTTAGGGTGAAAAGAAGCTAGGAAATCTATCTTAGGTATGTTCCTAGGGGCCCGTGACTTTGGTAATTTTTGCTGGAGCTTGATAGCTGACATAGAGGTGGTGTAAAAATATTGTCTGGGGGGAGTCGGGTGGTAACACAGCGGGTTAAACGCACGTGGCCCGAAGCACAAAGCCCGGCATAAGGATCCAGGTTCGAGCCCCTGGCTCCCCACCTGCATGGGAGTCACCTCACAGGCAGTGAAGCGGGTCTGCAGGTGTCTATCTTTCTCTCCCCCTCTCTGTCTTCCCCTCCTCTCTCCATTTCTCTCTGTCCTATCCAACAATGACATCAATAATAACTACAACAATAAAACAACAAGGACAACAAAAGGGAATAAGTAAATAAATATAAAAAAATAAAAAAAATATTGTCTGTGAAGATGGTGTCAGAGTTGAGAATAGGACTGGACTAGATAGCTGGATCAGGGCAGAGGGTAGCTCCCAAACTTGAAGAAAATATATACATTCAATTAACTGTTTAGCACGTCAGTCTGACCCAGGGTCCATATCTGTTCATATTTCTAACACAAGACCCTGGAATTCCTGTCAGTTTGAGCTCATGGTCACAGCTGGGAACATTCTAGGCTGCACTCATTTCAGGACCAGTCTTCCTCAAGTGGCAGAGTAGGCTGGCTCAGCCTCCCTTTGGAGAGTGGAGCAGTTCTTACCATTGCTAGTGAGGGTAAGGTCCTGAACAGGCCCACAAGAGGGCTTATGATGATGTTTCTTCCCTGATGGAACCAGTGATGGTGGAGAGACGGGTCTATTAGAGGTCGAAGCCTACTGTATCCCTGAGTAGGGCCCCAGGTGATGGGGTGGCTTGGTATTGACCAAAAAGATCATCATTTTTAAAAAAAATATTTATTTATTCCCTTTTGTTGCCCTTTTTTTATTGTTGTCATTGTTGGATAGGACAGAGAAAAATGGAGAGAGGAGGGGAAGACAGAGAAGGGGAGAAAGAAAGGTAGACACCCGCATACCTGCTTCAACGCTTGTGAAGTGACTCCCCTGCAGGTGGGGAGCCGGGGGCTGGAACCAGGTTCCTTCCCTCCACCTGCGCTTAACCCGCTGTGCTTTACCTGCTGTGCTTAACCCGCTGCACTACCGCCAGACTCCCTAAAAAGATCATCATTAAGTGAGCTAGTCTCTTAATCTTTCCCAGTTTTTATAGTCCTTTCTTTATCTGACGAGTTTAGACCACCACCTGGCCCCTGTAATGGTTTTCTTAAAAGTATCAACCCGGGGGTCAAGTGGTAGCCCAGAGGGTTAAGTGCACATGGCACAGAGCACAAGGACGGGCATAAGGATCCCAGTTTGAGCCCCCGGCTACCCCCCCACAAGAGGGGGTCCCTTCACAGGTGGTGAAGCAGGTCTGCAGGTGTCTGTCTTTCTCTCCCCCTCTCTTCCTCCCCTCCTCTCTCAATTTCTCTCTGTCCTATCCAGCAACAACAATAGCAATGACGATAATAATGACAACAACAAGGATAACAACAAAGGCAACAAAATGGGGGAAACAGGGAGAATACAGGTCCATGAGGGGTGATGAGTGACATAGTGGGGGTTGTATTGGTAAATGGGAAACTGGGGAATGTTATACATGTACAAACTATTGTATTTACTGTTGACTGTAAAACATTAATTCCCCAATAAAGAAATAAATTTTTAAAAAAATGGGGAAAATAGCCTCCAGGAGCAGTGGATTCATAGTGCAGGCACTGAGCGCCAGCGATAACCGTGGAGGCAAAAAAAAAGCATCAGCCCATACGTATGAGTCAGTACCTATTCTCTTAGAGAAGGGGACTTACAAATAAAAAGTTGTAATCTGGCAATGGAACCATTATTCCTCCTTCCTCTCACTTTCTCCTTGTCCTATCAAATAAAATACAGTTTCAAGAGAAGAAAGCAGGGGCCGGGTGGTAGATCAGATTAAGTGCACATAGTGCGAAGCGCAAGGACCGGTTCCAGGCCCCCCCCCCCCCGGCTCCCAACCTGCATTGGGGGTCATTTCACAAACTGTGAAGCAGGTCTGCAGGTGTCTTTCTCTCCACACCTCTGTCTTCTCCTCCTCTCTTAATTTCTCTCTGTTTTATCCAACAACAACGGGGGAAATGGCTGCCAGGAGCAGTAGATTCATAGTGCAGGCACCTAGCCCTAGCGATAACCCTGGAGGGGAAAAAAAAGAGGGTTGAGTGGAGGCGCACCTGGTTGAGTGTACATGTTATAATGCGCAAGGACCCAGGTTCGAGTCCCTGGTCTCCACCTGCAGGGGAAACTTTGCGAGTGGTAAAGCAATGTTGCAGGTGTCTCTGTCTTCCTCATTTCTATCACCCCTTTCCCTCTCGATTTCTGGCTGTCTCTATCCAATAAATAAAGATAATAAGAAATTTAAAAGGAAAAGAAAAGTAAAGAAAACCAGAGCATTAAATGTTCTCAGTCCTTTTCAGAACTTACCACCCAGTGGGAACACTTGGATAACAATACCCTAAGTGAGCAGTCCTCTCCCTCTCAGTGCAGAGACAAAATGCACCAAACAGGAAAATAAATAAATAAATAAATTTCAGGTTGGTCACAATAGGCTATAAAGAAGACGACCCCTTTGTGGGCCCCCCATAGGACCTTGCCCTCAACTTGGATCAACAACGGTAGAGAATGTTCCATCTTCCAAAGGGAGGCTCTATGCTACACCTGAGGAAGATGGGTCCTGAAATTGGGGCAGCTTGGAACGTTCCTACTCATGACCACAGAATGTGAGCTCGGATCTACAGGGATGCAGAGGTCACATAGGCTCCTAAGCTGAATATGGGCCCCAGATCACATCAAATTGATGGGGTTTACAGTCAATAATATTTATACACTTTTCCCATATTTGGGAGCTACTCTCTTCCATGATCCAGCTTTCTGGTCCTTTTTTCCAGCCATAACATCATCTCCCCCAATAACTTCTACAATAACTTGGATCCACCTGCATATCAGATGTCAGGCTCAAAAAAAAAAAAAAAAAAAAAAAACTAGTATAGCCACAGGCCTTTGGAATATAACTAAAATTTGTCTACTACCTTTCTACAAAACAGAGACACCCCCCACCCCCAGTTCTTCATCTACACTACTCCAGCCTTTAGGTTCATGCTCAGCTTCCCCAGAACCCCGCCCCACTAGGGAAAGAGAGAGGCAGGCTGGGAGTAAGGCTCGATCTGCCAACGCCCATGTTCAGTGGGGAAGCAATTACAGAAGCCAGACCTTCCACCTTCTGCATCACACAATGACCTTGGGTCCATACTCCTAGAGGGTTAAAGAACAGGAAAGCTATCAAGGGAGGGGATGGGATACAGAGTTCTGGTGGTGGGAATTGTGTGGAGTTGTACCCCTCTTATCCTATGGTTTTGGCAGTGTTTCCTTTTTTATAAACAAAATGAAATGAAATGAAAACTATCAGGAAGAGAATAGTACTACACAAAGATCATTGCTGCACTGTCTACTCCAAGCATGTATATTCTTTCTTCAGAATTTTGAAATATTGCACTTATTTATTGGCTAAAACAGAAATCAAGAGGAAGGGGATATAGAAAGGGAGAGAGAGATCTGCAGCACTGCTTCACTGCTCATGAAGATTTCTCCCTGCAGGTGGGAACTGGGGAGCTTCAGTCTGGGTTCTTGTGCATTATAACATGTGCACTCTACAGGATGTGCCTTTACTCAGCCCTCTATTTTTCAGAATTTAATCATCTCTACATTTTGACTATGGAAGCAATTCAAATGACTGTGAAATTCTGAATATAGAAATGTACAAAGTAGAATTTGAGGGTCTATGGTTATTCTCCATGTCCTCAATAGCCATGGTCAACCCTAATTTAATTCGTATCCAGACTTCAAAATCTTCACTCAGAATATATTATTGTTCATGTAATTCATAATATTGTTTAGAAAAAATGGTACAGGGGGTCAGGTGGTAACACAGTGGGTTAAGCGCACCTGGCGCAAAGCGCAAGGACCAGCGTAAGGATCCTGGTTTGAGCTTGAGCCCCCTGCTCCCCACCTACAGGGGGTCACTTCACAGGTGGTGAAGCAGGTCTGCAGGTGTCTATCTTTCTCTCCCCCTCTCTGTCTTCCTCTCCTCTCTCCATTTCTCTCTGTCCTATTCAACAACAGCAATAAAAAAAAAAAAAAGAAGAAATGGTACTATTCTAGTTTTTATTTGTTTGTTTTACCAGAACACTGCTCAGCTCTGGTTTATGTTGGTGCGGGGGATTGAACCAGGGACTTTGGAGCCTCAGGCATGAAAGTCTCTTTATATAGCCATTATGTTATCTACCCCCTACTATTCTAGTTTTTAAAGATTTTATTTATTTATGAGAGAGATAGAAGGAACGGGAAAAAGAACCAGACATCATGCTGGTACATGTACTGCCTGGGATTCAACTTGACCTCATGTTTGAGAGTCCAGTGCCTTATATAATGCACCACCTCCCAGACCACAAAAATGGTACTATTTTTTTTTAGATGTTTCATTTCTCTTTTTAAAATTTATTTTTTCCCCACCTGCAGGGGAGTTGCTTCTATCTTTCTCTCCCCCTCTCTGTCTTCCCCTCCTCTCTCCATTTCTCTCTGTCCTATCCAACAATGATGACAGTAATAATAGCTACAAAAATATATTTATTTTTATTTATTTGTTGAATAGAGACAGCCAGAAATTGAGAGGGAAGAGGGAGACAGAGATGGAGAGAGAAGGGTCCAGGCAGTAGTGCACTGTGTTAAGCGTACATAGTACAAAGCACAAGGACCAACACAAGGTTCCCAGTTCAAGCTCCTAGCTTCCCACCTGCAGGGAGCAATGAAGCAGATCTGCAGGGTCTATCTGCCTCCCTCTCTGTCTTCCCCTCCTCTCTCAATTTCTCTCTATCCTATCCAATAATAATGGAAAAAAGATGGCCGTCAGGCACGTCGTCCCAGCAATAACTCTGGTGGAAAAAAAAGAGAGAGAGAGAGAGAGGGACAGAGAGACACCTGCAGCACTGCTTCACCACTTGCAAAGCCTTCCCCTGCAGGTGGGGACCCGGGGCTTGACCCCAGGTTCTTGCACTCAACCAGGTGCACACTCGGCCCCAAAATGGTTCTACTCTAGTGACAATTATTTTCTCATGTGTATTTTTCTTTTTAAATTGCAGACCTTTATTAGAGAATTTTAAATGTCAACTTATCAAAAATGTCAACAGCACCCATCACGCTTCGGCCAGTCATCTTTCGTATTACTTTCCATCACTTGCTTCTGGATTTTTTTTTTTTTTTTTTTTTTTAGTTCTTGCTCATACTGACATGCACTCTACAGGGTGAACACCGCCTGCTCCCTGCTCCAGTTCAGGTTCTTGACCCCCAAATGTACCCTTTCCTTCACTCTCCTTGTCATACTCAATGTCCAGAAGGCGGGGGAGACAGCATAATGGAGCAAACAGACTCTCATGCTTGAGGCTGCGAGGTCCCAGATTCAATCCCCAGTACCACCATAAGCTAGAGCTGAGCAGTGCTTTGGTAAAAACAAACAAACAGGGTGGTGGGTAGCGCAGCAGGCTAAGCGCACGTGGCACAAAGCGCAAGGACCGGCTCAAGGATCCCTGGTTCAAACCCCCAGCTCCCCACTTGCAGGGGAGTTGCTTCATAGGCGGTGTCTGCAGGTGCCTGTAGAAGCAGGTCTGCAGGTGTCTGTCTTTCTCTCCCCCTCTCTGTCTTCCCCTCCTCTCTCCATTTCTCTCTGTCCTATCCAGCAACGAACGACATCAACAACAACAATAATAACCACAACAAGGGCAACAAAGGGAAAAAAATGGCATCCAGGAGCAGTGGATTTATGGTGCAGGCACTGAGCCCCAGCAATAACCCTGGAGGCAAAAAAAAAAAAAAAATTTTCTCATATTCGATATCCAGAATCTCAATTGATATTTTTCTTTTTCAGTTTCTTTTTCAGATTTTTCCCCCGTCACCCTAAACCACAAGTTCAGCTAGAAAGGAAGATTTAGGACACACTCACTTCTTCTCAATCTAGATCTTGATCTTACTTATGCACTATTATTATTATTAATTTATTATTGTTATTCTGCCTCCAGGGTTACTGCTGGGGCTCAGTGCCTGCACTACAAATCCACTGTTCCTGTAGCCATTTTTCCCGTTTTTTTTGATAAGACAGAAATTGGAAGTCTGGCGGTAGCACGGGTTAAGCGCACATGGCGCCAAGCGCAATGACCGGCATGAGGATCCCGGTTCTAACCCCGGCTCCCCACCTGCAGAGGAGTCGCTTCACAGGCAACTTTCTCTCCCCCTCTCTGTCTTCCCCTCCTCTCTCCATTTCTCTCTGTCCTATCCAACAACGACGACATCAATAATAACAACAATAACCACAACAACAATGAAAAACAAGGGCAAAAAAAGGGGAAATAAATATACTTTTTTTAAATATTCATAAAAAAAGAGAGAGAGATTGAGAGAGGAGGGGAAGATAGGGAGAGAGAAAGCAGACCTGCTTCACTGTTTGTGGATCGACTCCCCTGCAGGTGGGGAGCCGGAGGCTTGAACCAGGATCCTTGCACCTGCAGACCAGTATGGTATCTCCTCTCCCCCCACCCTGTATTTTCTTTTTTAAGATGTATTTATTTTGGTACCAGGAGATACGGTTATGCAAAAGTCTTTCATGCCTGAGGCTCCCATGTCCTATGTTCATCATATACCAGAGCTGAGTAGTGCTTTAGTGTTTTCTCTCTCTCATTAAAATAAAACATAAAAATACGTGAAAATAAATAAAGTGAAATCTACAGCTTTTATATTTTTAAAAGGATTATTCAGTTTTGAGAGAGAGCGAGTGAGAGAACTCTGACACATAGCATTGAACTTGCGACCGCTGGAGTCTCAGGCATACAAGTCTGGCCCACTAGCGCTACCGTGGAGAGGAGAAAATGAAAGAGACCAGAACACAGAAGCCTCCTCCTTCAGTGCAGTGGGCACTGAGCTCCAACTTGGGCCGCACACATAGCAAAGCAGTGCACGGTCCACATGACCTGTTTCGCAGGCCGTGTATATGAATCTATGTACATTTTCCTTCTGCACTCGGAAAGACCAAGTCAAAGACTGATTCCCCTGATTTGTCCAGCAGGTAGCAGGTGGCAGGCATCTTCACACACCTGAGCTCACTCCAGGTGGACAATGGCTCCTCCCTGGGAAGTTACTGTCTCCTTCTTAGAAATGAAATCATCCCAAGCAGCCGACTTATACGGGGCTGTGGATTCAAGCTGACCCTAGGAAAGAAAGAAAGAAAGAAAGAGAAAGAGATACTGTTGAATGTAAAACATTAATTCCCCAATAAAGAAATAAATTATAAAAAAAAATAATAAAAAAAATAAAAAGCTTCTTCACAGCAAAAGAAACCATTACCCAAACCAAGAGACCCCCTCACAGGATGGGAGAAGATCTTTACATGAGAAGATCTTTACATCAAACAAGAGTTTAATAACCAACATATATAAAGAGCTTGCCAAACTCAACAACAAGACAACAAATAACCCCATCCAAAAATGGGGGGAGAAAAAAAAAGAAAAAAAAAAAAGAAAAAGAGAGAGGGAGAAAAAGAAAGAGAGAGAGAAAGAGAGAAATAAAGAGAGAAAGAGAGGGAGGGAGAAAGAAAGAGAAAGAGAGGGAGAAAGAAAGAGAAAGAGAGAAATAAAGAGAGGGAGAAAGAAAGAGAGAGAGAGAAATAGAGAAAGAGAGGGAGAAAGAAAGAAAGAGATAAAGAGAGAAACAGAGAAAGAGAGAGAGGGAGAAAGAAAGAAAGGAAGGAAGGGAGGAAGGAAGGAAGAAAGAAAGGAAAAGAAAAAAATTCTGTATTCAGGGGCAAAGGAGGCACCTGGGCGGTTGCAGATGACCTGTAGGTGCTGGGAGCCGGTTGCCGAGACGAGGTCCCGTTATGCGGGCAGGATGGGCGAGCAGGTGCAGGCCTGAGGCTGCGGGCCAGTGCGGTCCCCAGCGGGTGCGCGGCAGGTGCTGCGGGCGCGCAAGTTGGCAGGCGGGCGGGAGCGCGCACGGAGAGGCGGGAGGCCGGCGGGGACGCGCGGGCGGCGGGGCCTGCGCTCCAGGCTGCGGGAGCCATGCGGCGGACGAGGAGCGGCGCGGCCACGCAGCCACGCGGGCAGAAGCGGCCTGGGGCCTCGGGGACTCCCGCGCCCACCGCTGCGGCCTCCGGCAGCGGCCGCGCACGGCGCTCAGCCGACCAGGCCGGGGGCGGGAGCCGGGCGGAGCCCAGATCCCCGTCGGCGAGGCGGCGGCCGGGACAGTCGCCGCCACCGGCCCGGGAGGCGGGTCCCGAAGAGCCGCCGCCGCCGCCCGCGACCCCGACGTCCTCGGTGTCCACGGTGGACCTGGGCGAGCAGCGGGAGCGCTGGGAGACGTTTCAGAAGCGGCAGAGGCTCAGCTTCGAGGGCGCCGCCAAGCTCCTGCTGGACACCTTGTGAGTGCGGCCCGGGGCCCCGGGTGCGGGCGGCTGCGGCGGCCCGGGGGCTGCGCGCCTTCCCCGGGGACGCTCTTGTGCCGCGGCCCCGGGCCTCGCGCTTCGCCGGCTGCGGGGCCTGGTTTCCCCGGGGCTGCGCGGCCTGGCCCGGGCCCCGGGCGGGGGGAGGGAGGCGGCTGCGCCCCGGGGACACCCCCCACCCCCACCCCGCCCCGGGCCGTCCGGGCCACCGGCTCCGCCGCGCTCCCGGGCTGCGGCCTCGCGTCTTGGCGCGCGGAGTGCGGGCGGCCCTCGCGGGTGAAAGGGGACATGGATGGAGCCCGGGACTTTGTTCCTGGCCGAGTCGCTTTGGATCTGGGCAGCCCCTCTTTGGGGAGAGTTGGTGGGAAGGGAGGGAAAAATAAAATAAAATAAAATAAAATAAAAGACCAGGGGTGTGTGAGAAGAGGCTTTTATAGTTTTGAGGCAACTTGGAGAAGAAATCCCATGGTTGTGCCGGGGGCTCGTTGGTCGCGGGGAGCAGCGCGCGGAGACCCGGGGGGCGCGGACCGCGCAGGGGGAGGGGGAGGGGGAGGGAGAGGGAGACCTTGTGTTCTCCTGCGACTCCTGTTCCTGGCGGCGGCCCCCACCCCCAGCCTGTCCCCCAGCCTCGCTACTGCAGGAAAAGAACCCCCAGCTAACTCTTTGCATGGCCAGAGCAAGATTTCAGAGTTTTCTTGGTCTTTAAAATGAGCGATTGTTCTTTTTTCTATGGCAAACGCTGCCTTGTTTTGTCCATCCGCCACAGCGTTTTTAGATCTCTGCCCTATAGACCAGTTGTGCCTCAGAGAAACAAGTAAGTTAGCACCCTAGTACGATACCCACGTAGATTATATTGTGAATTAAAAAGGTCAGGATCCCAAGGGATTAAAAAAAAAAAAAAAGACCATCTTAATAGTCACCTTACAACCTGAAGATTGTGCTTTTTCTTGGATGAAAATGTTCCTGGGTCTTTGTTCCAGGAGAAATTCTTCTTAGTTTATACGAAGTGATTTTCAGTATGCTTCCTGAACTGTTTTTGCTTTGTCATCTTAAGTTCATCATAGACTGAACTTAAAAAAAAAAAATCTTTCATTAAACATTTTAGTATCTCTGGTGTGTGTGGTATGGTAGATATAAGAACCATAAAGATGCTCAGGAAATTCAAAATAAAAGTATCCTTTAAAACAAACACTTAGAAAAAATAATAATAAAGAAAGCAAACTTTAATGGTCAAGAATTTTTTTGAAATGTTCACAAGTGTTTCAAGCCTAGCAGGTTGGCATGAGTATATGCATTTCATTAAAATGTTTAAAAACATATACATATATATATCATTCTGGATGATTCAACTTTGAAAACATGGAAAAAGCAATCTTGATAACCAAAGGCATATTAAAACTTTTTCCCCTGTAATTATTACTTGAGAAGATACAGTGAAATATTTTCATATTCATTTCTGATGAGTATGTTTAACCCTTTCAGAAATAATTTGCTGGTATTTATCAAATCTTAAAGCTTAGTTAAGGGCATGTATATACACAGACATATAATCACTTAAAAACACTATATATGTGTATATACACACATACACGTGTATATACACATATATAGTGTTTTTAAGTGATTAAAACTATATGTGGTATATGTATATAATAATTGAAAATGGGAGTCGGACGGTAGTGCAGCAGGTTAAGCACAGGTAGCGCAAAGCGCAAGGACCAGCATAAGGATCCTGGTTCGAGCCCCCGGCTCCCCACCTGCAGGGGAGTCACTTCACAAGCGGTGAAGCAGGTCTGCAGGTGTCTGTCTTTCCCCCTCTTTGCCTTCCCCTCCTCTCCATTTCTCTCTGTCCTATCCAACAACAACGACAAGGAGAATAACTACAATAAAACAAGGGCAACAAAAGGGAATAAATAGTTAAAAAAATAATTGAAAATATGAAAAGTCATGTACATGAAAACTTCTGAATATAATATAGAAAAGTTATGGGGCTTTGTTCCTTTTTTTTTTTTTTTTTTCCTCCAGGGTTATTGCTGGGCTCGGTGCCTGCACCATGAATCCACCGGTGCTGGAGGCCATTTTTTCCCCCTTTTGTTGCCCTTGTTGTTGTAGCCTCATTGTGGTTATTATTATTATTGCCATTGTTGATGTTGTTCGTTGTTGGATAGGACAGAGAGAAATGGAGAGAGGAGGGGAAGACAGAGAGGGGGAGAGAAAGACAGACACCTGCAGACCTGCTTCACCGCCTGTGAAGTGACTCCCCTGCAGGTGGGGAGCCGGGGGCTCGAACCGGGATCCTTACCGGTCCTTGCGCTTTGTGCCACCTGCGCTTAACCCGCTGCGCCACCGCCCGACCCCCGCTTTGTTCCTTTTCTGAAGGCTTTTCTTTTTTTAATTTTTTACTATCTTTATTTATTTATTGGATAGAGATAGTCAGAAATGGAGAGGGGAGAGAGAGATAGACACCTGCAGTCCTGCTTCACCACTCGTGAAGATTTCCCCCTGCAGGTGGGGACCGGGGCTCGAACCAGGGTCCTTGGGCACTGTAACATGTGCGCTCAACCAAGTGCACCACCACCCGGCCCCTCTGAAGGCTTTTCTAAACCAGAATGTTCAGTTAGATCCCCTTATCTCTTCCTAGTTGCCTGCATAACCTTTGTTGCAGTCATTTAAATATTCTTTGGGTAATTTATTTGATGCCTGCCTGAGGTCAGTAAGACCAGGAACCGTGTTTGCTATATCTTGTTCACTGCTCTCTGCCCAGTGCCTAACTTGTATAAAATTTTCTAGTTGGGAAACTGGTTACAGACCTCCCCTGGGAGAGTGCCCGCTTTGCCTAACACATGACTTGGGTTGGAGCCAGGCCCCCAGCCTGGGGTGCTGTGGTGTCTTTTCCATTGTCTTTCTCTTCTTTAATCTTTATTTATTGGATAGAGACAGAAATCAAGCGGGAAGGGGGTGATAGAGAGAGAGAGAGAGAGAGAGAGACAGAGAGATACCTGCAGCACTGCTTCACCACTCGCAAAGCTTCCCCCCTGCAGGTGGGGACTGGGGGCTCGAACCCAGGTCCTTGCGCATTGTAATATGTGCACTCAACCAGGTGCGCCCCACCCAGCCCCTACTGTCTCTCTTTCTTAAAAAAAGGTGAGGGGAGGCGTGGTGGTGTATCCCATTAAACACACATAGTACAAAGTGCAAGGACCTGCGCAAGGATCCAGGTTCAAGCCCCCAGCTCCTCACCTGCAGGAAAAACACTTCACAAGAGGTGAAGCAGGGCTGCAGGTGTCTTTCTTTCTCTCTGCCTCTTTGTCTCCCTTCCTCTCTCAGTTTCTCTCCGTCCTGTCTAAAAAAATGGAAAAAATGGCCACCAGGAGCAGTGGATTCGAAGTGCCAGTGCCGAGCCCCAGCGATAACCCTGGAGGGCCCCCCAAAAAAAAAAAATTACTAATGAGAATGAGAGGAAGAGAGATCCGAGCTTTACTTTAAGTCACTGTACCACCTCCCAGGCCACTGTCTGTCCATCACTTTCCACCTAAAATAGTTCAGAGCAGCAAAACCTCAGCGACAGTTTAAAATATTTGTTTTTCTAGTAGATATTTAACATGTAAATAAAAGTGTTTAAATGGATGGGACTACAGCCCTCCAACTGGGCTGAAAACCTGAAAAGTATACTCCTTTGCCTTGTGCTTAGCCCATGTTCAAGCCTGGCCTTCTCCACATTGAAGGGAACTCCCTTCAGTGTTGTGGTCTATTTTTTAAGACTTTTTAAAAAAAATATATTTATTTCCTTTTTTAAAAAATTTTATTTGTTTATTTATTTATTCCTTTTGTTGCCCTTGTTGTTTTATTGTTGTAGTTATTATTGATGTCATTGTTGTTGGATAGGACAGAGAGAAATGGAGAGAGAAGGGGAAGACAGAGAGGAGGAGAGAAAGACAGACACCTGCAGACCTGCTTCACTGCCTGTGAAGCGACTTCCTGCAGGTGGGGAGCCGGGGGCTCCAACTGGGATCCTTACGCCGGTCCTTGTGCTTTGTGCCACATGCACTTAGCCCGCTGCACTACCACCCGGACCACCTGTCTCAATTTTAAAACATACGTAAATAAATTCATCCATATAGCCCTTACTATTCAAATTTCTAAAATGTACTGGAGTGATGTCTGGTTCTTTCTCTGTCTTCTCCATAAATAAATAAATAAATAAAATCTTTAAAAAAGTGAAATTCTGCCAATTCAGTCATCCTTATCTTTCTGCTCTTTTTTGTTTCATTCAGTGAATACCAGGGCTTAGTGAAACACACAGGAGGTTGTCACTGTGGAGCAGTTCGCTTTGAAGTTTGGGCGTCAGCTGACTTGCACATCTTTGACTGCAAGTGAGTGTTTTCTCTTTCCAAAAGGACTTAACGGGGACTTCAGAGTTTAAATGCATGGTCCAGGAGGTGGCACAGTGGATAAACCATTAGACTCTCAAATGTGAGGTCCTCAGTTCAATCCTAAGCAGCACATGTACCAGAGAGACAGCTGATTCTCTCACTGTCTTCTCCCATCTTTCTCATTAATAAATAAATAAAATCTTTAAAAAGAGAGAGAGTGAGAGAGAGAGAGAGAGAGAGAGTTTAAATACAGCACTTGAGAATCATCTGGTGAGGTGGGGAAGAGGTGTGGGGGGAGGAAGTGGCACAACATTGGTCCTGAGTTGATAATAGTCAGGTGATGGGTGCTTATAAGTTAGTTATCCTATTCTTTCCCCTTGTCCATGTACTTGAAATTTTTTTTTAAATTTATTTATTCTATAGAGACAGCCAGAAATCGAGAGGGAATGGGAAGATAGGGAGAGAAAAAGAGAGACACCTGCAGCACTGCTTCACCACTTGCAAAGCTT
Source organism: Erinaceus europaeus (assembly GCF_950295315.1). Lineage (NCBI taxonomy): Eukaryota > Metazoa > Chordata > Mammalia > Eulipotyphla > Erinaceidae > Erinaceus > Erinaceus europaeus. The sequence goes on from NC_080173.1 coordinate 94,222,363, forward strand.
TCCCCCTACAGGTGGGGACCAGGGGCTTGAACCCAGGTCCTTGCGTACTATATCATGTTCACCCAACCAGGTGTGCCACCATTCAGCCCCTGCACTTGAAATTTTTAACAACAACAACAAAAAAGTTTTTTTTTCTCTCTCTCTCTCTCTTTTTTTTTTTTACCCCCCCCCCCCCAGCACTGCTCAACTATGGCTCACGTAGTGCTGGGGTGGCAGGACAGAACTTAGCGCTCAGGCTGAGCATCTCTCTGCTGTTTTTCCTGCCCGTAACAAAAAAGTTTTACAATCACGAGGGCGTCTAAAATGACTAAGTCGGCTGTCTCTCTTTGTGTGACTTTTTTTTTCTTCTATAGCAGAACCCCCCTCTCCCCCCCCCACCCCGGTGACATAGAACAAAGTCCTCCAACCTGGATCTGGATCTGGATCTGGCAGAGTAACCCCTCAGACTAATGCTGCTGGTGGGCCTGGGGAGAGGCGGGGCACTGAAGGAGAGCTTCGGGCAATGCTTACACTTGGGGGAAGATGGAGGGTTTGTACACATTGCAGCTCACTGTGTTCCTGACATTCCCATCTGTTCTTCGAGACAAGGCACATAGTAGTGCCAAGAGCCAGGACCTGTGGAGGGACTGCTTTCTTTTCTTTTTTGAATTTTTTTTTCCCTCCAGGGTTATTGCTGGGCTTGGTGCCTGCACCATGGATCCACTGCTCCTGGAGGCCGTTTTTCCCCCCTTTTGTTGCCCTTGTTGTTGTAGCCTCGTTGTGGTTATTATCATTGCCATTGTTGATGCTGTTCGTTGTTGGATAGGACAGAGAGAAATGGAGAGAGGAGGGGAAGACAGAGAGGGGGAGAGAAAGACAGATACCTGCAGACTTGCTTCACTGCTTGTGAAGCGACTTCCCTGCAGGTGGGGAGCTGGGGGCTCGAACTGGGATCTTTACGCCGGTCCTTGTGCTTTGTGCCACCTGCGCTTAACCCGCTGCGCTACAGCCCGACTCCCTGGGACTACTTTCTAGCACCTTCCCAGGCAATGTGATAGAACAGGGACGACAGGCCCTGACTTCTGCACTGATTTAACAGTATCCAGCTCTTATTGCCCCTAGCTAGAATACCTGGGTTATATAAGAATAATGTATCCAGGGGCCAGGTGGTGGCCCAACTGGTTGAGCGCACATGTTATCTATCATGCGCAAGAACCCAGGTTTGAGCCCCCAGTCCCCTCCTGCAGGGGGAAGGCTTCACAAGCAGTGAAGCAGGGCTGCAAGTGTCCCTCTGTCTCTCTCCCTCTCTATCTCCCTCTTCCCTCTCAATTTCTAGCTGTCTCTATCCAATAAACAAATAAAGATAATAAAAAATTTTTAAGCATAATATATCAAAAAAAAAAAAAAAGAATACTATATCAACACACTGGGATTATTCACATGGGGGAACTGACCACTCTAGGTTACTTACAGGGGAGTCCAGGCTGGAGAAAAAGCAGCATGGAGTAATTTGCTTGAGAACATGTTAGAACACTTAATTTTTTTATTATTATTATTATCTTTACTTATTTATTGGATAGAGACAGCCAGAAATCAAGAGAGAAGAGGATCAGAGACAGACAGACAGAGAGACACCTGCAGCACTGCTTCACCACTTGCAGCGCTATCCCCTGCAGTTGGGGACTGGGGGCTTGAACCTGGTTCCTGGAGCATCGTAACATTTGCGCTCAAGCAGGTGCGCCACCACCCGACCCCAAGTTTTTTTTATCTGTTTCTGGTGTGGATATTCAAAGGCATGAGGTTGTAGGAATGCCTAAAAGCTACTTTCTAAGTGTCACTGGACTCCAACAGTTTTCTTCACTCTAATACATCCGGGCACAGAGAGCTGGCTGTGGGACCTGCAGCCCTTCCGTACACCACTGAGACCAGAGGCCTCAGCTGGCCTGTCCGTCTTCCCGAGTCCTCCACCCCTGGAGGATGCAGGAAGGAGTCTCTCATCACCTCTGGGATGACCTGGTTCTTGGAACAAGTCTGCTTAGGCCCCTTGGTGGCGCTCGTTGGTTACAGATAGTTGTTCACAATCTGGGACATGTTCTTACTTATTTTTAATTTATTTATTGTTGTAGCTGCAGCATTTGCAAGAAGAAGCAGAATAGACACTTCATTGTTCCGGCTTCTCGCTTCAAGCTCCTGAAGGTTAGTGATGAGTCCAGGTGCAGGCGCAGGGATCCAGAGCCCACTGGCGGAGAGGAGCACTCCTGCAGAACTTAGGGACAGAGAGGATGGGAAAGACTCTTTGGCGTGGGGTGGGCTTTCGCTTCCCTTACCACCCAGGATTCATGTTTTAAAAGGATTCATTTTTAAAAGGTTATGTTATTTCCCAATTTACATTTTGGGTGCGTATTTAATGTTGTGGAACTATTTCTTTTCTTTTTTTTTTTAATACTTTTTTATATATATATTTATTTTATTTATTTTTTCACTTTTGTTGCCCTTGTTGTTTTATTGTTGTAGTTATTATTGTTGTTGTTGTTGTTGGATAGGACAGAGAGAAATGGAGAGAGGGAGGGGAAGACAGAGAGGAGGAGAGAAAGATAGACACCTGCAGACCTGCTTCACCGCCTGTGAAGCGACTCCCCTGCAGGTGGGGAGCCGGGGTTGGAACTATTTCTTTTTTTTTTTTTTTTTTTTTTTAAAAGATTTTATTTATTTATGAGAAAGATAGGAGGAGAGAGAAAGAACCAGATATCACTCTGGCACATGTGCTGCCGGGGATCGAACTTGGGACCTCATGCTTCAGAGTGCAAAGCTTAATCACTGCACCACCTCCCGGACCACAAGAGTTTGTCGGGATTTTTTTTTTTTTTTTTTTTTTTTGCTTTACCAGAACACTGTTCAGCTCTGGCTTATGGTAGTGCAGGGGATTGAACCTAGGGCTTTGGAGCCTCAGGCATGAGGAACTATTTCTTTTAATGCAGAGAATAAAAATAATATAAGATCACCCATATTCTGTTAACCCGTAGTGACCACAGCTCATCTTTGTGGTTTATTTAATTTATTTTTAATGCATCTTTTCAAAAAAAGTTATTTATGTATTAATGAGAAAGATAAGAGGAGAGAAAGAACCAGACAGCACTCTGGCACATGTGCTGCCGGGGATTGAACTCGGGACCTCATACTCGAGGGTCCAGTGCTTTCTCCACTGCGCCACCTCCCGGACCACTTTGTGGGCTCTCCATAGGCCAGTCTATCGTGTATGCTTTGTGTTCCGTTTTTGTTGTTGTTGTTGTTTCCTTTTTTTTTTTTTTTTTTTTTTGTTATCGATGGGGTTCAGTACCTGCACTGTGAATCTACTGCTCCTGGAGGCCATTTTTTCCCTTTTTTCTTTCTATTTTATTGGATAGGACAGAGAGAAATTGAAAGGGGAGAGGGAGATAGAAACTGAGAGAGAGAGAGTCGGGCTGTAGCGCAGCGGGTTAAGCGCAGGTGGCGCAAAGCACAAGGACCGGCATAAGGATCCCGGTTCGAACCCCGGCTCCCCACCTGCAGGGGAGTCGCTTCACAGGCGGCGAAGCAGTTCTGCAGGTGTCTGTCTTTCTCTCCCCCTCTCTGTCTTCCCCTCCTCTCTCCATTTCTCTCTGTCCTATCTAACAACGACAACAACAGTAAAACAACAAGGGCAACAAAAGGGAATAAATAAATAAAATAAATATAAAAAAAAAGAAACTGAGAGAGAAAAATAGACACCTGCAGACCTGCTTCACCACTTGTGAAGCATAACCCCCACAGGTGGGGAGTGGGGACTCGAACCCAGGTCCTTGCTTGCTCATGGTAATGTGTGTACTTAGCTGGGTGCTCCATTGTCTGGCTATATATGTATATGTATATATATATATATATATATATATATATTAATCAAAGTAGGATTTTAGCTTTCTGTTTTATAACTTTTGTAATTTCCCATTGAAAATGATGTGGTTTGTGCTCGCTTCGGCAGCACATATACTAAAATTGGAACGATACAGAGAAGATTAGCACGGCCCCTGCGCAAGGATGACACACAAATTCGTGAAGCGTTCCATATTTTTGGGTCCATGCTCCCAGAGGGCTAGAGAGTGGGAAAGCTATCATGGGAGGGGGGTGGGTTATGGAGATTGGGTGGTGGGAATTGTGTGGAGTTGTATCCCTCCTACCTTATGTTTCTGTTCATTAATCCTTTCTTAAATAAAAAAAAAATTTTTTTTTTAAATTTATTTTAAAAACAAAAAAAAAGAAAATGATGTGGTTTTAATGAAAACACTTTTTGCGTTGTTGTTATAGGAGCTGGAGAGTTTCTATTATATGAGAAGGTCCCCCCTAGTGTTTACAACACTGAGGACTGAACAGTAGCTTTAGGCATCATCCTTTGTCAACTTCACTGGCCATGTGACTTAACATTTTCCAAAGATATATTTATTTATGAAAAGTAGAACCAGAAAGAGAGAATCAGAGCATCACTCTGGCATGTGTGGTGCCAGAGATCGGACTCTGGACTACTGGTTACAATTCTGTTTGCGCTACTGCTCGGCTCTTTCTCCCTCTCTCTCTCTTTTAAGATTTTATTTATTTATTTATTTATTTATTTATGATAAAGATAGGAGGAGCTGGGCGGTAGCTCAGTAGGTTAAGCGCACGCACGTGGCGCAAAACGCAAGGACCGGCAGAAGGATCCCAGTTGGAGCCCCCGGCTCCCCACCTGCAGGGGGAGTCGCTACACAGGCGGTGAAGCAGGTCTGCGGGTGTCTGTCTTTCTCTCCTCGTCTTCCCCTCCTCTCTTGATTTGTCTCTGTCCTATCCAACAATAACAATAATAACAAGGGCAACAAAAGGGAAAAAAATAGCCTCCAGAAACACTGCAGGCACCAAGCCCCAGTGATAACCCAGGTGTCAAAAAAAAAAAAAAAAAAAGGGAGTCGGGCGGTAGCGCAGCGGGTTAAGCACAGGTGGCGAAAAGTGCAAGGACCGGCGTAAGGATCCCGGTTCGAGCCCCCGGCTCCCCACCTGCAGGGGAGTCACTTCACAGGCGGTGAAGCAGGTCTGCAGGTGTCTCTCTTTCTCTCCTCCTCTCTGTCTTCCCCTCCTCTCTCCATTTCTCTCTGTCCTATCCAACAACAATGACATCAATCATAACTACAACAATAAAACAACAAGGGCAACAAAGGGAATAACTAAATTTTTTTTTAAAAAAAGCAAGGGCAACATAAAAGGGAAAAGAAAGAAAGAAAGAAAAAATTGAATTGGGAGGGGGGTGTGGGGCGAGCTAAGCACACATGTTCACCATGCGTAAGGACCCTGGTTCGAGCACCCAGGCCCCACCTGCAGGGGGAAATTTCATGAGTGCTGAACCAAGTACTACAGATGTCTCTCCATCTCTCTCCTCTATCTCCCCCCCTCTTAATTTGTCCTATAAAAAAGAAAGAAACAAAAGAAGAAAGAAAACGGCTACCATGAGCTGTGGATTTATAGTTCAGGCCCCAAGCCCCAGTGATAACCCTGGTGGCAAAAAAAAAGGAGGAAGGAAGGAAAGAAAGATCTGAAAGGAGAGCCAGTAGGGAAGGTGGAAAAAAGCTGAAGAGAATTGGGTCTACAGGGGCCAGGCGGTGGCACAGCGGGTTAAGCACTCACATAACAGTGCACGAGGACCCCGGTTCAAGCCCCTGGTCCGCACCTGCAGAGGGAAAGCTTCACAAGTGGTGAAGCAGGGCTGCAGGTGTCTCTCTGTCTCTCTCCTTCTCTATCACCCCCTCCCCTCTCAATTTCTATCTGTCTCTGTCCCATAATAAATAAAAATACTGAGAGAGAGAGAGGGAGAGCTGAGTGTGTGGAGACAAATGGAAGGAGTGGTACAGAAAGGTCAGGCTAAGAAGAACAAGTTAACAGGTCAGTGGTCAGGAGAAGTGAGTGTTGGCTTTGTTGATGTGCTGGTCACCGTGAGACCTGAAGACAGAAGAGCTGAGTGCGTAGCAGTGCAGTGACAGGCTGACTTCATGTCCAGTGGGGAGCAGAGGAAATAAGGTTGCGGGGGTGGCCGCACACAGTGATGTGAGAGTAGGATCTCAGCGCTGCCGAGTGACCTCAGTGATGAAGTAAAGGGACAAGCAGCTGCTAGTCCTCCTGGTTATTTCTCAGGGCAAATGTGGTAAGACACACACACACACACACACACACACACACACACACCCTAGTCCTACACACACACACACACACCCTAGTCCTATACACACAGCCTAGTCCTACACACCCTAGTCCTACACACACACACACACACACACACACACACACACACACACACATCCTAGTCCTATACACACAGCCTAGTCCTACACACACACACACACACACATCCTAGTCCTATACACACAGCCTAGTCCTACACACTCTAGTCCTACACACACACACACACACACACATCATAGTCCTATACACACAGCCTAGTCCTACACACACACACACACACACACACCCTAGTCCTACACACACACACACCCTAGTCCTATACACACAGCCTAGTCCTACACACTCTAGTCCTACACACACACACACACACACATCCTAGTCCTACACACGCACACCTAGTTCTACACACACACACCCTCTGCCTTCCACCACCACTTTCTCTTTCTCTCTATCTCACACACACACACCCCTCCGCATTTACCATTTTCTCTCTGTCTCTCACACACATACATACACACACCCTCCGCCTTCAACCACCACTTTCCCCCTCTCTCCCTCTCTCTCTGTCTCTCTCTCTCTCTCTCACACACACACACACCCCTTGGACTTCAGTGATCACTTTCTCTCTCTCTCTCTCTCTGTCTCTCTCTCTCTCACACACACACACACACACACACACCCCTTGGACTTCAATGACCACTTTCTCTCTCTTTCTCTCTCTCTCTCTCTCTCTCTCTCTCTCTCTCTCACACACACACACACACACACACACCCCTTGGACTTCAATGACCACTTTCTCTCTCTTTCTCTCTCTCTCTCTCTCTCTCTCTCTCTCACACACACACACACACACACACCCCTTGGACTTCAATGACCACTTTCTCTCTCTCTCTCTCTCTCTCTCTCACACACGCACACACACACCCCTTGGACTTCAGTGATCACTTTCTCTCTCTCTCTCTGTCTCTCTCTCTCTCACACACACACACCCCTTGGACTTCAATGACCACTTTCTCTCTCTCTCTCTCTCTCTCTCTCTCTCACACACACACACACACACACACACACACACACACACACCCCTTGGACTTCAGTGATCACTTTCTCTCTCTTTCTCACACACATACACACACACACCCCTCCACCTTCAGCCACCACTTTCTCCCCCTGGGAGGTCAGCCAGTCTTTCGTGGCTAGTTCTTCAGGTACGTGTGTGCATACAAAGGCAGTAGAAGAATGTCTTCTTCTTCTTAGGGGAGGCTTCCAGGACTTTTTGCCCTGTGTGATTCTGCCATTCCCAGTGGACTCTTCCTCTCTCAATATTAGAGAGGGAGGAAGGGAAAGAAAGAAGGAGAGAAGCCCCAAACCTCAGTCCTTGTGCGTGGTGAACTGTGAGCGCTAGGGCTGCTGAGTAATTGACTGGGATTGTGCGGTGCTTCCTCGCGTCCATGACCCAGACTCAGACCATTAAAGGAAGCTTTGGTGCTGTGGTGTGTCTCTCTCTCTTACCCCCCCCTTGTCTCCCTCTCTCCTCCCCTCTCTTTTTTCTCCCCTTTTCTTCCCCTTTATTGGGGGATTAATGTTTTACATTTGACAGTGAATTCAATAGTTTGTACATGCAGAACATTTATCAGTTTTCCACAGAACAGTACAACCCCCAGAAGGTCCTCTGTCATCCTTTTCCAGGATCCTCTGTCTTTATCTTGAAAGAAAAAGAAAAAAAGTTGGGAGTCGAGCGGTAGTGCAGTGAGTTAAGTGCACATGGCACAAAGCGCAAGGACCGACGTAAGGATCCCAGTTCAAGCCCCCATCTCCCCACCTGCAGGGGAGTCGCTTCACAGGCAGTGAAGCAGGTCTGCAGGTGTCTGTCTTTCCCTCCGCCCCCTCCCCCCGTCTTCTCCTCTCTCCATTTCTCTCTGTCTTGTCCAACAATGACGACATCAATAACAATAATAACTACAACAGTGAAAACAACAAGGGCAACAAAAGGGAATAAATAAATAAATTATACTGAATGAGCTGTATTCTGACCCACAAGGTATATTCTTTTTTCTAAAAGAAATGGTAGTATATTAAATAATTTTTCACTTTATTATTTTTTTAATTAGAGACAGAAATTAAGAGGGAAGTGAGAGAAAGAGAGACCCCTATAGCACTGTTTCACCACTCATGAAACTTTTTCCCTACAGGGCTTGAACCTGGGTCTTACAATTGTGCACTCAACTGGGTGTGCCACTGTCTGGCCCCTGCATACATTCTTTTATAGCTTGCATTTCAATTTAATTTTGTAGTCTTGGAGATTATTCCATATTAATACCAGCAAGTAGAACAGCCTCATTCTTTTGGAAACTTGCAGAGTATTGCATTTTATTAATGTCTATAGGCTTTAGCCAGTTTTCTGTTGATAGGCATTTGTATTATTTCTAAAGATAAGCCTTTAGAAAGTGCTAGAATATCTATATAGAGGTCAGGGGTAGGTAAGGTAATGGTTATGCAAAGAGACTTTCATACCTGAGGTTCCAGAGTCCCAGGTTCAATCACCACACCTTCAATGCTCTGGAAAAATAGAAATAAACACACACACACACACACACACACATACAAATATATACGTATATTATTGGGTATATATGCAGCTTTACTTGCATGACAGTTTTCTGGAAGTAGAATTTCCTGTATTGAAGAATACACGCATTGGGGGCTGGGCAGTGCTGCACCAGGTTAAGTGCACATAGTGTGCAAAGCACAAGGATCCTGGTTCAAGCCCCTGCCTCCCCACCTGCAGGGGGGTCGCTTCACAAGCAGTAGAGTCTTCAGGTATCTCTCTTTCTCCCCACCTCTCTGTCTCCCCTTCCTCTCTCATTTTATCTCTGTCCTAGCCAATAAAACAAACAAACAGACAGACAAAATGGCCTCAAGGAGCAGTGGATTCATAGTGCAGACACTACTTTTAAAAGTTGTGGCCATCCATCTGAGTAGTTGATGAGCATGGGCGTCATGTAATAGATTGGAGATTGAGTTTGTTTTTCCTTTCCTCTGAGCTTTATTTCATTTCCTGTTTGTATGACCCACAAAGGAAATTTTCCCTTTGTCTCTGATGTGTGGAAAGTATTCTTTTCCTGCTTGTTTCCTTTGTAGATGAAATCAAGCGCAATCACTGGCTTTCTGTTCTTTTCTCTTCTCCTCCTTCTGTTTCTGGGGTTATTGCCAAGTCAGATAGAAAGACTTGGGGGCAGGGAGTGAGGAGCGGCACCACCACACTCAAGTTTCCTCCAGTGTTCTGAGGCTGGACTTGAACCAGGGTCAAGTGCACAGCAAAGTAGGCACACTAGGCACCCCACCCCCATTTTTTTCTTTAAGATTTATTTACAGGTCCGGATGGTGGCACACCTGGCTAAGTGCACATATTACAGTGCACAAGGACCCAGGTTCAAGTCCCTGGTCCCTCCCCCCCCCCCCCCGCAGAGGGAAAGCTTCATGAGTGGTGAAGCAGAGCTGCAGGTGTTTCTGTCTCTCCCTCTCTATCTTCCCCTCCCCTCTCAACTTCTGTCTATCCAATAATAAATAAACAAAAAGATTTTTTTATTTTATTTATTTATTAATGAGAAAGATAGGAGGAGAGAGAGAGAGAGAAGCAGCCAGACATCACTCTGGTACATGTGCTACCGGGGATTGAACTCAAGACCTCATGCTTGAGAGTCCAATGCTTTATCCATTGTGCCACCCCCCCCCCAGACCACAATAAAAAGATTTTTAAAAACTTTTTTAAACAAAGATTTATTTACGGCTCCCCACTTGCAGGAGAGTCGCTTCACAAGCAGTGAAGCAGGTCTGCAGGTGTCTGTCTTTCTCTCCCCCTCTCTGTCTTCCTTTCCTCTCTCCATTTCTCTCTGTCCTATCCAACAACATCAATAATAATAACAATAATAACTACAACAATAAAACAAGGCCAACAAAAGGGAATAAATAAATATTTTTTAAAAACTTAAGAAAATGTATTTACTACATATGAGGGAGAATGTTTCACATGAGATAGAATGAGAGAAGGAATTGTTGGGTTGTGACGCACTAGGTTAAGCATACAGTGTGAAGCTCAAGGATTCTGGTTCGAGCCCCCAGCTCCCCACCTGCAGGGAGATCACTTCACAAGTGGTGAAGCAGGTCTGCAGGTGTCTATCTTTCTCTCCCTCTGTCTTTCCCTCCTCCCTCCATTTCTCTCTGTCCTATCCAACAGCAGCAACAACAATGGAAAAAAGATGGCCTCTAGGAGCAGTGGATTTGTAGTGCAGGCACTGAGCCCAGCAGTAACCCTGGAGGAGGAAAAAAAAAAGAATGAGAGAGAGAAGGAGGAGGAGTGAGAAGCTAGATACCACCCTGGTACATGTGTTGCTAGGGACAGAACCAGTTATCTCAGACATGAAAGTCCAGTGATCTACCAGTTGAACTATTTCCCTAACTGCAAGTTTTCCCAAGACTTTGAGCAATGCTGTCTGAGGACAAAAGAGCTACTCCTAGGGTAAGCTGTTGGAATTTTTGTTCCCTGGCAAGAACAGGGTATGCCGACTTGCCTTGCATCAAGAAAATCTGGAGGCTAAGTGTTTCTTTTTTTTTATTTATTAAAGAGAAAGATAGGAGAGAGAAAGAGAGAGAGAGAGGACCAGACATCACTGGTACATGTGCTGCTGGGGATCAAACTCAAGACCTCATGCTTGAGAGTCTAGTGCCTTAGCCACTGCGCCACCTCCTGGACCACGAGGGTAAGTGTTTCTGTGTGCAGTTGACCTAACAGAAGTCACAAGCAGTCACACTCCAGACTCACAAATCTATGGGACAGTTAGGTGGGTTCCTGATCTTAGGGAACCTACTTGTCTCTGGAAGACCTTTCCTTCACTGGGGCCATAAATATATATATATATTATATATATATTATATATAGTTATTTATATATAATATATATAAATAACAATATGTGTTGTTATTTATATAAATATATGTGTGTGTGTCAAATTAAAAAAATATATGTGTGTATGTGTGTATATATGTACACATATATACCTATATATTTTAAATATTTATTGGATAGAGATAAAAAATAGAGAGAGGTCCGGGAGGTGACACAGTGGATAAAGCATCGGACTCTCAAGCATGAGGTCCTGAGTTCAGTCCCCGGCAGCACATGTACCAGGGTGATGCCTGGTTCTTTCTCTTTCCTCCTATGTTTCTCATTAATAAATAAAGAAAATTCTTCAAAAAATTATTTTAAAAATGAGAGAGAAAGGGAGAGAGACAGAGAGACACCTGCAGCCCTGCTTCACCACTTGTGAAGCAGGTGGGGACCAGGGGCTTGAGCCCAGGCCCTTCTGCACTATAATGTGAGTGCTTAACCAGGTGTGCCACCACCTGGTCCTTCTCTCTTTTTTTTCTTTTTAAACTTCTTTATTGGGGGATTAATGGTTTATAGTCAACAGTAAAACACAATAGTTTGTACATGCATAACATTTCCATATAACAATTCAGTCCTCCACTAGGTCCTCCTCTGCCATCATGGTCCAGGACCTGAATCCTCCCCCCACCCCCAGAGTCTTTTACTTTGGTGCAATACATCAACTCCAGTCCAAATTCTGCTTAAAGTTTTCCTTTCTGATCTTGTTTTTCAACTTGTGTCTGTGAGTGAGATCATCCCATATTCATCCTTCTCTTTCTGACTTATCTCACTTAACATATCTTTGAGCTCCATCCCAGATGGGGTAAAGAAGGTGAATTCACCATTTTTTAAAAATTTCTTTATTGGGCGGTTAATGTTTTACATTCAACAGTAAATTGTATGCATAACATTTCTCAGTTTTCCACATAACAATACAACCCCCACTAGGTCCTCTGTCATCCTTTTTGGACCTGTACTCTCCCACCCACCCACCCCAGAGTCTTTTACTTTGGTGTGATACGCCAATTCCAGTTCAGGTTCTACTTGTGTTTTCTCTTCTGGTCTTGTTTTCCAACTTCTGCCTGAGAGTGAGATCATCCCATATTCATCCTTCTGTTTCTGACTTATTTCACTTACCATGATTTCTTCAAGGTCCATCCAAGATGGGCTGAAAACAGTGAAATCGCCGTTTTTAATAGCTGAACGTTTGTTTTTTTTTTTTAATGACAAAAAATACATATTTGTGTAAAGAGAGAACATCCATTTTCTGTCCTTATTTAGGGAGCGGAGAGCTTAACCACTTACACGTTCAACACACACAAAGCGCAGCACACCTTCTGCAAGAAATGCGGCGTTCAGAGCTTCTACACGCCCCGCTCAAACCCCGGAGGCTTCGGTAAGTGAAAGGACTGGAGAGCTCTGTGTTGCTGGCAACGGCAACACGGGTGGTGAGTGCAGGGGGGTTGAGCCTTGTGGGGTAGGGGAGGGAATTTTAATCAAGTAAACGTGAACATTGTTGACGCTGTTAAATTCCGGTTGTCCTCCGTTGGCTAAGCAGCAGAACCTCCCTCCCCCGCCAACTCTTCTCCGGGTCTAGTGTGGCACAGGGGTGGGGACTTAGTTAGACAGGGTGATGCCACTTGCAGAGTGAACATAGAGTGAAGCAGCTGTTCCTGAAGGGCTGGTTCTCAGAGTGCTTTGCAGCTTCCAGACACCTGTGTTACCACAGCGCCCTCACCCACCCCATATCTCTCTAGCAGCCCCAGTGTTTGCTTGGCTTTGTTTTTCTTATATGTCATTGGAAACTTTTTTTCTTGTCTTCCTTGTGGAACAGAAAAGGATTTTCAGGAATATAAATACCTCGGGGCCAGGCGGTACTACAGCACACAAGGACCTGGGTTCAGCTGGACCAGCTTTTCCCCCTGGTCCCTACCTGCAGGGGGAAAGCTTCATGAGTGATGAAGCACGGCTGCAGAGGTCTCTCTCTGTCTCTCTCTCTCTCCCTCTCTTCTCCTCCCCTCAATTTCCCTCTGTCTCTACCTAATAATAAATAAATAAAATTTGAAAAAAGAAGAAGTATAAATACCTCTAGATGGAGTGGTATAAACTCGTAGGAAGTTCTTCCTGAGGGGTCGGGTGGTAGCACAGCAGGTTAAGCGCACATGGCACAAAGCTCAAGAACCAGCGCAAGGATCCCGGTTTGAGCCCCCGGCTCCCCACCTGCAGGGGCGTCTCTTCACAGGCGGTAGAGCAGGTCTGCAGGTGTCTATCTTTCCCCCCCCTTTCTGTTTTCCCTTCCTCTCTTGATTTCTCTCTGTCCTATCCAACAACAACAGCTATAACAACAGTAACTACAACAAGGGCAACAAAATGGGAAAAAATAGCCTCCAGGAGCAATGGATTCGTAGTGCAGGCACCAAGCCCCAGTGATAATCCTGTAGCCAAAAAAAAAGAAAAGAAAAGAAAGAATGTTCTGCCTGATGGAGTAAGAGTAATGCCCTTCTTATCTGTGGTCTTGTCAACATTTCCATTTTATAAAAAAAAAAGAGAGAGAAGGAGAAGAAGAAGGAGGAAGCTTCCAGTGGAGGGGTTGGGATAATGGCACTCTGGTGGTGGGGATTGTATGGAATTTTACCCCTCTTCTCCCACAATCTTGTCAATCATTATCAATTTAATAATTAAAAAAAAATTTTAAAAGAAAGTTCTACCCGAAGCTTGGGAGTGACCTGTGAATTTTTGTAACAGCCAAATTTATTTATTTTATTTCTTGCATTTGAATTATTTGGCCTGATAGTGTTTGCCACAGCGCCAGTCCTTGCGCTTTACAAGTGTTTTTTTAACACCTGGGGAGAATCTTTTTATTTATTTATTTAATCATTTGCCTCCAGGGTTATTGCTGGAGCTCCGTGCCTGCACTATGAATTCACTGCTCCTAGAGGCCATTTTTCCCATTTTGTTACCCTTGTTGTTGTGCTTGTTGTAGTTATTACTGTTATTGGTGTCATAGCTGTTGTTGGACAGGACAGAGAGAAATGGAGAGAGGAAGGGAAAACAGGGAGAGAAAGACAGACACCTGCAGACCTGCTTCACCGCCTGAGAGGCGACTCCCCTGCAGGTGGGGAGCCGGGGCTCGAACCGGGATCCTTCCGCCTGCTGTTGCTCTTTGCGCCATGTGCTCTTAATCCACTGCGCTACCGCCCAACCCCCTCTCTGTCAGTTTCATAGAAACATCCCTACATTTGAATCCTCTTACTTTTTTTTTCTTCTCCTTGGCTGAGTGTTGAATAGTGTCCAGCTTTGTCCCCGTCTGTCTCAAGGAGCCCGATCCCCATTTGAGAGCTGAGGAAAATCCACTAGAAGGCTGACACGGGAACGCCCGTCTCTCTCTGTCTCTCTCCCCCTCCAGGAATTGCCCCGCACTGCCTGGATGAGGGCACCGTGCGGAGCGTGATCATCGAGGAGTTCAATGGTAGCAACTGGGAGAAGGCCATGAAGGAGCACACGACCATCAAGAACATGTCTAAGGAGTGAGCTGCTGCGGAAGTTGCCCTCCCGGAAGCGGAGGAGTGGTTGGGGTCGGCGGTGGCGGCCCTCTCGTTCTATTCCAGTTGTCTTTAAGGCAGCTCTGTCCTTCCTTAAGCTGCATTTTGATGTAGGATAGTCAACATCCTTCTTTTACTTCCTAAATTTTGTGTGATCTTTTAGAAAAAAAATAAATAAATATTTTTAACATTAAATTAGTTGCTAGGGTGTATCATTTTTCTTTGCACTTTGATTTTACTTCTGAGTGAAATTACACTAAGTAGCAACTGTGGGCTGCACTAAGCATGCTTAGTGTACATAGACAGAACATACCTGCCATTGGGAAAGGTAAAAAGACAGATGGTCATTTGTAAAAAAAAAAAAAAAGATCTGAACACGGCGCCAAGCACAAGTACCAGGGTCAGGATCCTGGTTCAAGACCCCGGCTCCCCACCTGCAGGGGGAGTCTCTTCACAGAAGAGGCGAAGCAGGTCTGCAGGTGTCTTTCTCCCTCTCTGTCTTCCCCTCCTCTCTCCATTTCTCTGTCTTATCCAACAGGTGCTAAAACAGGTCTGTAGGTGTCTATCTTTCCTCCTCTGTCTTCCCCTCTTCTCTCAATTTTTTTTGTTTATATTTATTTATTCCCTTTTGTTGCCCTTGTTGTTTTATTGTTGTAGTTATTGTCATCATTGTCGGATAGGACAGAGAGAAATGGAGAGAGATGGGGAAGATAGACATCTGTAGACCTGCTTCACTGCCTGTGAAGCGACTCCCCTTCAGGTGGGGAGCCGGGGGCTCCAGCCGGGATCCTTACGCCGGTCCTTGCGCTTTGTGCCACGTGCACTTAACCTGCTGCGCTACTGCCCAGCTCCCCTTCTTTCAATTTCTGTCTGTCTTGTTCAACAACAACTACAGCAACGAAAACAATAACAACAACAACATGGAAATAATGGCCTCCAGGAACAGTGGATTCATAGTGCAGGCACCAAACTCCAGCAGTAACCCTGAAGGCAAAAAAAACACCTTGCTGTCTCTTGCTCCTCAGGAAAGTGTTGGGTTGAGCTTAACCATAGAGGGCCGTCATGAGCCAGGCCGTCCTGGGAGCTCGGGAAAGGCCGTGCTTATGGCCCAGGAGGTGTCATGTGGGTATAGTGCTAGCGTGTGTGCATGTGGTTCTGTGTTCTGTGTTCCATCCCAGCATTTCATATGCCAGAGAGAGCGATGCTTTGGCGCTCTCTCTCTCTCTCTCTCTTTCCTCTCTCTTTTTCTCCTTGACAAATAACTAAAATTTATTTTTTAAACAACTGGAAATATTCAATCTGTTTTCCCTCTGACATTGAATTAATAGGTCATAAGATTATGAGTTAGTGTGGTCCAGGAGGTGGCGCAGTGGATAAAGCATCAGACTCTGAAGCATGAGGTCCCGATTTCAATCCCTGGCAGCACATGTACCAGAGTAATGTCTGGTTCTTTCTCTCTCTCTCCTTCTCTCTTCATGAATAAATAAATCAAATCTTTAAAAAAAAAAAAAAAAAAAAGATTATGAGTTAATAGGACTATTTCACACTACCCCCACTACCAAAGGTCTCTGTCCCCCGCATCCCACTGTAGACCTGAAAAGTCCCCCTTCCCACAGAATCTTACACTTTCGTGCAATATATCAAACCCTGTCCAAGTTCAGCTTTGTATTTCCCTTTCTGCTCTAATATATATGTGAGTGTGAGTGTGTGTGAGTGTGTGTGAGTGTGTGTGTGTGTGTGTGTGTGTGTGTGTGTGTGTGTGTGTATTTGCCTCCAGTCACTGGGGCTCCGTGCCAGTGCTATGAATCCAACACTTCTGGTGACCTTCTTTTTCTTCTTCCTCCTCCTCCTCCTCTTCCTCCTCCTCCCCTTCTTCCTCCTCCTCCTCCTTCTTCTTCTTTTCAATTCCAGAGAAATTGAAAGGGTCAGGGGAGGTAGAGAAGGAGAAAGACAACTGCAAAGCTGCTTCACTACTTGTTTTTTATTTTAATTTTAAACTTTATTTATTTATTGGATAGATACAGCCAGAAATTGAGAGGGAAGGGGGTGATAGGAAGAGGGACTGAGAGAGAGACCTGCAGCCCTGCTTCACTACTTGAAAAGCTTTCCCCTTGCAGGTGGGGACTGGGGACTCGAACCAGGGTCCTTGAGCCTTATAACATGTATGCTTAACCAGCTGAGCCACACCTAGCCCCATGCTTCACTACTTGTGAAGCGTCCCGGGTCCTTGCATGTATACTTGTACAGTACTGTGTGCACTTAACTGAGTGCACCATTGCCCTCCCCCTGATAAATAATATTTTATAACTATTTAAAAGTCCAGAGTCAGGCAGTAGCGCACTGGGTTAAGTGCAGGTGGCACAAAGCGCAAGGACCATTGTAAGGATCCCAGTTTGAGCCCCCCGGCTCCCCACCTACAGGGGAGTCACTTCACAGGTGGTTAAGCAGGTTTGCAGGTGTCTATCTCTCTCTCTCCCTCTTTCTTCCTCTCTTCTCTCCATTTCTCTCCATCCTATCCAACAATGACAACAATAATAACTACAACAATAAAAACAAGGGCAACAAAAGGGAATAAATAAATAAATAAATAGAAAAGCCCAAATTCTATAAATGACAGGTAGCCCAGCTCACTTGAGAGTGTGACATCCCCCTACACACACACACACACACACACACACACACACACACACACACACACGAGGCTGAAGTCTGAGGATCTATGGTGTTAAGCGCCTCTAAAACAGTTACTGATACGTTTATGACCCAGTTCACCAGTCAGTAGGTTAGACATTCTGTTGGCACCCAGGAGAACCAATTCCCAACCAGGGTCCTGCAGGGGGAGCTGAGCAGAAAACTCTACGTGTAAGCTTCTCCCTGCAGGCCCTCCCAAGGGGCACCTTATTTTTTGGAGCAAAACCCCAGAGGCTAATCTTCCTGTTGAGGAGTAACTCACCACACAGTAAAGTGTGTTAATTGGGACTGTACAGCTCTATGAGTTTCATGTAGATGAATACACATGTAACCATGACCCTGAGCAAGGCTTGTGACTTCAGGAAGGCCTCTCTGTTGCTTCCTGGGCAGTAGCTCCTAGCCCAGAAGTAACTGCTACGCTGACCTCTACTGACAGAGAGAGATTTTTCTCTCCTAGAGTGTAGGAGATACATGTAGTGTTACAGGATTTTTTTTGGGGGGGGAGTTTGGATTCTTGGGGTTATTTTTTCCCTAATTTTTATTTTGTTTTTATCTTATTTTGATAAGACAGGGAGAAACTGAGAAAGGGAGAGAGAGAGAGAGAGAGAGACACCTGCAGCACTGCTCTGCTTCCCCCCTGCAGAAGGAGATTAGGGGCTTGAACCCAGGTCTTTGTGCATTGCACATGGTAACATGCATTCAACTGGGTGTGTCTCTACCTGACCCCTCCCTTTTTCTTTTCCTTTTTTAAAATTAAAAAAATTTTTCCCTTTCTGTTGCCCTTGTTTATCATCGTTGTAGTTATTGTTGTTGTTGTTGATGTTGTCGTTGCTGGATAGGACAGAGAGAATGGAGAGAGGAGGGAAAGACAGAGAGAAGGAGAGAAAGACAGACACCTGCAGACCTGCTTCACCACCTGTGAAGCGACTCCCCTGCAGGTGAGAAGCGGCGGGGGTGGGGGTGGGGGGGGGCTGGAACCGGATGTGCACTTAACCCACTGCACCACCCCCAGGCTCTCTCTTTTTCTTTTTTTCTACCAGGGCTTTGCTGGGGCTTCATGCCAGTGGGATTCCAGTGATCCCGGTGGAGTCTTACTTATTTAAACAGCTAGATATAAGATGAGGATGAAGAGAGGGGAAGGGAGAGGACATCAAGCCATCCCACCAATCGCAAAACTTCCCTTGTGCATGGTGTCCCCTCCCCCATCTAGTGGTGGGGGCTTGATCTGGGTCTCACCACATGGCAAAGTGTGCACTCTACCAGATGAACTATCTCCCGCCCCCTCAACATAATGTCTCTTAGACTTATCACTGTTGTGTTTTACTTTGCATTTGTTTACTTCCTTTTATCACTGAATGGTATTCTGCTGTGTGGATGGATACAGTACACTTTACTATCAACTCTTCTGGTGGCAGTTGAGTTTTTATTATTTTTTTCTCTTGTCTTCAGCTTTTATAAAAAAAAAGAAACCCTGCTATGAATATCTTGTGTAAGTCTCTGTGTGTGTGTCTTTGTTTCTTTTGGGTACTATCTAAGAGTGGAGGGGGCAGGATTCTGCCAGGAACAATGTGTGTGAACTCCACTTGTTCCTCATTCTTGGAGGTTCCTTTTCCTGAGGCCCGTGGTTGCCTCAAAAAGTCCATCCCTCGTGCCATAGTTTCATTTGAAGGCAGGTTCTTGCTGCTGACAGTGGTGGTATGTCAGCAGCGAGAGGTGGGGGCTACAAGGGGGCGGCATCCTTCAGGAGCTAGAGTCCTGCTGCTAAGGAGGGGGCTGGCTGTATGGTGTTACTCCTTTGGGCAGACGACAGGGAAAAAGAAACTTAAAAACGATAGTGAAGGTGAGTCAGGCGAGTCAGGCGGTAGCACAGCGGGTTGAGCGCACGTGGCGCAAAGCCCAGGGACTGGCCTAAGGATCCCGGTTCCAGCCCCGGGCTCCCCACCTGCAGGGGAGTCGCTTCACAGGTGGTGAAGCATGTCTACAGGTGTCTGTCTTTCTCTCCCCCTCTCTGATTTCCCCTCCTCTCTCCATTTCTCACTGTCCTATCTAACAATGATGACATCAATAACAACAACAATAAAAAACAACAAGGGCAACAAAAGGGATGTCGTCATTGTATAATTTTCCCCATATTTGGGAGCTACTCTCTTCCCTGATCCAGCTTTCTAGCCCTTTCTCCAACTATGACACCCATCCCCCCAGACAACAACTTGGGTCCACCTGCATATCAGATGTCAGACTCAGGCAAAAACTAGTAAAGTCCGTTGCATTGGTGGTGTAGTGGTGAGCATAGCTGCCTTCCAAAAACTAGTAAAATCACGGGCCCCTTGGAATATACCTAAAATAGTCCTACTAGCTTTTTCCAAAACAGAGACTCCCAAGTCTTCATCTGCAATATTCTTGCCTTTAGGTTCATAATTAGTCAACAATTTGTTCGGCTTTGCATCTTAACTCTTTTTCAGCCACCAGGTTCTAGTTGCTACCATGATGCCAACCTGACTTCCTGGGCAGACAACCCCACCAATGTGTCCTGGAGCTCCGCTTCCTCAGAGCCCTGCCCCACTAGGGAAAGAGAGAGGCTGGGAGTATAGATCGATCAGCCAACACCCATGTTCAGCAGAGAAGCAATTACAGAAGCCAGACCTTCCACCTTCTGCATCCCACAATGACCTTGGGTTCCATCCTTCCAGAGGGATAAAGAATAGGAAAGCTATCAGTCGAGGGGATGGGAATTGTACCCCTCTTATCCTATGGTCTTTTCAGTGTTTCCATTTTATAAATAAAAAATTAGATAGATAGATAGATAGATAGATAGATATTCGATGTCTGCAGGGAACTCTGTCCCAACCCCATCGATGCTGCCTACCCCTAGCAACCTTGCCCCAGTCACCATATTGGCTCTATCACAGACTCAGCACAGAGGTTCTAGGAAGGTTAACAGGGACTCTCTGTGAATGCGCCCTGTCTCCAGAGGAAAGCAAGACGCCGGGAGAGAAGGTCTCCATCCCCACAGTTACAAGCTGAGCTGGGCAACAACTCAGATATCTTTGGAGCCTCAGGCATCCAAGTCATTTTTGTATAACCACTATGCTGTCTTTCTGGACCAGTAGCTATAACAGGTATGAAATAAACCGACAAGGTGCCTTGGGCCAGAGAGACAGTGAAGCTCAAGTATTCAGGACTTGCATGCAAGAGGTCCCAGGTAGATAGACATATGTATGGAGAGAGTAAGGACCAGAGCATCATTTTGCCCAGGTGATAGTAGGGGCCAGACTTGGAACCGCATGCTTGCAAAGCTAGTGCCCTAGTTCCTGTGTCATCTCTGGGCCACTGAGGTCCCAGATTTGATCCACAAGGCCACCGATAGCCAGAGCTGGGTTGTGTTCTAAGAAGAAAGAAAGAAAGAAAGAAAGAAAGAAAGAAAGAAAGAAAGACAACCCCCCCCCAAAAAAAAAAGATGTCCTTCTTAGAGTTTCATACACACCAATATCTTAACAGTTATTAGGGACAAGCTATACCTTAATTTAAAAAAATTTAAAAAATGGAAGCAGAGAGTAGCTGAGGGTGGAGTGGAAGGCAAGGGACTGGTGGAGGATGGGCCGTGTGGTTGTGGCAAGCAAGGTGTTGAGAGTGGATTCTGAGCCTCACAGGAAACTGAGCTGTTTGCCTCAGGCTGCATGGTCCTTTTTCCTCTGGGATGGGCCTAACCTGCCATACCCCTTCCAAAAGCCAGAAGTCTAATCCTGCTCATTAGCCTTCCATTCCTTCACAATGGACATGGAGAATGCTGGCTTTGGGGCCAGGCAGTGGCGCAATTGGTTAAGTGTACACATTACAGTGCACATGGACCCAGGTTCAAGCCCCCGGTCCCCATCTGCAGGGGGAAAAGCTTCATGAGTGGTGAAGCAGGGTGTCTCTCTGTCTCTTTCCCGCTCTGTCTTCCCCTCTTCTCAATTTCTCTCAGTCTCTGCACAATAATAAATAAATAAAAATATTTAAGAGAGAGAGAGAGAGAGAGAAAGAGAGAATGCTGACTTCTAAGCTATAAGCAGCCAGACAGGTAGGTGGTTTAGGTTAACATACCAAGCCCTGCGCAAGGACCGGTCTAAGGATCGTGGTTCGAGCCCCCGGCTCCCCATCTGCAGGGGAGTCACTTCACAGGCGGTGAAGCAGGTCTGCAGGTGTCTGTCTTTCTCTCCCCCTCTCTGTCTTCCCCTCCTCTCTCCATTTCTCTCTGTCCTATCCAACAATGATGACATCAATAGCAACAATAATAATAACTACAAAAATAAAACAACAAGGGCAACAAAAGGGAATAAATAAATAAATAAATAAATAAATAAATATTTTTTTTAAATACCAAGCCCGGGAGTCAGGCTATAGCACAGCGGGTTAAGCGCAGGTGGCGCAAAGCACAAGGACCGGCATAAGGATCCCGGTTCGAACCCCGGCTCCCCACCTGCAGGGGAGTCGCTTCACAGGCGGTGAAGCAGGTCTGCAGGTGTCTGTCTTTCTCTCCTCCTCTCTGTCTTCCCCTCCTCTCTCCATTTCTCTCTGTCCTATCCAACAATGACAACAACAATAATAACTACAACAATAAAACAACAAGGGCAACAAAAGGGAATAAATAAAATAAATATTTAAATAAATAAATAAATAAAACTTAAAAAAAAAATACCAAGCCCTGGTGTCCTGGATTCAAATAACCCCTCAGCCTCAACCTGCCCTGCCCAGGGTCTAGCATTGGCCACTCTGGGGTAAAAGCTGTGTGACTCCTTTTCTTTCTCTTTTCTTTCTTTTTTTTTTTTTTTTTAGCTATGATGGGCCTGTTCATGTTATCTAGTCCCTCTTTATTTAATTTTGGAAGTTCTTAGGTATCTAGGAAATGGTCCATTTCTTCCACATTCTCTAGCTTGGTGGCATATAGTTGTTCATAGAAAACTCACATGATATGTTGAATTTCTGCGGTGTCTGTTGTGGTATCTCCTCTTTCATTTATGATCCGATTTATTTGGGTCTTCTTCGCACGATGCCAAACTTTGGGCATAGACTCAGATTCCAAGATGTGGGACAGGAATGAAGCGAGCCACTTCTTTGCCGCGGGACCCAGGTTAAGAATGAGTTCTGGGGTGATGTTATCATAGCCAGCAGCTGTTCCCGGTTTAACCCTCTTCAAAGCGTCTTCCAGTTCAGACAGTGTAAAGGAAGAGAGTTTTGGAGATGGACAAGATAACCGGAAGTGGGATGACCACTCGTGGGAAATTTCTCTTTGCCAGACTGGGTCGATCTTAGCACGTCCAACTTGAGTTAGGTGACTGGCCACTGAGTTTGGAGATACGGGAGGATGGGAGACGGGAGGGGGTTGGCTACCGGCACCCAGTCTGTGAAGAAGTTTCCAGGCCTTCCTACTTGAGTGGGTGAAGTTCAGACTTTCCGTGAGTTGTTGCCAGCAGGCTTGGCGTGCTGCATCCAGGGAGGCAATGAGATGGTCAGCCACCTCTGGGTCGCCCGAATCATCATACTGCTTTAGTAGTTGCTCGCATTCAGCATCAAGACAAGGTGTATAGTTAGCACGTCTCCCACGAGGAATGGCTTGGGAAGCTGCTTTGAAGATGGCTTGGCGGAAGTGCCTGTAGGAATCTTCAGAGGGAATAGAGTTAATTGGAATTGCAGGAATAGATTTGTTGGCAAACTTGGAATCTGAGTCTATGCCCAAAGTTTGGCGTCGTGCGAAGATTATAGCGGTTTTGAAACCAAAGAAAGACCCAACACTGGCCGCCAGCTATAGACCAGTTTCTCTCCGTGTGTTACAAACTCCTTGAGAGGCTGCTTCTGTCACGTATTTCTCATCTTACAGAGAAATTCCTATCACCTGCCCAGGCTGGTTTCCGCCCAGGAAGATCTACCTGCGAACAAGCCCTGGCCCTCTCAACTTACATTGAAAATGGATTCCAGAAGAATTTAAAGACGGGTGCTGTCTTTGTTGATCTCACAGCAGCCTATGACACGGTCTGGCACCGTGGTCTCCTAGTCAAGATCTCAAGATGCCTGCCTCCATGGGTGGCCAACACTATATCGTTTCTTCTCCAAAACAGAAGATTCCGGGTGCATCTGGGTGACAAGTCTAGCAGATGGAGACTTGTCTCAAGTGGCCTCCCCCAGGGCTCTGTTCTGGCTCCTACGCTATTTAATATTTACATCAATGACCTCCCAGAAACTTCTTCAAGGAAGTTCATCTACGCCGATGACATCTGCTGTGCAACTCAGGCATCCAAGTTCGACATCCTCGAGGAAACACTCACGAAAGACATGTCTCTGATATCTGATTACTGTAAAAAATGGCGACTAATCCCTAGCACTGCAAAAACGGTATCATCTGTTTTCCATCTACACCATGCCTCGGCCTTGCGTGAGCTTAATGTGCAGCTCGACGATACGAGAATCAGGCATGAAGCCCAGCCAGTCTATCTTTGCGTTACTTTCGATCGCACTCTGTCATTTCACGAACATCTCATAAAAACTGCAGCAAAGGTGGGTGCGAGGAATAACATCATTATAAGACTGGCCAGCTCCTCATGGGGCGCGAGCGCTTCCACACTACGATCATCATCTCTGGCATTATGCTATTCCACTGCAGAATACTGTGCCCCAGTATGGTTCCGTAGCCCCCATGTCCACTTGGTCGATTCCAAATTATATTCCTCCATGAGGATCATTTCTGGAACCATCCGTTCCACCCCGGTTCCATGGCTGCCAGTTCTTAGCAACATCGCCCCGCCAGATATTCGTCGGGATGCGGCATCATCTAAGTTCATTTCCCACGTCTACGCTCGACCGGACCTGCCAATATACGCGGATATCTTCGCCCACCCTGTCCAACGCTTGACGTCTTGTCACCCAATCTTGGCCCCTACGCCTACACTGAACTTCTCTGTTCCAGTCTCTTGGAAACAGAGTTGGCAGTCAGCTGAGGTCAAGAACAAACACCTCATCACAGACCCCTGCGAGCGTCAACCCGGCTTTGACCTAGCACGTTATGATCGGGCCCTCCTCAATCGCTATCGAACAGGCCATGGCCGGTGCGCCGCTATGTTCCACCGCTGGGGAGCCAGAGACGACCTGAACTGCCCCTGCAGCTCCAGACAGACTATGACCCACATAGTCAACGACTGCCACCTCTGCAGATTCAAAGGAGGTCTCGAAACTTTACATCAGGCTCAACCTGACGCTGTTGACTGGCTACGGAAGAAGGGCAAACGCTAGAAGAAGAAGAATTTGGGTCTTCTCCCTTTTTCGTTTTGTGAGTCTGGCTAAAGGTTTGTCGATTTTATTCACTCATTTGAAGAACCAACATTTACTTTTGTTGATCTTTTGTATGGTTTTCTTTTTTTTTTTTTATGAGAAAAATAGGAGGAGAGAGAAAGAACCAGACATCACTCTGGCACATGTGCTGCCAGGCATCGATCTTGGGACCTCATGCTTGAGAGTCCAAAGCTTTTATCACTGTACCACCTCCCGGACCATGGTTTTCTTACTTTCAGTGTTATTCATTTCTGCCCTAACTTTAGTGATTTCTGTCCTTCTGGTTGCTTTAGGGTTCCTTTGTTCTTCTTCTTCTAGGTCTTTAAGGTGTGCGATCAGGTTGTTTATTTTATTTATTTATTTATTTAATATTTACTTATTTATTCCTTTTTTGTTGCCCTTGTTGTTCTACTGTTGTAGTCGTTGGATAGGCCAGAGAGAAATGGAGAGAGGAGGGGAAGACAGAGAGGGGGAGAGAAAGACAGACACCTGCAGACCTGCTTCACCGCCTGTGAAGCGACTCCCCTGCAGGTGGGGAGCCAGGGGCTCAAACCGGGATCCTTCCGCCGGTCCTTGTGCTTTGCGCCACGTGCGCTTAACCCGCTGCACTACCGCCCCACTCCCTGTGACTCCTTTTCAGTGCAGTGTCCAGAGCACTTGGGCAGAGGACTACAGGGAATGGGAGCTGAATGGCCAGCTAGAGTTGTACACAGTAAAGAGATGTGTGTGTGTATCTATACGTTTCTATGGCTTTTTAAAGTACATGACTGTTTCTGGGATGCCTATTTACATACTGATGCATATTTAATACATCATTAAAATGTTAACTACATTCTATTAGCTACTAAAGCTACGTATTATGTGTACAAATTCACATCTCTTTTTTAATTTATTTTTAACTTTATTTATTCCCTTTTGTTGCCCTTGTTGTTCTATTGTTGTAGTCTCATTTTTTTTTTTTTTCCCCCTCCAGGGTTAGTGCTGGGCTCGGTGCCTGCACCATGAATCCACCGCTCCTGGAGGCCATTTTTTCCCCCTTTTGTTGCCCTTGTTGTAGCTTCGTTGTGGTTGTTATTATTGCCCTTGTTGACGCAATTCGTTGTTGGATAGGACAGAGAGAAATGGAGAGAGGAGGGGAAGACAGAGAGGGGGAGAGAAAAATAGACACCTGCAGACCTGCTTCACCGCCTGTGAAGCGACTCCCCTGCAGGTGGGGAGCCGGGGGCTCGAACTGGGATCCTTACGCTGGTCCCTGCGCTTTGCGCCACATGCGCTTAACCCACTGCGCCACCGCCCGACCCTCTGTAGTCTCATTTTTTAATAAAGAATTTGCTTATTTATTCATGAGAAAGATAGGTGGAGAGAGGGAAAGAACCAGCCATCACTCTGGTACATGTGCAGCTGGGAATTGAACTGAGGATCTCATGGTTGAGAGTCCAATGCTTTATCCACTGCGCCACCTCCTGGACCACCATATTCACATTTCATATTACTTTTTTTTTTTTTTTGCCTCCAGGGTTATTGCTGGGGCTCAGTGCCTGCACCATGAATCCACTGCTCCTGGCGGCCATCCCCCCCCCTTTTGTTGCCCTTGTTGTTGTAGCCTTGTTGTGATTATTGTTGTTGTTGATGTTGTTCGTTGTTGGATAGGACAGAGAGAAATGGAGAGGGGAGGGGAAGACAGAGAGGGGGAGAGAAAGACAGACACCTGCAGACCTGCTTCACCGCCTGTGAAGCGACTCCCCTGCAGGTGGGGAGCCGGGGCTTGATGCGGGATCCTTACCAAGGTCCTTGGGTCCTTGTGCTTCCTGTCACCCGCTACCGCCCCACCCCCTACTTTTTTTTAATGCATCTTTTTTTTTTTTTTTGCCTCCAGGGTTATCGCTGGGGCTCAGTGCCTGCACTATGAATCCACTGCTCCTGGAGGCCATTTTTTCCCTTTTGTTATCCTTGTTGTTTATTGTTGTTGTTATTGCTGTTTTGCTGTCGTTATTGTTGGATAGGACAAAGACAAATCAAGAAAAGAGGGGAAGACCGAGGGAAGAGAAAGATAGACATCTGCAGACCTGCTTCACTGCTTGTGAAGCGACTCCCCTGAAGGTGCGGAGCCGGGGGGCTTGAATCGGGATCCCTGAGCCGGTCCTTGCGCTTTGAGCCACGTGCACTTAACCCGCTGCGCTACCGCCCGGCCCCCTCATATTATATTTTACTCTATTTCACAGATATTTTGTTATATTAATAGTTTTTCATAATATTAATATATTATATTTGATTTTTTAAAGATTTTATTTATTTATTAATGAGAAAGAAGGAGAGAGAAAGAACCAGACATCACTCTGGCACATGTGCTGCTGGGGATTGAACTCGGACCTCACCCTTGAACATCCAATTCTTCATCCACTGTACCACCTCCCAGACCACTATATTTGCTTCTTAACACATGACATATATGCTGTTATCTAAGAAGGATAAAAACATGTTCACAGGGCTTGGGGAGACAGCATGATGGTTATGCAAAAGCCTTTTAAGCCTGAGGCACTGAGGTGCCAGGTTTAATTCCCAGCCCCACCATAAGCCAGAACTGAGCAGTGTTCTGGCCTCTTTTCTCTCTCTCTCTCTCTCTCTCTCTCTGTGTATCTTTCCCTCTGTATCTACTCTTTCTCATTAAAATAAACTAAATAAAATATTTAAAAAACATTCACAGAAAGATCTGAATGTATATACTCATGGAAATATTAAAAAATAATAATCTTGGGAGTTGGGCGGTAGTACAATGGGTTAAGCTCACGTGGCACAAAGCTCAAGGACCAGCGTAAGGATTCCAGTTCAAGCCCCAAGCTTCCCACCTGCAGGGACGTCACTTCACAAGTGGTGAATCAGGTTTGCAGGTGTCTATTTTTCTCTCCCCCTCTCTGTCTTCCCCTCTTCTCTCCATTTCTCTCTGTCCTATCTAACAAGGATGACATCAATAACAACAACAATAATAACTACAACAATTAAAAAAAAGGGGGCAACAAAAAGGGGGAATAAATAAATATTTAAACATCTTAAAATAATAATAATCTTATGGGGGGGTTAATGGATTCCAGTACAGTCGTTGACACACAGGTATAATTTCTTATCTCCCTGTGACAGGTGTCTCAGAATACTCACACCCCTAGCTTAGGCTCCCTTCCATCACCACGCCCTGGGACCTCAATGCCCTCTCCATCCTCTCCTCCCTTCCCTCTCTTCCCCAAAGTAAAGTCCTTTGTTTTAGTGCAATACATTGTACCAGTGCAAGTTTCACTTTTTGTTTTCCCCTTTCTGTCCTTGTCTCTTAAATTCCACCTATAAATTAGATCATCTGGTGTTTGTCCTTCTCTTTTTGACTTATCTTACTTGACACAATTCCTTTAAGTTCTATCCAAGAGGAAGCAAAGGAGATACTACCATCATTTTAATAGCTGAGTCATTTTCCGTTGTGTATATATACCACAACTTTCTCAGCCATTCACTTGTTGTTGGATATCTGGGGTGCTTCCTAATCTGGGTGATTATGAATTGTGCTGCTATGAACATAGGTTCACATCCATCTCTTTCCATAGCTGTTGTGTTTCCTTTGGATAAATGCCCAGAAGAGAAATTAGCAGCATTATTGTTAATGGTTGCAAACTGGGAAGAAGCCAAATGCCCATCGAGCAAGGAACGGGTAAGCAAATTGTCGTGCGGGGCAGGAGGGTGGCTGACCTGGTACACTGCACACATTACCATGCTTGAGGACTTGGGTTCGAGCCTCAAGACATCCCATAGGAGTACCTGCAGGAGGGAAACTTCACAAGAGGTAGAGTGGTGTCTCTCTCCTTATTTGTATCTGCTTCTCCCTCTTTATCTCTCTTGTGGCGTAAAGCGCAAGGGCCGGCATGAGGATCCCAATTCGAGCCCCCCACTCTCCACCTACAGGGGAGTCGCTTCACAGGCGGTGTAGCAGGTCTGCAGGTGTCTGTCTTTCTCTCCACCTCTATGTCTTCCCTTCCTCTCTCCATTTCTCTCTGTCCTATCCAACAACAATAATATTAACAACGACAACAATAAACAAGGGCAATAAAAGGGGAAAAATGGCCTCTAGGAGCAGCGGATTCGTAGTTCAGGCACTGAGCTCCAGCAATAACCCTGGAGGCAAAAAAAAAAAAAAAAGAAAGAAAGAAAGAAAAAAGGAAGGAGGAGGAGGAAAGGGATTGGGCTGTGGCGCACCCAGTTAAGCGCATATAGTACAAAGTGCAAGAACCCACGCAACAATCCGGGTTCAAGCCCCCTCTCCCCAACTGTAGGGGGTCACCTCAGGAGCTTGAAGCAGGTTTGCAGTTGTCTTTCTCTCTCCCTATCTCCTCCTCCCCCTTAATTGCTCTTTGTCCTGTCCAATAAAAAAAAAATAATAAAGGATTTTTAGTGCTTGCAGTGAGCCCCAGTGATAACCCTGGAGGCAGTAAACAAACAAACAAACAAATGAAAAAATAAAGGAGGAAGAGGAGGAAAATAACTCCCTGTTGGAGCAGTGGAGCTGTGCAGGCACTGAGCCCCAGAGATAATGATAACCTTGGTGGCAAAAACAAGCAAGCAAGCGCATTGTGGTATATTTATACAATGAATATGACTCAGCAAGAAAAAGGCAAGTGCCTCTTGCAACATGCGGCAACGACAGGGCTTGAGTGGAGACAGGTGAAAAGAGCAATTAGGGGAGTCGGGCGGTAGCGCAGCGGGTTACGCGCACTTGGCGCAAGGCGCAAAGTGCAAGGACCGGCATAAGGATCCCGGTTCGAGCCCCGGCTCCCCACCTGCAGGGGAGTCGCTTCACAGGCGGTGAAGCAGGTCTGCCGGTGTCTGTCTTTCTCTCCTCCTCTCTGTCTTCCCCTCCTCTCTCCATTTCTCTCTGTCCTATCCAACAACAACGACATCAATCATAACTACAACAATAAAACAACAAGGACAACGAAAGGGAATAAATAATAAATAAATATTTAAAAAAAAGAGCAATTAGTAAGTAACTCCATTTACATACGATTGTAGGAATGTAAGCTGACCCCTAGTGACAAGATCCCAGGTCAATAACTGCCTGGGAATCATGGCAGAGGGAAAGATGGATTGCAAAAAACCATGAAGATGTGGTCCAGGAGGTAGTGTAGTGGACAAAGTCCTGGACTCTCAAACTTGACGTCCCAAGTTCAATCCTCGGCAGCACATGTACCGTTTCTGGTTCTTTTTCTCTCTCCTCCTATCTTTCTCATTAACAAATAAAATATTGCATGTACAAACTATTGTATTTACTGTTGAATGTAAAACATTAATTCCCCAATAAAGAAATAAATTATAAAAAATAAATAAATAAATAAAATAAGACATGAAAGGGGCCAGGCGGTGGTGCACGTGGTTAAGCACACACATTACAGTGTGCAAGGACCCATGTTCAAGGCCCTGGCCCCCATTTGCAGGGGGAAAGCTTCACAAATGGTGAAGCAGGGCTGCAGGTGTCTCTCT
This sequence comes from Erinaceus europaeus, assembly GCF_950295315.1. Lineage (NCBI taxonomy): Eukaryota > Metazoa > Chordata > Mammalia > Eulipotyphla > Erinaceidae > Erinaceus > Erinaceus europaeus. Next base: position 94,252,531 of record NC_080173.1, read on the forward strand.
GTCTCTTTCCCTCTATCTCCCCCTCCCCTGTCAATTTATCTGTCTCTATTAAATAAATAAATAATATAAAATAAGACATGAAGGAACTGTTGGGAGTCTAAGGGTCAGTGAAATAGCTCACTTAGAGAGTGTGGGGCTTTGCCACATGTGTGACCAAGGTTCAAGTCTGCCCCCACAACACTGAAGGAAGTTGTGGTGCTATGGTTTCTGTCAGTCTGCTTCTCTACCTCTCCATTTTTACCTAAAAGTGAAGAAATCAAACATTCGTTTTCCTTATTAAGGTGTTTTTGATGTGTCTACACTAGGAATCCACTGCTCCTGGCGGCCATTTTTTTTCATTTTACTGGATAGGACAGAGAGAAATTGAGAGAGGAGGGGGAGATGAGGGGGTGAGAGAAAGAGAGACCTGCAGACCTGCTTTGTCACTTGTGAAGTGACTTCCCTGCAGGTGGAGAGCCGGGTGCTCAAACTGGGATCCTTACGCTGGTCCTTGCACTTAACTGGGTGTGCAACTATCCAGCACTTATTATTATTATTATTTCGCCTCCAGAGTTATTGCTGGGGCTCGGGGCCTGGACTACGAATCCACTGCTACTGGCAGCCATTTTTTCCCATTTTGTTGCCCTTGTTGTTGTTATTATTATTATTGTTGTCATTGCTGTTGTTGTTGGACAAGACAGTGAGAAATGGAGAGAGGAGGGGGAAGACAAAGAGGGAGAGAAAGGCACCTGCAGACCTGCTTCACCGTCTGTGAAGTGACCCCCCCCAGCAGGTGGGGAGCCAGGAGCTAGAACTGGGATTCTTTTTTTAATTATTGTTTATTTTTCCTTTTGTTGCCCTTGTTTTTCTTTTTCTTTTCTTTTCTTTTCTTTTTTTTTGCCTCCAGGGTTATCGCTGGGGCTCAGTGCCTGCACCATGAATTCACTGCTCCTGGAGGCCATTTTTCCCCCTTTTGCTGCCCTTGTAGCCTTATTGCGGTTATTACTGTTGTTGTTGATGTCGTCATTGTTGGATAGGACAGAGAGAAATGGAGAGAGGAGGGGAAGACAGAGAGGGGGAGAGAAAGATAGACATCTGCAGACCTGCTTCACCGCCTGAAAAGCGACTCCCTTGCAGGTGGGGAGCCGGGGGCTTGAACCAGGATTTTTTTTTTTAAAGATTTTATTTATTTATCAAAGAGAAAGATAGGAGAGAGAGAAAGAACCAGACATCAGTCTGGTACATGTGCTGCCGGGGATTGAACTCAGGACCTCTAGCTTGAGAATCCAATGCTTTATCCACTGCGCCACCTTCCGAACCACTCGAACCAGGATTCTTACACGGTCCTCGCACTTTGTGCCAAGTGCACTTACCCCGCTGCACTACCGCCCGATTCCCGTGTTTATTTTTTTACCAGAGCACTGCTCAGCTCTGATTTATGGTGTTTCAGAGGATTGATCCTGGGACTTCAGAGTCTCCAGTATGAGTCTTTTTGCATAAACATTATACTGTCTCCCTCGTCATCCTAAATTTTAAAAAATAGTTAAGATTTTTAAAACTTTCTTTTTAAATGTTTGTTATTTTACTTGATAGGACAGAGAGAACTTAAAAGAGGAGAGGTACAGCTGGTTAAGTGCAGTTGGCGCAAAGCGGAAGGACAGGCATAAGTGTCCCGGTTCGAGCCTCCAGCTCCCCACTTGCAGGGGAGTCGCTTCATAGGCGGTGAAGCAGGTCTGCAGGTGTCTGTCTTTCTCTCCCCCTCTCTGTCTTCCCCTCCCTCTCTCCATTTCTCTCTGTCCTATCCAACAACGACGACATCAATAACAACAACAATAATAACTATAACAAAAACAAAGGCAACAAAAAGGAAATAAATAAATATTTTTTAAAAATTTTTAAAAGGAGATGTCGATGGAGGTGGGGGGGGCAGCGGTGGTGCACCCAGTTAACATAGTACAAAGCACAAGGATCCGGGTTCGAGTCCTTGGTTCCCCACCTGCAGGGAGGTCACCTCACGAGTGGTGAAGTGGGTCTGCAGGTTTCTATCCTTCTCTCTTCCTCTCTCTAGCTCCCCCTCCTCTTTCAGTTTCTGTCT